>NC_061870.1:22771815-23372284 GCF_907164915.1 Impatiens glandulifera
TTTCATGATAAACAAGTATGTTTTCAATTAAAAGGATTTGGCTGAGCATTTACTAGTAGTTGGTAGGGGTGAGCATATCTTGGATTGACCGAAACCCAAACCCAAAATATTAATTTGGGTAAGTTAATTTGTGTTGGATTAGGGTTACTTAAATTACCCAAACTAAATAAATTTAATTTAATTCTCTTTTATTAATCTAATATAAACTAACAATCTTACAACTCCAATATATTCTCTTGATTTTTACTATGTTAATCTCCATTACAGTCAAATAAAAAATAACTAAAAAATTTACAACACTTTAATAATATACTTATTAGTTATAGTCTAGCCATAAAGATCTAATATATCACTATTACTCTAAAATTTTTTAATGAAATAATTTATTTCTGAAAATTAACAGAGTTTACTATATTCAAGACTTTATTTAGTATGAATGATTTAAATATTATTTTAATAATCTATATTAATCTCACCTATTATTTCTTCAGCTAATTTAGTAATTAAAATATTAAAATAATTTCAAACAAATTAAAATTATGTTAAACATATAAAAAAATATATAATAATGTCAAAGACATATTAGACGGAGCAAAAATACAAATTAAACATACCGAAAATATTACATATGTCACAAGTGTGTTAAGCAATCCAAAATGTGTTAAACATGCCAAAATGTGTCAAATGTGCCAAAACGTATTAAACATACCAAAAATATGTTAAAAATGTCAAAACATGTTATATGTGCCAAAATGTGTTAAACGTGCCAAAAATATGTTAAGCGTGCTAAAACCGTGTTAAATACATTAAACGTGCCAAAACGTGTTAAACATGTCAAAAAAAATATTAAATGTGCCAAAATGTGTTAAACATGTCAAAAATGTGTTAAACATGCCAAAAATATGTTAAACGTGTAAAAAACATGTTAAACGTGTTAAACATATTAAACATGTTAAACATGTCAAAAACGTGTTAAACATGTCAAGAACATGTTAAACATGCCAAAACGTGTTAAGCATGCAAAAACATGTTAAATATGCCAAAAATATGTTAAACGTGCTAAAAATGTGTGAAATTGATTAAAATGAATTACATATTTGTTAAAACTAAATATGTATTAAGCGAGTCAAAATAGGTCAAACGAATCAAATATTAGTTAAACGAGTTAAAAACGCGTTAAATAAGTCAAAACGTAATAAATTAGATAAAATGAATCAAATAATTGTTAAACGAATCAAAATGTGTTAACCGGGACAAAAACATGTTAATATTAAACGAGTAAAACGTAATAAATGTGTTACAAACTAAAATTTAGTTTGGGTTACCCAACCCATATTATTCATTAATATGAGTTGGATAATGGGTTGACTAAATTTAATTTGGGTTAAATATGGGTTAGATAATATGAGTTGGGTTTACCCATTTGTACACCCTAGTAGTTGGTCAATATAGAATTTTAAAAGTGAATAGAATAAAATATATTAAAAAAGTTATTTACAATACAATATTGGCTTTATACACCAATATAAACTAACAATGCACTATCAATGATATAAGTTACAATGATAAAGTTGAGAAACCAAGATAGTAAATACTCAATTTGTTATCTTTTTTTTGTTGTAATAGGTTGTTTAATTAGAGGACAACCATTTAGTAAGAATATTAACAATATTATAATGAGTGGAAATGTATTGGATAAAGAGAGTCTTTTGAGCCACACCCTCTCAAAGAAAGCAAAAGTCAATCTCAATATGTTTTGTTCATGCATGAAAGACAAGATTAGCTGAAAGAAAGTCAACACAAATATTGTCATACCATAAAATATTATCACTTATCATGGTGATGTGTAGTTCACCTAGAAGACACGGTAACCAACAAAGTCAATACTAACATGACAAGTCCACGATATTTAAATTCAGTACTTGACCGAACAACAACATGTTGCTTTTTAGAATTCCAAGAGATTAGGTTATCTCAAGGAAAATATAATAGTTGGTGGTTGAACGACGATCATCGGGGCATCCAACCCAAACAATATCAAAATAAGTAGTAAGTGTGAGTGGCGAGGAAGTCCAAATGATTAATCCATGATAAGAAATGTGTGAGAGATAATGCATGATCTACTTCATTGTCATTCAATGAGTGGTAATAGGGACATGCATGAACTGCCATGCCCAATTGACAACAATTGCGAGTTTACGGTGAGTAAGAGTTTGTAGAGCTTCAACGATACTCCGGTAGAAAAAGGATCATTCACCTAGTGTTTAGAGAGGGAAGACCTAGTGGAAACATGTGTGCGTAGAGGCTTTGCATCAATCATCTTGACTTTATGTAAAATTGTAGAAATATAATTAGCCTAGATCAATAATAGGCCGAGAAGGGTTCAAGTAACTTCAACCCCTAGAAAATAGTGAATATCACCCATGTCTTTAAGAGGGAACATAAACACAATGTCATCCACATATACTAGGTGTTAGGCCGAGACATCACCCTTGTGATATAGAAAGAGCGAAGTGTCACACTTAGACTTAATAAACTTGAGAGATAGTAGGATTATGGAAAGAATAGAGTATTAGGTACGTGTAACTTGTTTGAATCCACATATAGCCTTTTATATGCGACATGCATGATAGGACTATTGTTTTTTGACACAATTAGAATCTCATATCGGATGATGATGATGGGAGTGAAAGAAATTTCTTTGTATATAAAAGGAACTCTCCTCACAATTAGAAACTCACATTAGAAGATGATTTGAGTGTGAGAAGTTTCTTAGTCTATAAAAGAAACTCTCTTCATTTTGAGTTGATATACCCAATATTTGTATATTTTCTCCCTTATTAATTGATAGCCTTAGTGCTCGGAGACGTAGACAACATTTGGCCGAACTCCGTTATCAAATTTGTTAGTTTGTTCTTTCTTTTGTTTCTTCTTTTTATTCTTCCAGTTTTCCACAACAAATAGTATCCGAGCCGAAGGTTCATCCTTGGCATGGCGACTGAGTCTTCAAAAGGGTAATTAACTCTTTTATCATCCTAGACGAGGACCCCGATGTCGAATTTAAAATTTGCGGTGGAAATATTTGATGGAACTGGGCATATCGGCTTGTAGCAATGAGAGATTCTAGATTATCTTTTCCAACATAGTCTAGATGTTGCTATTGAGGTTAAAAAACTAGATGATATAGAAGAAAAAAATGGGGTGTCATGAATCGATTGACATGCAAAATAATTCGATCGTGCCTGTCTAGAGAGCATAAGTATGTCATAAAGAATGAAACTTTTGCACAGAAACTATGACATGCATTGGAGGACAAATTTTTGAAAAATACTGGTCAGAATAAACTCCTTATAAAAAAAATGGTTGTTCCGGTTTGATTACCAGTCAAGTACCACAATGAATGAACACATCACTAAGTTTAATCAATTAGTACCAGATCATTTAAATATTGATGTGAAAATTGAGGATGAAGATATGGCCTTAATGTTGTTATCGTCCACTCCTGATGAATTTGAACATTTAGAAACAACTTTACTTCATGGGAAAAGAAATGTATCTTTTGATGTTGTAAGTTCTGCTCTATATAGTCACGAATTGAGAAAGAATAAAAAAAAGAAAAACAAAATAGTTATAGAAGATTAGGCATTAGTGGTTAGGGGCCGTCAACAAAGCAAATCAAAAGGGGGGAGAAAGATCCAAAAGTAGAGTTGCTAAAGATGAATGCACTTTATGTCGTGAGAAAAGACATTAGAAGATTAACTGCCCAAAGTTGAAGAAGAAAGAGAAAGATTTGAAGATGCAAATGTTATAGAAAACAAAGGCGATGTAGATTCAGAATTCTATTTATCGATGTCACACACAACATTACATCTCGACGCGTGAATATTGAACTCAGTCTGCACTTATCATATGACACCAGTTCAAGAGTGATTCTTTGACTTTAAAGAACTAGATGATGAAATTATTTATATGGGAGATGCTAATACATGTAAAATAAAAAAAGATATGTTAAATCAAACTGAGAAATGATGATGGATCCACTAAAATTATCAAAATTGTTCGGTACATACCGAATATAAAAAATAATCTAATTTCTTTAAGGGCCTTCACTAGTGAAAAAGTATCATTACAGTGAACAATCTCCGATGGTAAAATAATACTCATGGTGGTATTACTTATACCGAGAGAAAATTGTTGATCTCATAACCAGTACATATTATTTCCGAGGGCAAAGTATTACTCTCGGTGACAAAATATTTTTAACGAGGGAAAGAGGATATTAATCTCGGAGATATTCATTTAATATCATTGTAGAGAGCTCCCGCTAACGCTCTTTGAGCTCTTTGAGAGAAGATCCTATTTTGTCATAACCGCAGTCACTTCTCTTTCTTCTTCTCCCCATCTCGGCCGCTCCTCCCCCGACGCTCCATTCTGTTCCTCTCGAAGATCGCATGGATGAAGAAGACCAGTAAGCTCCATTCTTAGTAAGATTAGTAAGCTTCTGTTTCTAATCGTCGATTCGTAAGCTCCGTTCTCAGTAAGCTTCCGTTTCTAATCGTAGCTTTCTCCATTCTCAGTAAGCTTCCGTTTCTAATCTCATTCACCCTTAGCTCATCCCTTAATCTTTCTGTCTCGCTCATCCGTCGAGGTAACAATTTGATCATTTTCTGTCATCAGATTGATCGCCGCCTAATCAAATTGTATGTTGTTAATTTGTTGTTCATTCCAATTTATTAATTCAGTATGCAATTTTAAAATTGGAAGAATCGATATATGTTGCATATTTTGTTAAGGAATGGATGGATTATTAAATCATTAAAATTAGTTGAAGTTAAAGTTGTTTTTGCCTCTATTAGAGTTTAGACAGATGACTCTCGATCAATTTTTATGTTGCAATTTTTGATATGACTGCTTTTCTCTATATCCACTTCCGCCGACTAAGCCGACAATCTTTCATCGAAGTTTTGTTCGTTGAGTTCTGACGACTTTGAATCCAAGAGGACCGAAACTATCCAACTGTCCAAATTCCAACTGTGTCATTTTAGGTACATCTTGAGATTGATACATGATTGAGGAAAGAATTTTAAAGGGAATGACGTGACACAATCTGTTTGGTCGAAAAGATAATAAAATTTATCTCTCTTCTCTCTCTCCTCCCCTTTATCCTTTTTCCAACCAGTGATATATTGACACATCATTCCCTTCTCAATTATCTCTTCTAAATTCCCTTCCCTATCACTTCTCATGATTTATTTTTTAAAATAATAAGAATTTGTCCATGATTTTTAAGATAATATTGTATATGCTCCATGATTGATAATCAAATAAATATATTCTAACAAATCATTATAATTTAATTAGTAGTTTGTTCATTTTGAATTGTCTTATTATAACATCATATAATGAAAGTGACTCATAATTAATTATTGGTTATTCTAATTCAGAATTAAGTCTTCTTACTATTAAATTAGACTATTATCAATTTCTGAATCTAAGTCATGTATACCTAGATTTATTTGGAAACTTTGATAAATATGTTTCTAAAATGTGATATATACCTATATTATAGTGGAAAAATGGAAATTCCGGATAAAAGTTGGATGCTCATACGTTGAGATCATCCACAATATATGAAAGACGTTGATCAATTTATAAACATTGCTTAATGCGCTACTAGAAGGGAAAAGATTGCATGTCCTTGCGTTAAATGTGCAAATTGACACTATGAGAATGTTAATATTGTGAAGACACAACTTATTATATACGATATAAGAATGGATTACGATATTTGGTGTTTTCATGATGAAAGGAGGTCCACAAATGATATTGTTGATGACGACGTTGATGTTGTTGGTAGTGATGATGATGACGAATCAAATAACAACGATGATGTTAATGAGAATATTATAGAAGAAGAGAATATAGTTGATGATGTTGATAATGATGTTGATGACCAGTATATGGAAGATATTTTCAATGATTTGTATCCCAACATTCAACACTCTAGTTCTGAAGATCCGATTGACGATGATAAAATATTCTACAAATTGTTGGATGATTAGCCTTTGTAAGAAGGTTCTCGAACTTCAAAGACTTCCACATTATTTAAGTTGCTTCATATTAAAAATGTTGGTCAATGGACAAATACATCATTCAACTTATTGTTAAATTTGCTCAAAGATGAGATTTTACCAATAAATTCTCATTTACCTAATTCTTATTATGAGTGTAAAAAATTTATTACATATATCGGTCTTACATATGAAAAGATCGACATCTGGAATAATAATTGTATGCTTTACCGTAAGCAGAATAATTATTTGGAACGTTGCAAGGTGTGTGGTACCTCGAGATGGAAGATTGATAAGTCAAGTGGTGTAGTTTAGAAAAAAAACATAATGAAAAACACATTTCAGCTAAGGTGCTACTTTATTTTCTATTGACACCAAGGTTGCAAAGGTTATACATGTATTTAAAAATGACTCCACTAATGAGATGGCACAAAGATAATCGATTAGACGACAAAGTCTTAAGGCATCCCGCAAATTCTATGACATGGAAGTCGTTTGATGAACATTACACTAATTTCTCTTCAAAGCCCCGAAACGTAAGACTTTGTTTAGCTAGTGATGGGTTTCAACCATTAATTAATGGAAAACAATCGTACAACATTTGACCGGTTGTTATAATACCTTATAATGTACCACCGACGATATGCATAGACTCAAATAACTTTATGTTATCCATGTTGATTCCTGGCCCTAAGAGTCCCGGTGATGCGATTGATATTTTTCTACAATTGTTGATTGATGAATTGTAGGCCTAATGGCATACACGTGCTCGAACGTTTGATGCATCCACTTCAGAGTATTTTAACATTCATGTTGCATTGTTATGGATTATTAATGATTTCCCTGCATATGCAAATCTATCTAGTTGGAGTACGAAGGGAAATTTTGATTGTCCGTGATGAAATAATGGTACCACTTTAATGAGATTGACAAATTGGCAAAAAGAGTGTTATATGTGTCATAAGCGTTTCTTTCCCCCTAACCACAGATTCCGGAAAGAACGTGAAACATTTGACGGTAATACAGAATATAGAATGTCCCTTCCATTATTATCAGGTACGGAACCTATATGCAAGCTCAGAATTTAAAAGATGTTTTAAGTACAAAAAGAACGAAAATCCGTCATGATGTGCGAGGAGATAATTGGAACAAATCTATATTCTTTACTCTACCATATTGGAAAACTTTATTGTTGAGACATAATCTATGTCATGCATATTGAGAAAACCATTTGCGATAGCATTGACGGAACAATGATGAATGTGAAAAAGAAGACGAAAGATGGAATGAAGACTTAGAAAGATTTACAATTGATGGGCATAAGACACTCATTACATCCCGTTGAGGTTGATGGAGTTCTCCAATGTTCCGCTGCCCCATATGCACTTTCTCATAGTCAATAGAAAAAAAATTCTATGAATTTTTGAAAAAATTAAAGATGTTGGAAGAATTTTGTTCTAACATTGTGGGTTGTGTTGACTTCGATAAAAAGAAGATTCGGGGTTTTAAAAGTCACGATTGTCATATCATATTAGAATATCTTCTTCCTCTATCGACACATGGCTTAATTCCAGAAGATGTCTACAATGCAGTTGTGAATCTATCGAAGTTTTTCCGATTATTATGTTGTAAGTCGTTGAATAAACGTGACTTGGACCAACTTCAACTTGATATCGTTATAACGCTATGCAAGTTCGAAAAAATATTCCCGCCATCTTTTTTCGACATAATGGTTCATTTGTCTGTACATCTAGCGTTCAAGGTTTTTCTTGGACTCGATGGATGTATCCTATTGAGAAGTACATTGAAGAATTATATTAGAAATAAAAAAATTCCCGAGAGTTCGATTAGTGAGAGTTATCTAGTGAATGAAAGTATTATCTTATGTGCGAGATATTTGGAAGATCAAGATATCCCGCGTACTTTAGTGCAAAATTCAACCATATCTGTATTTATATGTTTGGAAGAGTTATCAAAGGGAATTAGTTACACGTATGAACCTGGTGATTGAGAGAGAGCTCATTCATACATATTTCATTCATACATATTAAAGAACTATACGAAGGCATAATCTATTTACAAGTAATACTCAATTATTACTTGTACATTTATCTTTCAATTTACATGCATGAACTCAAACTTTTCATTCAAATTATATGCAGTGAGTTCAAGCGAGAATATGATAATCATTTCATACCAATTGATGAACATGATAGACGTTATGTAGCTTATTTCAAGACAAGTGTGAGTTACAATTGTTGTATAATTTTATTATATTACATTATTGATGCTAATCTTACTCATCTTTTATTAGGTTTCTCAACTTGGAGAAAATATTTATGAGGATCTAAGAATATTAGGAAGTGGTCCTACTTGCTATGCGAAGAGATTCGTGTCGTGTCGAATTAATGAATACAAATTCAACATTAAGAGACACGCTGAAGGCTTAACAACTCAAAATAGTGGTGTTACTGTATTGGGTAATAATGATACCGAAACATTGTCCTACTACGGAGTGTTGATGGACATTATAAAAGTCGAATAATTTAGTGGAAGACGAATGATTCTTCTTAAATGAAAATGCTTTGATGTCCATTCGGGAGATCGGGGAATAAAAATAGACAAATATGGTTTTATAAGTGTTAATATAAATCGCATTTTAAAAAATTAGAATCATGAATCATTTATCTTAGCAAGTCAAGCGAAACAAGTGTTTTATGTTCAATACATGACATCAAGGACGGGTTGGAAAATTGTGACGACAATAAATTCACGTTATTCGAACATCTAACTAAGGTTTCATTGTATTTTATTTTAATTTGATTAGTTAAAATGATGTAACATCCTTTTTTTGAATAGGGAAGATGGCACCTAAGAAGAAGCAATCAACTTTTAAAGGAGGCATGTCTGGGCAGCTCGAGGATCTCTAAAGGAGAACTGATCTTCTCGAGGCGGGTGACTCTAATGAGTCAGATGACACACCCGACCATGTAGATCCGACGTTACCAGAGATGATGACGAAATCATCCTCCCAACCTGAAGGTATAAGTTATAATTCTTTGAATATATAAAATTTAATTACTAATGTTGTCTAATACTTTTGTAGGATCCACATCAAGGAGAAAGGGTCGAGAAAAAATAAGAACATTTCACTCTCAAAGTGGACCCCGGGTGAGAAAATAATAATATAATTCTCATCAAATGGGAGGGTGTGTTACGACAATGACACGACATGGTCCAGACATATTGGGATGGTGGTTCGACACGTCAATGTGATATCATATCGCCTGCTGCATTGGTAAGACTTGACCTCCACAGAAATAGAGCATCTTTGTAAATCGATAACGGTAAATTTTTAATATCTTATTTTATAACTTTAATTCTCTGATGCATAATAATAATTAATGAATAACTCAATCTCGTGTCTTTGCATAATCGTTTTGAGGTAATGCTGGAACCTATCGAGTATTATCAGAAATAAATAATGGAACATGTTAAGGTGACATTGGATAGGCTCCGATGTGATATCAACATGAGTCATGTTAAAGCTCATAATAAAGATGTAACAGCTATTATAGCACACATCTCGAATGAATATACAGAAGATGATTGGAATTACATTTTGGATCGTCACTTTCTCCGAGATAATTTTTGGGTTAATCTTTAAATTCTAAAGTTTATATATCCTTGTTTATAATGTAAACAAATATGAAGTAATATTTTCAAAAATAGGTAAGAAGTGAACGAAATTCAAAAAATAGGAAAAATCTTCGAATGACACATCATGCTAGGAGTGTGTCATTCTCTCAAGTGACAACAAAAATGTTAAGTGTATTTATTCGAGAGTCAATAATATGTTAATTATATTTTGATAATTAACTTTAACATTTAATCTTCACAAGAGATGACTACGTGTAAGGCGCCATCACACATTGACCTTTTCTACGAGACACACAATAGAAAAGGAACATGTAATGACTCTACTCGTGTGGTGGATCCCCATATACAGGAAAAAATTGTAAGTTTACTTCATATTTCACTTACTTATTGATACTATAATTAACTTTTGTTTCATTTTGTAGGATGTGATGCGTTAAACGCTTGAGAGAAATCCTGATATGTCCGATTATGAGCTGACCATGAACATTTTTGGACGACAAGGGAACGAGAGGGTTATTGGAATGAGATCCGGGGTGAGGCCCATTCAGTTTAGAGGAGATTTATGGGGTGGAAGTCAATCGCAACGGAGGGATCAAAAGTACGAGCATTTGAATACAAAATTAAAAGAGGAGACGTCGAAAATAGAACAGTTGGAGTCTTTAGTACTTGAGAGACAAGACAAATGAAAAGACAAAGAGAAGAATTCAAGAACTAGTTGGCGACGTTTATGGCGAGATATCATCCACCTCCAACTATAGATCAGTCTGGTATATGATATATTATTTAGACTTGCTTTTATCTTTTAATATTTTGATCGATATATTGGATGATTGGGATTTTAGTTTATTAGATAATTGTATTTTTGGGATATTGGTATATGAAATTCAGTATTTTTAATTTGTGTATGATTTCTGTCTAAAATTGATGGTTTAAATAGGTAATATTCAGTTTACAATAGTTTAATTTTTAAAAAAAACATAATAGCCAAGAGCAATAGGCTTCTACACTCGGTAAAAATATACAATTTTCTCTGAGAGCCTTTATAAGGCTCTCGTTAGTAAATTAAACTTATCTCCGAGAGCTAAATATGCCCTCGCGAATACTCTTTTCTTTTCACCGACAACTGTATCACTGAGACGCTTCGAGAGCATTTATCGCCCTCGGCGAAGACTATCATCAAAGGCATTTGAATTTTCTCTGAGGGTTTTGCTCTCCTTAAAAGAATTTTTTTACTAGTGCTTGGAGTCAAAAGATCTACATGTGAAAATGAAAAATGAAATTCTTAAAGTAATCTCAGTATCACTAGCGATATTGAAAGTCATCAAGAAAAGTAATAATCTGAATTACTGTCAAGGTAATACAGTTAATGGGACATCAGCAACTGTATCAACTTCCAACAATAGTAAGGAATTATAGGCAACAAAGTTATGGCAAATGCGATTAGGACATGCTCGTTAAAAATCTATGCAAACTCAAGGATTTCTAAAAGGTATAAAAATTTGTAAATTAGATTTTTGTGAACATTGTGTTCTGAAAAAAAAGGCGAGAAAAAGTTGGCACTACTATCCATAACACTAAGGGTATTTTGGAATATGTGCACTCAGATGTCCAGAAAATTATGTGTGTTTACTATGAAGAACAAAAATGAAGTGTTTGAGACTTTTCTTAAATGGAAAACAAGTTAAAAACAGGACAGGAATAAAGATCAAAATTCTCCGAACTAGTAACAGTGGAGAATACATGAATGATCCATTATAGAAGTTATGACAAGAGTGTGGAATAGTTCGACACTTCATAGTCAAAAAAATACCACAACAGAATGTAGTATCAGATCGTATGAACATGACATTTGTGGAGAAAGTTCGTTGTATGTTGTCTAATGTTGGGTTAAACGGGAAATTTTGGGCAGAAGCTGTGGCATACGCTCAATATTTGGTAAATCGACTACCATCATATGTACTTGGTGGCAAGACTCCATTAAAGGTATGCTCTGGAAAACATGCATCTGATTATGATTCTTTGTATATTTTTTTGTTCTACAACATATTATCATATAGTTAAATCAAAATTAGATCCACGAGCAAAGAAGACTTTCTTTATGGTATTTACTACTAGAGTTAAAGGAAATTGTCTCTAGTGTTTAGATGCAAAGAAAATCATTATCAGTGGAGATGTTACTTTTGACAATTATTCAATGTTGAATAAGGTAACACCATACAAGATTGATTGTATTCCACAATAGATAGAATTTGAGAAGATAAAGATAAGACCAACTACAAGTGACTCTCCGATGACAGACAAAGAGTCAAATGAATAAGAGGTTTCGACTCAAGAATATTCACAACAACGTGAATCAATTGATATGAATAGACCAAAATGATTTATTTAAAAACCAGTTTAGTTTGTTGACATGACGGCATATGCACTTCTAGTCGTAGATGATGTTACATCCACCTTTTCAAATGTCATTCGAAATACTGAAATGAAAAATAGAAAGGTGCTATGAAAGATAGGATGTAATCTCTTTGGAAGAATGAGACATGAAAGTTGATGCATCTAGCAAAAGGGAAGAAGGTTATTGGTTGTAAATGGATCTTTGATAAGAAAAAATAATTTCCCAAAAAAATTGATGATCGCTCAGAAGAAAAGAGTTGATTATAATGAGGTATTTTATTCTGTTATTAAACACTCTTCCATTAGAATTTTGTTGTCCTTGATAGCGTAAATGAAATTGGAGCTGGCTCAAATGGATGTGAAGACAGCATTTCTACACGGTCATTTGAACGAGGAAATCTACATGTCTCAACTAGATGGATTCAAAGTTGTTGATAAAGAAAATTGGGTTTACAAGTTGAACAAATCAGTATAAGGGTTGAAGAAATAGCCGAGACAATGATACAAACAACTTGATAAGTTTATGATGGACCACAAGTACACAAGAAGCAAATTTGGTTCCTATGTGTATTTGCAGAAATGCAAGATGAGTCTTATATATATCTACTCTTGTACGTTGATGATATGTTGATAGCATCAAAAAGCCGATATGAAATTGATAAATTGAAGACTCAATTGAGTATGGAGTTCGAGATTAAAGACATTGGTAAAACCAAATTTAATCATTATTTAGATTTGGTAAATATTTTGCGTGTTTGAGGCGGCGCTGAAAAACGCCAATTGAAAGCACTTAAGAACTATTTTTTAATGATAATGATTTATATTTGATATTGTGTCAAGGTGTAGATTTGTTGTTTTTGACACAATTAGAATCTCACATCGAAAGATGATGGGAGTGAAATAAGTATCATAGTCTATAAAAGAAACTCTCTTAATTTTATTTTGATGCACCTACTATTTGTATCTCTTCTTTCTTATTAATTGATAGTCTTAGTGCTCGGAGACATAGGCAACATTCGGTCGAACTCCGTTATCAAATTCTTAGTGTGTTCTTTCTTTTGTTTCTTCTTTTTATTCTGTCAGTTTTCCATATACTAGGAGGTAGGATAAGACATCACCCTTGTGATATAGAAAGAGCGAAGTGTTAGACTTAGACTTAGTAAACCCGAGAGATAGTAGGACTATGGAAAGAGTAGAGTATTAGGTACGTGGAACTTGTTTGAGTCCATAGATAGCATTTTATATGCGACATATATGATACATCATGTCAGGTTGGTGAATGAATCCAGATGGTTGAGTCATATAGACTTCCTGCAGTATTACTTATATTAAGTTGATGAATAGGTTATTGACGTGTAAAATCAAGTGATAAAACAGTCCGAATAGTAGTAGGATCGACCATAAGACTAAATGTTTCCACATAGTCAATTTTAGACTATTGATGAAAATCTTTGGCAACCAGACAAACTTTGTGATACTCAATCGTGTCATCAACCTTGCGCTTGAGTTTCAAGACTCATTTGCACCCAACTATATTATAAGCTTGAACTTGTGAACCAAGAACCCAAGTGTTGTTCTGTAATAGAGAATTGTACTCCAAATTCATAGCTGCTCTCCATGCGGGATCTTTCTTGGTAGAGGAGATACATGTATGTTCAGTTGTTGAGGTGGAGATAAGGTTGATACTAGAGTTATGAGAGATATAGTTTTGTTTGAGTTTCCATTGAATACATGGAACAAGCGGAGTAAATAGGAACACGGATAGGTGATGTGGATGTTTTGGTTGTGAGTATGGGTTCAGAATGAGGAGGGGTGAGTTTGGGCTCGGGGTTGTGAGTATGGGTTCAAAATGAGGAGGGGTGAGCTTGGGCTCGAGGAGTGGTGAGTAAGTGTAGTGGAGTTAGGGATGGAGATGTTTTGAAGGGACTGTATAGTTGTAGGTGAAGGAAGATGTAAGGATAAAAAGTGATGATTGTGACGTAGAGGATGAGGATATGCTTAGATCTGTAAAAGGAAACATTTGTTCATTAAATTTAATCTGATTGGTTGGTATGTGCAGACATCTGTAACCATTTATGAGCCGAGCTATAACCGATAAATGTGCACCATATGGATCTGAAGTCTATTTTGTGTTGTTTGTAAGGCCTAGTTAGAGGATAAATGCACAGCCAAAAGTTTTCAAAAGGGTATAGTCCGGTACACACTTAAATAATACCTCATATGGGAAAGATTGACCAAAGTGGGAGAAAGTTGTCGATTAATAAGATATGAACAATGAGATGTGCATCGTCCCAATATTGAGGAGGTATTAGGGCATGAGCTCTTAAGGTGAGACTAGATTCAATAAGGTGTCTGAGTTTTCTCTCAACAACCCTATTTTGTTCGCTTATATGCGGGCATGATAAAATATGTTGGATGTCATGCAGTTAGTTAGTGAGTCAAAACTCTGATATTCACCACCTCAATCGGTTTGTAGCATCTTCATTCCTCAGTTGAATTGTTTTTCAACTAGTATTTTGAATTTGACAAATATAGGCAATACATCTGACTTTTTATGAAGAAAAAATAACCATGTGTAGCGACTAAATTTATCAACAAAGATAACCAAATATTGGTAACCACAAGTTGAGAAAACTTGAGTTGATCCCCAAACATCTGAATGTATTGAGTTAAGGAGAACAAGAGTTTTTGACATAGAAGTCGAAAATGGAAGTGTATGAGCTTACCAATATGACATACTTCACAAAATTCAAAAAGATTGTTACCTAATGTTGATCATTGAAAGTGAGAAATAACATAAGAGGTGGTGGTTGCATATGGATGCCCAAATCGATGATGCCACGTGGATGTTGTAGACCTAAAAACATTGAAAACTTGTTTAATTGGTTCAGGTTGGAAAATGTGGTATAATCCATTTGTAAGGCTGCATCGAATTACTTTCGTCTTTGTAGATCGATTCTTTATTGAACAATATGATGAGTGAAATTCAAAAACACATTATTATCATTAATTAATCGAGCAACACTCATCATTTTTTTTACAATTTTAGGAGCATATAGGATATTCCTTATATGTAAAGGTTTGATGGTACCCTTAACATTAGAGTTACCAATATGAGATATAAGAAGAGAGTTATCGTTACCCCAACAATTTGTTCAATACTGATAAACAGTGTGGATCTGTAGATTTCCCAAATTAGACATGATATAATTAATTGCGTTAGAGCTTAGGCACCCTAACTGATTGGAAATAATAGATGGGGAAGCCAACATGGAAGCAAGTGGTGGAGAGGGTTGAAAGTTGTGGTCGAATCAATGACGACACTTGGTAACCAAGTGACCGATGGCATTACAAAACTGAAATTGTTGATGAGTCCGACAATTGTTGATGTATGACCATATCGACCGCAAATAATGCATTTCGGGCGATTTTTTCTATGATTTTTATGGTTTCCATTTGGATTAATATTTCCATAACCATTAGAATTAGGCTCTAACCCTTCTGCCCCATTAGTGTTGGGTCTGTTATAAACATACATATTATCATTCAGCCCAGAAACCTTGTCCATAATTCGTCACTAGTAGAATGGTTGATTTCCTTGTCCTCTAGAGTGATGTCATCCTCCATGATATTTTCTATAAGCTACGTTCGTAGAAGGGGTGTTCGAAGCACCTCCCCAATAACATTAAATATATTCATCCTTTGTTTTATAGGTAGGAAGAAGACATGTGAGTTCTTCAATACTCACATGTTTAAATCGAGTGGTGACGGCAATAAACAAAGATTCATACTCCGTCCCTAAGCCACTAAGGGTGTATATGAACAAGTCTAGATGAGATACATTTTCCCCAATCGCAGTTAGAGAGTTTGAAACGATTTTGATAGATTAGAGGTAGTCGATTATTGATTTGTTCTCTTTTTATGTGGTTGTAGAAGTAATCGTAGTTGTACTAGACAAACTCTAGATTGAGTGACGAACATCTTCTCTAGAGCCATCCAAAGTCGTGAGGAGTTCTCACAAGCGTCTATGACTAATTGTGCAAGAACTTGTTCGAAAAGGGTTAAGAAGAGCCAACTAATGATTCGTTGATCTTGTTTCTCCCAAGTTTCAAATTCAGGATTCACAACAATGGTAGGTTTCCCCTCGTCATTGCCGGTAGCGCCTTCTTCCACTTTTGCAACGAGGGTGACATTTAGTGTAGGGGAATGTTCAGAGACATACTTAATTAGGTTTCACCGAACTAACGTAATTATGTTGATTTAGTTTCACCGAAATTGATTAAAAATTTGAGATATGAAACAATTGAATATTCTGATTTTCCTCCATAGGATCGAATATGAGGAGCAATCGAAATATGACTTTGATACCAAGATAAAATTTCAAGAGTGAGGAGAAGAATCGATGGTGAAAGTATGTTATTTTATACACCAATAGAGAATAACAATACACAATCAATGATACACAATCAATGATATAAATAAGTTACAATGACAAGGTTGAGAAACGAAGATAGTAAATACTTAATTTGTCTTTTGATCTTCTTTTTGTAATAGGTTGTTTAGCAAGGTGCATGAGTGGAGTTTTTTAGGCTTCGCTTTGAAACCGTAACTTGCTGGTCGTTCATATTTCTATTTCTTAAGGAAATCCTTGAAGGAAAGGACAAATTGAGGTTGTTCACTTTGAGTCTCAACCTCCGACACGGAACAGTGGCACTTTTCACTCATCCATTCCACCCGTTTGTCCAAATGCCCTGTCTCATTATCATTTACCGCCTTTTTTTTTCTCCCGACTATTTACGCATAAAGATCGTCCTATATATGGTCGACTTCGGTTGCGAGTGCTATATTTTGTGATTTGAATAATAATTTCAATCGTTAGTACATCTTATTGTATTGATAATCCTTTCTCGAGTTCGAGTTTGGGTAAGCCTCTTTCTTATTAGCAAAGAAGACAGAAAACTCGAATTCTGAGTTTTTTTAAGTAAAGAGTTATTTAAACTCGTCTTTTATACGGAGACTCTCTTATAGATATCCTCTCATTCT
The DNA here is from genome assembly GCF_907164915.1 of Impatiens glandulifera. Lineage (NCBI taxonomy): Eukaryota > Viridiplantae > Streptophyta > Magnoliopsida > Ericales > Balsaminaceae > Impatiens > Impatiens glandulifera. The sequence goes on from NC_061870.1 coordinate 22,788,984, forward strand.
TTTTTTACTATTTCGGCTAAATAAGTGAATTGTTCATTATCATTTGACGATATTTTTTCGGCGTTTATTTATCAATCATCGATTAATGATAATTTTAATTGTTGTTCAGAATATTTGATAGAGATTTTTTCGACGTTATTTGTTCCGCTTACTCTATTTCAACACTAATTGATGAGTAACTCAAATGAGTTCGTCTTTGAATTATTCTCAACAAACTGTATAATCGTTAGATTTTTTTCATTAAGAATTTTATTTTTCAAAATTATTTATACAATTTATATCTAAATCAACCTTATTTATTTTAATTGTGTATAATTTTGTCTCCTTCTTAAAGTTCAAGTTAATAAATGTGGGATGCGTCATAAATAATTATAAAAGAATAAAAACTACAAAAAATCTGAAGAACGAGAACCAGAAAATAACGACATTCTTCCCCGACGCATCTTCTTTCTCTCACAGTGAAGAACAATGGTCTGTAATTCTCTTTCTACATTATCTTCACCATCTTCATATCTCCCTTCAACTTCTTCTACATATGCTTTCACCAAATACAGATTCTCTCCACCAATCCTTTGGATTAAGCGCTCATCTGATCTCTCACCCAAGTTTTCAATTAGGGCTTGTTCTAATAACGCCCTTGATAATGAATCCGCCGAGATATTCCAGCAGAACAATTCAATCGCCGATTTCATGAGATTCAGGAAATCTGATTCCGCCGAGCTTCAGACTGCCGTCGTTAGCTATCGGAAGAAATTCCCTTGGTCTCTTCTCCAACCATTTCTTCAGGTTCAAGTCCTTTTTCATTCTAGTTATTTCTCCGATTGAATATTTGATTAATCTTGTTAATTACGCAGGTTGATTTGGTTTCAACAATACATATTGCGGACAAAGAGTATGTTTTTATTCTAGTCCAAATTTGAATTATTTGATCAACTAAACAAACAGACAGTGTTATGCTTCATTTTGATCAAAAATTGCAGGTATTTTTCAACTCTTCAGAAGTCACTAGATGATTATGACTGTGTTCTTTATGAGATGGTGGCAAGCAGGGAGAGTTTGGAAAGAAGACAAGACCCTAATCCATCTACAAAGCTACAAACCTCGCGTTCCCGAAGCTTTAATATAATAGGATGCATTCAACGACAAATGGCTAGGATACTTGCTCTAGATTTTCAACTAGATTGTCTTGATTATGAATCTGATAAATGGTATCATGCTGATCTGGACTTTGAAACCTTCAAGTTACTTCAGGTTATGATTGTTAACAATTCTGCCCTTTTTTATTGTCACATTGTAATTTGAAATATTGAATCATTATGCTACAGGTTGAAAAGGGTGAGAGTTTCTTTACCTTTGCAAGAGATATGACAATTAGAACAACAAAAGCCATGGTCCAGCCTGTTTCAAATTCTGAAGAACTCGGCCCTTGGAGATCTAAGCTTCTATGGGCTTCCCGTGTCCTACCCATGCCTCTGGTTGGCCTAGTCATAATTGGAAGTGTTTGTGCAGACACGGGTAGCCAATCATCAGACTTTCCAGAATTAGAAGCTTTATCTAGGCTAGATTTTGGTACTGCCTTGAAAGTCTTCCTAGCAAAAAGGCTAACATCTGAGTAAGTATTAATGAAATGTGAAAACCCATTTGAATTCTTTTGAACTTCTCGATATTTAAAACACAGGTTCACTCAGTTGACAGCTGATGTGGAAGAGAAATCGGTTATAATAGGGGAGAGGAATAAAGCAGCAACAAAAGCTCTTAGAAGAGCAATGGATGCAGGCCATAAGAAGATTGCTGTACTGTATGGAGGTGGGCACATGCCTGATCTGGGGAGGAGACTTCGTGAGGAATTTGGTCTAGTTCCTTCTGAGGTGGAGTGGGTAACAGCGTGGTCAATTCGCAGTAACAGGAATCTGAAGAGCGATTATTCATTTCCATTGTTGAAGAAAATGGCGGAAGTATCTGGATGGCCATTAGATAGGTATCAGACTCTAGCTCTGGTGATATTTTCGTCTGTCCTAGCCTTGGATTTATTGTTCTGGGAACTCTTTTTTGGGACTACTGCGGATTGGGTTACAAATACAGCTTCCGAATTGTCACAGTTTGTTAAAGTCATGTGATTATTATAAAAACAATACGGATTTATATTATGATTCATAAGTTTCGCTGTTAATATAGTTTGATTATGGGCTTGATGTTTAAAATCTCTCCCCATGTTTAAATTTTGAATTACATTACTAACACATGGTCAAGTTAGATAGAAAAACATGATTTGTTTGGACTGTTAGGTCTGAGTGTCAGGTGGCTGTCTCTTTGAATACTAACAATATAAACTCCAATCTTCTTCATCATCATATTTCCCTGATCAAGCTAAATCTCCAGCCATGGTAAGTATTTGGCTTCATGCAAGTTTCAGATTAGTTTCAGTCTTAAACATGATTAACTTTTTGTTGCGAAATTGTGCAGTCTTTTACGCCATTAATGTTTAGGTCGGTTGTGAGGCTGGTGAATTGTCTGGCTGGGGAACCTGCATCTTCTATATCGACCATTCTCTATTACAGCGATCTTCTTCCTCAGAGTGCGAACTTACATAGATTGGTTCGACATGAATTGCTCGACAGCAGCGAGAATTTCTTGTTTCATTTCGTCATCAATTTCCTCAGATGTTTTTGGTAGATTGATAAATTAACAACTACTACTACCACTTCTTATTTGATAAGAGGGTTAGCTGGAACTGTATGAGTTTTGCGTTAATATTGATTGTTTATTGTTATAAGAATACTTATTGAGTTCAAATTTCAACTTAAACCAAACAAACCCTAAAGTAATGTAGTTGGTCATAGAATAACTACCTAATAGTGGAGTGGACTGGCAGATTAATAATGCTTAGGTAGTTGTTGGAGACTAATGTAGGGTAGTTGCCAATTCATGTTATTTATGTCTCTTGTTTTTATGTTTTATTATCATTAAATAATCTCTCAAACTATTCTTTAATTTTAAATTCCTTTCTTATTCTATTTATTTATTATTTTTAGCCATTTTAATAGTTGAATATTATATCTAAATTCATTAAAGTCAAAAAAAGAATCATATCAATCATTGATAATATTATTATTTTTAATTTTTATATCTAAGAATTAAAAAAAATGGTATATATATAAATGAAATTGTAAATAAAATTAGAATTAAGATGATAAATAATATATCAAAATTTTAATAAAGAAGATCAAAACAAATATGTTTGAGTTCCATAAGGATGTTTAAGCCGATCAACTCAATTAAGCGGTTTCGGAAAAATCTATACCAAATATTCTAAGCGATAATGAAAATTGTTTTGTCAGTGGGTTGGTAAGCAAAATCGAAAATAATCATACATATAAGAAGGGTTTAAATAAAAAATCAGAAAATAGTTTCAGATGTAACAATTTTATTCTCTTTAGTGCTAAGAAAATGATAACACACCATCGTCTAAAAAATAACAGTTATGAATAACAGACGTCATACCAAAATTTAAGATAATTATTTGAATTACAAATTAAATTTTATTAATATTTAAAACCTAACCTCGAATTCGAAACAAAACCTAAATAGTCAAATTTTTACTAAAAGTTTATATATATTTCAAAAAGATCATTAATAGATTTAGTATATTTCTAATTAAATTATATTTAAAAATGTTGTTTAAATACTTTAAAAATATTGTTTAAATACTTTAAGAATATATATAATTCCAACCAAATTTGATAACCCAACTTTTTATTATATATTATTATTATTATTAAAAGTAAAATCTAATCAATTTAATAAAGTGTTACTAAATTGGGGGGCATAAATTCAAAATGAGTTGAAGCTGACCACACACGCACACAGTTACACATACTCTCTCTTTCAGATATCACTTTGAATGCTTCTTCTCAAAGGAGATTTATAGTCCGAGAATTACGTTAACGCAGGCTTTTCTTCTCTTTCATTGCTAGATCTCAGTTCTTTTCTTCTCACCGGAGAACGACTCGGATCGATCGAAGACGACAATATGTTCGACGGATTGCTAGGCCGAGGATTTAGCTCCAAGTGGTTTGTAACGCTAAATCTCTAATCAGATTCTCTTCTCTCTTTCACTGTTCACTACTGTTCCTTTTTGTTTATACTCGTCGTGTTCGCTCGCTCGTTCGCAGTAAATTGTTGATTAAGCCGACGAGAACTCGAATCGATGTGCTACGTAAGAGGCAGGAGGCAACACAGAGGTTTCTCAAGGGAAACCTTGCGCAACTTCTAGCTAACGGACTCGACATTAACGCTTATGGAAGAGTAAGGTTTTATTTGTCGTTATCTTGTTATATAACTTTAGGTTTAAGCAATTGATTCATTTGTACGAGAAATCGTTTAAGTTTTCTTTTCTTTTTGCGATGAATACACATTAATACAGACTGAAGAATTTATTGCTGGACAAAATGTCTTGTCGTGTTATGATTTTATCGAACGGTGTTGTGAATACATTTTGAAGCAACTTTCTCTCATGCAAAAGCAAAGGTAATTTGTCATCTTCTTAACATATAGTGTTCTTCAATCAGTAGAATTTCAGGATTGTTTGTTTAAATTACTCTGAATTCTGAAACAATTTGAACAATTAGATCTGTTATGAACAGATCAGCTTAATGTATGTATGTATGTCCAGGGAATGCCCTGAAGAATGTAGAGAATCGATAGGATCATTGATGTTTGCTGCAGCAAGGTTTCCTGATATGCCTGAATTACGTGACCTAAGAGATCTATTTCAGGAGCGATATGGAACGGGATTGGAACACTTTGTTAATCACGATGTGAGTATTTGGATATCAGAAACTTGATTGATGATCATAATCTCATTATAATTTATCTGTAGTTTGTAGAGAAAATAGCATCAAAATCCTCTACAACAGAGAAAAAACTACAGTTTCTTCAAGGCATAGCTTTAGAGTTCTCTATAAAATGGGACTGCAGAGATTTCCAAAGAAGCAAGCTTGATCCATCAACATCTTCTAGGGTAAATCATTACCTGTTTGTTTCTACTTTCTACATGTTTTGTTTAGTTTTTGAATCCAACTATTATTCTTGTACACTATATTTGCAGGACCAACCTAAAAGATCAAATGGTAAAGACACCATCTCGAATCCAGAGAAGATCATCAATGCTCGTAAAGAGTACAATCATCTCAATCACGACAGAAATGGAATTGATGGAGCAAAAAACAAGAATGTCTTGAAGAAAGAAGCAGATAAGCCAGACAATTATCATCATCATCATCATCACAGTAATGCACTACCCCCACCTTACGTAAAACCAATAGAAAACAAGCACATTGATGCCCCTGAACCTGAGAAATTGATGAATCGTCGTTATCGTGAAAAAGGTTTGACTTATTACGACGAAGTTCCTTTGCCAAAACCTAGATCAATGAGGAAGAAACACAGCAGTCAAAATTGTGAAGAAGATGCTAATAATGTAAGCTCAAGCAGAAGCAGGAGAAAGGATACTAATAATAGTTCAGGAAGAGGGTTACAAATATTGTTCGAGGATGAACATCAACAGAAGGATGAAGAAGAACGAGTGATCGATAAATTACTGTTGCATTACAGCAGTAAACCATCCAATTTTGATCCAGAAAAATTGATAAGAAAGCCCAATAATGCTGAAACTCGAAATAATAATCCTGCATTAATTCCTCCTCCAGCCACGAGATCAATTTCACTCCCACGCGAAAAAACTACTAGTGGAGTAGAGCCGGTTAAAGTTTATGCGCGAGCAAATTCCATTCAACCAGCAAAACATGTTCACCCCAAGTTACCCGATTACGATGATTTGGCTGCACGATTTGCAGCTCTTAAAGACAATAAAAGGTGAACAATTTTTTATTTTTTTTCAGTTTATGCAAATATCAAATATGCTATTAAGTGTGTGAATTGCTTCAACTCAATTTCTTGGCTAAAGTTTGAGCTGTGTAATATCTATAATGCCTCCATCTCGTTTAATTCGCTTTTATGTTTTTGAAGTATATAGTAGGGTTGATCGTGGATCGGAATAAGTGGTTTTTTTTAGATAAATTTGAATTCGGTCTTACTACTCTATTATGGATGTATCATATATTCAGTCGGGGTTGATAATGTTTTTTGAATATTGATCATATGTTTTCAATAATTTATATTTGAAAATATTTAATCAAACAAAATTAACTATAAAAATACTAATATAACAACAATTTCAAGTAATTTTTTCATATGATTAGTTTGATTACTTGAATATAATGTATATCTAATCTTAATATTAGAGTTTTATTATATCAAAACTCATATTTGACTATTCAAGTGTTTTTGGATTCTAATTGAATAAACTCAATTTAAATTATGATCCCATACTATATAAAGTATTTGGGTGGTGATGGATTTTTCTTCTTTCTATCCATATCCCTTTCAATAGTGTAGGTAGGAATCTTTTATTTATTAGTTTATTAATTCTCCACATAAAATCAACATAAAAAAATTAATTTTTTTCTATGGTCCCTTACATTACTCCCCTCGAGAAAAGAGGATAGGCCGATAGCGAAACCCTAGATAAGCATATCCGCAATTTCATTAAGATTCATTCAGTCAAACGATTAATACATTAATGACTTAGTTTGATTCGGTTTATAAATTTGAAGAAGTCGCAATTGCGTATAATTCTAATGAAATAATTATAGTTTATAAATAAAATCAAGCACTAACAAACATATTCTTAGATAACAAGAAGAAATTACTAGAATCAACCTAACCCTTGAGGTTATATTATTTTTAAAACTAAATAAAATATATTATTATGTATATCACTCTATAGTTAATAATGCATGCAATATTTATTTAGAAGTAATTATATATATATATTAAGAAAAGAAAAGAAAAGAAAAATATAATGATATTTCTAAATTAGTGAATAGAAATTAAAGAAATATATTTGATCTGACAAATCAGGGTGTCCATATAAAGATATCCATTGGGGGAATCTTTTTCTTATAAAAAATAAAAAATAAAATCTTTCTCTCTCTAGAAATGGCCTCTAATGGTACTATGATATCGCCGGAGAAGGTGCCGGAGACGAACGCAATGATATCGCCGAGGAGTGGAGGTGGACAGTGCCTTTGCTCGCCGACGACTCATCAGGGATCTTTCCGATGCCGGTTTCACCGGTCGGGATCTAGTAACGACATGTTCAAGAGATCCAAATCGATGACTGCCAATAACGACGGCGCCGGTTCCGATTGCCGGAAATAGTAGTAATCAGATAATATATCCATCAGTTTCTATAATTTAAGCAAACAAACTCTGTGCATGTTAATTGGCTGTTTATTTTCATCATATATAAATAAATATTATTAACATATGTTCTCAAATTACATTTTTATTTTATTTACCCGGATTTAATCTTTGATGAAACTTTGATCTTTAGATAATACTATGGTAAGTTGTGTTTATACAATATTTTTCACTTTTAAGTGGTTATTATAAATATATATGGTATAAAATATTCAATCAAATTCATGTACTTTTATATCTAGTGGATATAATAGACCAAAATGTTACAATTTTCTTCCTGTCAAAAAAATGTTACTAGTTTTTCTTAATTAGAAAATAAATATTTTTTAAGTATGTGTTTGATTTAGTTTTGTTATTTAATAAAATTGTCAAATATTAATGATATAGATTTTTCTTTGTTAGGAATAGATTTTGAGTTGTGAATATTGAGGTATTATTTTTATTTATTTATTATTATTGGGTAAGAAGTTAACATGTTACCTTCATTTTAATTTATAAAAGAGGGCTTTTAATCGTATTATATAAAAAATTATTATAAAAATTGTAATTTTTTGAAGTTTAATGAAAAAAAGAAATACCAAATCTAAAAAAGAAAAATAAGGGATAAAAGGAAAACATATAAACCACTCACTAACCATGATTTTTGTACAAACCGTCCATGAATTCTCATCCATTGGCTGAATTATATATTTAAATTTTTTTAATTTTTTTTTAATTAAAGAGAACTAGTAGACACCCCACCTCCGATGAAATCAAACTCGTGGCATCTTGCTTTCTTAAATCGATTTTTATCAGTTAGCTACCTTGTTATATAAAAATTTATAGGTTTTCAATGAATTAATGAATTGAATTATGAGGAGTAATTGATGACTTAGCTTTGGGGAAAACTTAGAAGGATGATTTTTAACAAATTGTTGAAATAAGTATTTGGATTCAGAATATTTTAATATATATATATATATATTATTCTCATATAAGTACAAATTTATATTCCATTTTCAATTTGAAATATATTGAACTATTTAGTACCATATTTTATGAGCTTGATACATATTCACTCACATTTTTTATTTGAAAATTGATACCTGAGCTGAAAAAAAAAACATTATAGTTTGATCATATATAGACAAGAAATGGTTCCTCATCTTTGATTGTTTCTTAGGACCACAAGGGTTAGAAACTTTTCATTTTTATTACCATTGCATCCATCGAAATAAAAGCGATTTCTTTTCAAGTTTACTAGAGTTCAATCCATATCGGCCTCATTTTCTTTTGGCTTTTCTTATGTTTGATTTTGGCCTTGTTTTTATTATTGAATCACTCATAATTATTTGTCTATAGTCTTTAAATAAATTTATTTTTTGGTCTTTAGTAACACAATAATGGCTAACAAATTGACAATGTAGATGATGAGCTTACATTTTATTTATTATTCTCAACATCATTGTATTTCATCCATTGTTCATCAAATACATGGATGCCAATGGATCCGAGAGACAACTCGATCCGATATAGAAATGACGATGACGAAGAATAGTATTACACTAATGATAATATATATAGGTCATGGAATTGTTGGTTTCACTATGATCCAACTGCGATTATTCCACATATAAGTTGATCGATGTTGCCTACAACGAAATGATCGGGGATGCTTTGATGGAGAACATATGCAATATTGATTAGTAATCAACTCACCACAATTCCGACGATCTTCCATAGAATCCTCATGAATAGTTGCGGTTTGAGCAATCGGTTGTGGCTGGTAGATGATCGGAGGATGGTCGTGTTGGCTAGTAGAAGAAGTAGGAGGAAGAGAAGGATAACACATGGTTAAAGCTTGTATGAGAATATTGAAGATTATGAAGAGGGATTATTTGAAAGGAATGTGAATATGAGATAAATACTTGAACATAAGGAAAGGAATGGTGGGAGATGATGAAGTTAAGTTAAGTTGGGTATAAAGGAGAAAGGTGCTTTTGAGGTGAGAAATTCTTGTGGTGCACAAAAGAGATTCTCTATCTTATTCAATTTCTATGATTTATTGCCATTACTTTGATTAGGTGGTCTAGTAGGATATACATTAAAACAAACATGTGAAAATAATTGAAATCGAGGTTAATTATAGTACTTTATATCGCATAATCATCGAGATATATTATAATTTAATACATGATGAAAATAATACGAAAGACATAGTTGTGGAGTGTCATATCTACAAAAAAAACATCTTTAAATATTAAAAAAAAAAAAATACATTTTTTAAAAATTATCATAATCATGAATGGTTAAATAACTCAATGTCCTAAGAGTGTTTTAATTAATTGGGTGTTCTTTCATGTCCACTCATTTAAGAAAGATAATTTATTATTATAATTATCTTATTTATATTTCTTTTTTAGATTTTAATTTAATCAAGAATTATACTTAAATGTGTCCAAACATCACTATTAAGTAATTATCAATGAAAGAGATGGGATGATGAGAGAAAGGAATTTGAATAGGTCATCCATCTCTTGATTATATTGAAACATATATATTCAATTTCTTCCTTGATCTTTATGCATCTATACAATTTTAATCCTGAAGTTCTATTTTAAATAATCCATTTTCAGACACTAAATTTGTCTGTTATTAATCATTATCATCTAAAAAACAATGAAAACAAAGTCTATAATGAAAAAAAATACAAAAGTAGAATAGCCGTGGAAAACAAATTCGATCCGACTTTATGATGGTAGGTTAAATTTGTAATTTTAAAAAAAAAAAAATTCTAAGAACAAGACAAACTTATACATATGATTGAACAAGGAGTTTCAAGAAGAAAAACAAACTTTGATGAATAGAAGAAACATGATATGAAAGCACTACTTTCATTTTGCTTACCCACCAAACTTATTTTGAAAACTGTTTAATCTAGCATAACATGAAAAACAAAGTTAAAAAAAAAAAAAAATACAATTATTTGGCTCGAAAGTCTCGAGAATAGCAACGAGGTACCCAAACGAATGAACAGTTTTTTCAGATCACAACTTTTATAAAGAACGCTATGATTGAAGGGATCATGATAGTGGAGTCGTACTAGTCAACCCGAGATTAAACCCAAGTGAAAGAAAAACATCATACATGTTTTTCCAAACTAGTCCTGTACAACTATTATAAAGAAAGGGATTATGATTGTGGGGGTCATACTAGTCAACCCGGGATTAAACCTATAAAAACATCATACCTGTTTTTCCAAACCAGTCCAAATGCCAATAAAGAAATATAACAGAAAATTAAGAAATTGTAAGAGCAAATAATGGAATAAATGAATTGATGAAAATCAAATTCAAAATTCTCCATTCATAAGGGACCAATTAAGGTCCTTGAACCCATATTGCCTTTGTAAAAAGACACTATAGAAGATGTGAATTTTGTGGTATTTTTCATGTCACTTTAGGAACATGCAAGCATCTTTCATTTAGTATTCCTATTTTCTCTTTGTGTCCAAAGTCCAAACCACTTTATTCTCAATTCAGCATCTATTCTAATAAGTCTAAGGCCCAAATTATTCTCTTTCTTTACAACCTTTTTTCAAATCATATCAACTAATGTTATTTGCTCAATAAACTTTATAATCAAGTTGATATTTCATCACTTACTTAAATTATCCTTAACATGTGGATAGAGCCCAACCGCGAACTCTTCCACACAGACCAAATTGATCATGGGACAAACAAATGAAAGATGAATCAACAGGAAATTACACAAAATGATGGACTCTAGTCTCTAGCAAATTCTTCATCCAGGTCTCTGTGTCTAATAACTAAACATGTTCTTCAGAAATGCAACAAATGAAAACATTCTCTATTTGTTCACTTTCAGAATCTAGTAATAAATCGCCAACAGTTGTATGATTAATCAAGCACGAATCATTTCTCTTGTTCAAGCTAAGCTGATAAATGAAACGGTAAATGCAGAAAAAGCTCGGTTGTTCTCAAGGCACATGTTCAAGAATGAAAATAAACAAGGTTTGTTCAATCTTAACACATATTAAAGGAAATTAACAGACTAACATATACTACCTGACTGCATTATCCACCAAGGTTCTCGTCAGAGCCATCTGTGGCTTCATCATCATCATCATCATTGTCATCAGCGACATTATCATCTTCCTCTTCTTGTCTTATTTTGGCGATTTCTGCATGAGCCTTCTCAAGAATCTGCTTCTTCTGAACCTCCAATTCTTTTTGGAAATCCATTCTCATCTTCTCCAGCTCCGCCATTTGCTGCCTCTTGTTATTCTCAATCTTCTCATATATATCACCAAACTTCTGAATTGAATCTGCCAACAACTTAAAGGACGATCCATTGTCAGATTCTCCATTCCTTTTTGAATGGATTCCAAATGAGCTCTCATCTTCTTCCATAGAAGCTTCAGATTCTCCTGGACTGTCTCTCATTTCATCCAACCCATTCGACCTGTTCAGATATACTCTAGAGTTCATGAACACGTATTCTCCCGAATCAACACCACAGGGAAGCCCACCTTGTTGCATAGCTGAAGGATTCAACAACATATCCATTTTCTTGAAGAGAATCCATTGACTGTTGTTTCCTTCCATCTTCGCTTTCTCCTTCCTATACCTCTTCTTCAACGTGTCCAATCTGTTTCGACATTGAGTTTCTGTCCAATCGACCTTGGAAGAATCCGAGACTTTCTCTGCTAATTCTTGCCAATCCTCAGACCTCAAGCTCTTCCTACCTAATTCTAAGAATCTCTCACCCCATGCTTCTAGAAGCTCTAAAGTGGATTGCTCTGTCCAATCACCGGTCGGATTTCTAACATTCTGTGGAGGCTTGCGAGCGACGAACTCATAGTTGGAAACTAATGACTCCAACTTCCGCTTCTTTCGCTTATTATACCCATTTCCCGCACCATCATCATAGTCATCTTCGTCTTCTTGATCGTCAGGTTCAGTGTTGAGTCCTTCATCTTCTTCCTCCAATTCGTATTCGTCTTCATCGCGATAACCGCCGTTAACGTAAGTAGGGTTTCGATTGGACGGATGCGGGCGAGAAGAAGACTGGTAAGCCGATTGATGATTTGTAGAGTACTGTCTTGGAGGGTATCTAGCATCATCATCATCTTCATTATCGCCCATTCTATTCTCCTCCCTCGTTCTTCCAAGAAGTATCTTATGTTTATATATGTTCTAGGAATAAGAACCCTAGGGCGGAGAAAAACCCTAACTAGAGTCCGTGGTGGAAATCAATCAAGAAGAGATGAGAGAGTACAAATTGAGGAAAAGAGGGAGCTCAAAGTGAAAATTAGGGTTTAAGAGAAGTTGTATGTGTATACCTCAGAGAAGAATCGATGCAAAATCCAATTGCAATGTGTTGATTTCAAAACATCATATTTGTAAGAACTTTCATCAAGGTTTCGAATTCACATATAGATTAACGCATGAAGAAATGGGGTCTGGTATCGGATTAAATCTACAGAATTTCAAAAAAATTATGAAGATCCAACTGTGGTTGAATTGAATCATTGACAGGAGACATTTGTAGGTGGCATGAATTCCAATACTAACTAGCATTTAGCCCGTGCATTTGCACGAGTAATAATATAAAAATCGTGAAAAAAATTACAGATAACATTTTTAATTTTATTTTTAACCGTTTTAAATTTATGGGTGGGTCAACCCACAATCCAAACCAAGTATCCATTTACTCAACATCATTATATATTAGTTAGTTAAAAATTTGAACTTATATTAATATTAAAACGTCCCGCGTTTATCAAATTTGGTGTTGAATTTAAAATATAAAGTCTTTGTAGCCTAGTTGGTTAAAGAGTTGTACTTATTTAGTTAGGTTGCAAGTTCGAAACATACCTCTAGCATTTTTAATTTTATTTTTAACCGTTTTAAATTTAAAAACGGGTCAACCCACAATCCGACCCAAGTAACCAAATTAACCACAGCTCTCGACCCGGCAATCCGGACACTTTAAAAATTAAGCATCATTATATATATATAGATTAGTTAGTTAAAAAGTTGAACTTATATTAATATTAAAACGTCCCGCGTTTATCAAATTTGGTGTTGAATTTAAAATATAAAGTCTTTGTAGCCTAGTTGGTTAAAGAGTTGTACTTGTTTTGTTAGGTTGCAAGTTCGAAACATACCTCTAGCATTTTTAATTTTATTTTTAACCGTTTTAAATTTAAAAACGGGTCAACCCACAATCCGACCCAAGTATCCAAATTAACCACAGCTCTCGACCCAACAATCCGGACACTTTAAAAATTAAGCATCATTATATATATATAGATTATATAGATTAGTTAGTTAAAAAGTTGAACGTATATTAATATTAAAACGTCCCGCGTTTATCAAATTTGGTGTTGAATTTAAAATATAAAGTCTTTGTAGCCTAGTTGGTTAAAGAGTTGTACTTGTTTTGTTAGGATGCAAGTTCGAAACATACCTCTAGCATTTTTAATTTTATTTTTTACCGTTTTAAATTTAAAAACGGGTCAACCCACAATCCGACCCAAGTATCCAAATTAACCACAGCTCTCGACCCGGCAATCCGGACACTTTAAATTAACCACAGCTCTCGACCCGGCAATCCGGACACTTTAAAAATTAAGCATCATTATATATATATAGATTAGTTAGTTTAAAAGTTGAACTTATATTAATATAAAAACGTCCCGCGTTTATCAAATTTGGTGTTGAATTTAAAATATAAAGTCTTTGTAGCCTAGTTGGTTAAAGAGTTGTACTTGTTTTATTAGGTTGCAAGTTCGAAACATACCTCTAGCATTTTTAATTTTATTTTTAACCGTTTTAAATTTAAAAACGGGTCAACCCACAATCCGACCCAAGTATCTAAATTAACCACAATTGTCGACCCGGCAATCCGGACACTTTAAAAATTAAGCATCATTATATATATATATTAGTTAGTTAAAAAATTGAACTTATATTAATATTAAAACGTCCCGCGTTTATCAAATTTGGTATTGAATTTAAAATATAAAGTCTTTGTAGCCTAGTTGGTTAAAGAGTTGTACTTGTTTTGTTAGGTTGCAAGTTCGAAACATACTTCTAGCATTTTTAATTTTATTTTTAACCGTTTTAAATTTAAAAACGGGTCAACCCACAATCCGACCCAAGTATCCAAATTAACCACACCTCTCGACCCGGCAATCCGGACACTTTAAAAATTAAGCATCATTATATATATAGATTTTGTTAGGTTGTAAGTTCGAAACATACTTCTAGCATTTTTAATTTTATTTTTAACCGTTTTAAATTTAAAAACGGGTCAACCCACAATCCGACCCAAGTATCCAAATTAACCACAGCTCTCGACCCGGCAATCCGGACACTTTAAATTAACCACAGCTCTCGACCCGGCAATCCGGACACTTTAAAAATTAAGCATCATTATATATATATAGATTAGTTAGTTTAAAAGTTGAACTTATATTAATATAAAAACGTCCCGCGTTTATCAAATTTGGTGTTGAAATTAAAATACAAAGTCTTTGTAGCCTAGTTGGTTAAAGAGTTGTACTTGTTTTATTAGGTTGCAAGTTCGAAACATACCTCTAGCATTTTTAATTTTATTTTTAACCGTTTTAAATTTAAAAACGGGTCAACCCACAATCCGACCCAAGTATCCAAATTAACCACAACTGTCGACCCGGCAATCCGGACACTTTAAAAATTAAGCATCATTATATATATAGATTAGTTAGTTAAAAAGTTGAACGTATATTAATATTAAAACGTCCCGCGTTTATCAAATTTGGTGTTGAATTTAAAATATAAAGTCTTTGTAGCCTAGTTGGTTAAAGAGTTGTACTTGTTTTGTTAGGATGCAAGTTCGAAACATACCTCTAGCATTTTTAATTTTATTTTTAACCGTTTTAAATTTAAAAACGGGTCAACCCACAATCCGACCCAAGTATCCAAATTAACCACAGCTCTCGACCCGGCAATCCGGACACTTTAAAAATTAAGCATCATTATATATATATAGATTAGTTAGTTTAAAAGTTGAACTTATATTAATATAAAAACGTCCCGCGTTTATCAAATTTGGTGTTGAATTTAAAATATAAAGTCTTTGTAGCCTAGTTGGTTAAAGAGTTGTACTTGTTTTATTAGGTTGCAAGTTCGAAACATACCTCTAGCATTTTTAATTTTATTTTTAACCGTTTTAAATTTAAAAACGGGTCAACCCACAATCCGACCCAAGTATCTAAATTAACCACAATTGTCGACCCGGCAATCCGGACACTTTAAAAATTAAGCATCATTATATATATATATTAGTTAGTTAAAAAATTGAACTTATATTAATATTAAAACGTCCCGCGTTTATCAAATTTGGTATTGAATTTAAAATATAAAGTCTTTGTAGCCTAGTTGGTTAAAGAGTTGTACTTGTTTTGTTAGGTTGCAAGTTCGAAACATACTTCTAGCATTTTTAATTTTATTTTTAACCGTTTTAAATTTAAAAACGGGTCAACCCACAATCCGACCCAAGTATCCAAATTAACCACACCTCTCGACCCGGCAATCCGGACACTTTAAAAATTAAGCATCATTATATATATAGATTTTGTTAGGTTGTAAGTTCGAAACATACTTCTAGCATTTTTAATTTTATTTTTAACCGTTTTAAATTTAAAAACGGGTCAACCCACAATCCGACCCAAGTATCCAAATTAACCACAGCTCTCGACCCGGCAATCCGGACACTTTAAATTAACCACAGCTCTCGACCCGGCAATCCGGACACTTTAAAAATTAAGCATCATTATATATATATAGATTAGTTAGTTTAAAAGTTGAACTTATATTAATATAAAAACGTCCCGCGTTTATCAAATTTGGTGTTGAAATTAAAATACAAAGTCTTTGTAGCCTAGTTGGTTAAAGAGTTGTACTTGTTTTATTAGGTTGCAAGTTCGAAACATACCTCTAGCATTTTTAATTTTATTTTTAACCGTTTTAAATTTAAAAACGGGTCAACCCACAATCCGACCCAAGTATCCAAATTAACCACAACTGTCGACCCGGCAATCCGGACACTTTAAAAATTAAGCATCATTATATATATAGATTAGTTAGTTAAAAAGTTGAACGTATATTAATATTAAAACGTCCCGCGTTTATCAAATTTGGTGTTGAATTTAAAATATAAAGTCTTTGTAGCCTAGTTGGTTAAAGAGTTGTACTTGTTTTGTTAGGATGCAAGTTCGAAACATACCTCTAGCATTTTTAATTTTATTTTTAACCGTTTTAAATTTAAAAACGGGTCAACCCACAATCCGACCCAAGTATCCAAATTAACCACAGCTCTCGACCCGGCAATCCGGACACTTTAAAAATTAAGCATCATTATATATATATAGATTAGTTAGTTTAAAAGTTGAACTTATATTAATATAAAAACGTCCCGCGTTTATCAAATTTGGTGTTGAATTTAAAATATAAAGTCTTTGTAGCCTAGTTGGTTAAAGAGTTGTACTTGTTTTATTAGGTTGCAAGTTCGAAACATACCTCTAGCATTTTTAATTTTATTTTTAACCGTTTTAAATTTAAAAACGGGTCAACCCACAATCCGACCCAAGTATCCAAATTAACCACAATTGTCGACCCGGCAATCCGGACACTTTAAAAATTAAGCATCATTATATATATAGATTAGTTAGTTAAAAAGTTGAACTTATATTAATATTAAAACGTCCCGCGTTTATCAAATTTGGTATTGAATTTAAAATATAAAGTCTTTGTAGCCTAGTTGGTTAAAGAGTTGTACTTGTTTTGTTAGGTTGCAAGTTCGAAACATACTTCTAGCATTTTTAATTTTATTTTTAACCGTTTTAAATTTAAAAAGGGTCAACCCACAATCCGACCCAAGTATCCAAATTAACCACACCTCTCGACCCGGCAATCCGGACACTTTAAAAATTAAGCATCATTATATATATAGATTTTGTTAGGTTGCAAGTTCGAAACATACTTCTAGCATTTTTAATTTTATTTTTAACCGTTTTAAATTTAAAAACGGGTCAACCCACAATCCGACCCAAGTATCCAAATTAACCACAGCTCTCGACCCGGCAATCCGGACACTTTAAATTAACCACAGCTCTCGACCCGGCAATCCGGACACTTTAAAAATTAAGCATCATTATATATATATAGATTAGTTAGTTTAAAAGTTGAACTTATATTAATATAAAAACGTCCCGTGTTTATCAAATTTGGTGTTGAAATTAAAATACAAAGTCTTTGTAGCCTAGTTGGTTAAAGAGTTGTACTTGTTTTATTAGGTTGCAAGTTCGAAACATACCTCTAGCATTTTTAATTTTATTTTTAACCGTTTTAAATTTAAAAACGGGTCAACCCACAATCCGACCCAAGTATCCAAATTAACCACAACTGTCGACCCGGCAATCCGGACACTTTAAAAATTAAGCATCATTATATATATAGATTAGTTAGTTAAAAAGTTGAACTTATATTAATATTAAAACGTCCCGCGTTTATCAAATTTGGTATTGAATTTAAAATATAAAGTCTTTGTCGCCTAGTTGGTTAAAGAGTTGTACTTGTTTTGTTAGGTTGCAAGTTCGAAACATACTTCTAGCATTTTTAATTTTATTTTTAACCGTTTTAAATTTAAAAATGGGTCAACCCACAATCCGACCCAAGTATCCAAATTAACCACAGCTCTCGACCCGGCAATCCGGACACTTTAAAAATTAAGCATCATTATATATATATAGATTAGTTAGTTTAAAAGTTGAACTTATATTAATATAAAAACGTCCCGCGTTTATCAAATTTGGTGTTGAAATTAAAATACAAAGTCTTTGTAGCCTAGTTGGTTAAAGAGTTGTACTTGTTTTATTAGGTTGCAAGTTCGAAACATACCTCTAGCATTTTTAATTTTATTTTTAACCGTTTTAAATTTAAAAACGGGTCAACCCACAATCCGACCCAAGTATCCAAATTAACCACAACTGTCGACCCGGCAATCCGGACACTTTAAAAATTAAGCATCATTATATATATAGATTAGTTAGTTAAAAAGTTGAACTTATATTAATATTAAAACGTCCCGCGTTTATCAAATTTGGTATTGAATTTAAAATATAAAGTCTTTGTCGCCTAGTTGGTTAAAGAGTTGTACTTGTTTTGTTAGGTTGCAAGTTCGAAACATACTTCTAGCATTTTTAATTTTATTTTTAACCGTTTTAAATTTAAAAACGGGTCAACCCACAATCCGACCCAAGTATCCAAATTAACCACAGCTCTCGACCCGGCAATCCGGACACTTTAAATTAACCACAGCTCTCGACCCGGCAATCTGGACATTTTAAAAAATAAGCATCATTATATATATATAGATTAGTTAGTTAAAAAGTTGAACTTATATTAATAATAAAACGTCCCGCGTTTATCAAATTTGGTGTTAAATTTAAAATATAAAGTCTTTGTAGCCTAGTTGGTTAAAGAGTTGTACTTGTTTTGATAGGTTGCAAGTTCGAAACATACCTCTAGCATTTTTAATTTTATTTTTAACCGTTTTAAATTTAAAAACGGGTCAACCCACAATCCGACCCAAGTAACCAAATTAACCACAGCTCTCGACCCGGCAATCCGGACACTTTAAAAATTAAGCATCATTATATATATATAGATTCTATTCTCTTATATTCTTCATATCAAATATATATAATGTTCATTTATATCCCCAAATTGATAAAAAAAAAATTCTTATCTCAATTAAAATTCACATACAAAATTATATATTTTATTTTCAATTATTTTTTAAATTGTATAACAATTATTTAATATATTAAATTAAAGAGAAATATTCAAATCCATCTTATTTGTCTAATAATAGTTATATCTAAGGATGGCAATGAGTTGATCAGATCGAGAATCGAGATATATGTTTACGGTTGAGGCATAAATGAAGTGAGAAAGGGGTAGAGTTGTGACAAGGGACACAAATATTATTACTATTCCATCCTCCGTCAGCTACCGATCAAATCGAGAAAAAAATCACACCCTAAAGAGACAATTTAAATCAAAAATTGTGATGACAGAATCTAAGTTATATTTACTATTTGAACTAAAAACAAAACATATAATAAGTTGATTATTGATATTAGGTGACACAATTGGACTAACCATATATATATAAGATCCATTAGTAATATATTAATTAATGATTTTTTGAAGAAAATTATAAATATAATAATTTGTTTTTACGATTTTATTTAATAAATAAATTTGTTTAAAATTTGTTATCAAAATATATTAAAATATTTTATTTTATTTTGTTTGATTCGTTGATATTATTTTCATTAAATATTATATTTGAATATTAACTTTTATTAATTTTATTAAAAACGAGTACCCTACTAGTATATTCATAACCTAAACTTAAGACATTTAAATAAAAACTCATTACATTTGTTTATTAGAAATTAGTTTTACACTTGAGCTACTTTAATATATTTAATAACATTTGTTCAATTAAATCAATTTAAAAATTTTATCAACAAATTCAATATCTAACTATATTAATAATATTATGATAATATTATAATAATATAAAAAAAATTAAAATTGATTAAGATATTATAAAATATTAATAATATAATATTATAGTTAAATAAATTGGTGAGTCATATTTCATTCAAAATAAGAAAGTACAATATAAAAATTCTAACTAATATGTCCCGATATAAAATTAGATGCAACAAAAGAATTTAATCACTTTAACTTAATAGATTGTTGACAATCGATTTATTTCTGCAATAAATAAAACGACCATAATTGACCAAATTCGCAAGAATTAGGACAATATATTGAAATAAAGTATACAAAAGTCACATTTCAACTAAAAATGTGAGGTTAAAGGTCCACTAGCATGGTTGTCGTAACAGCCAAAAACAAAATAATAATTTATTGAGTACAAAACTAACAATAGAGATAGATGTCCTTAACATTGGATCAAGACCAACAACTAAACATAGGTTTATTACTAAATATAAATGACTGCTAAAATAAAAAAAAATTATGAAGTTAAATAGAAGTGAAAGTTATGAATGTATAGTATGTTAGTTTCTTATATTTAAAACAATTAAAATAGGACTATGAAACTACAGTGCTAGAAGGAAATATAAACATCACTAGATCATAAAAAAAAAAATACTTTTAATAGATTTATTTGAAAAACATCTACCCATGGTTAAAAAAGAAACATTGGTGGACAAAGTGGAAGATCATGATTTCGTGTGTTCAAGAATAAAAAGGTGTCTCTACCCGTAGAGTATTTCAAGTGACAAAATTTACATAAAAAAAATCGAATATTAAGTTCAATTTTCACAAAAAAAAAAAAAAAATTAAATTATTTTGTTTTAAGTTAAAACAAAGAACATTAATAAATGAATAAACAAAATATGGCATAGATACATAAATAAATTTAAAATACGAGGACAAATATCATATTAAATAGTTTGTACAAATAAATGTCTTATATCTAAATTATAAATATTAACAAAATTAAATTTTATTTTATATTTTAAATGTAGTTTAATGAGTAAAACAATTTAATTTGTTAAGAAAGATGTATAAATAACTTTTGGTTGCAACTAAATTATACATATTTTAATCATTTTCAAATTATCATTAAATTTAGCAATTTGATATCATAAAACTGCCCAACCCAACTAATGGTTGGGTTCACCCATTAACAAAACTGTAGGTAGTTCAATTTGAGAGTTCCATAAATTTATGGTTTTATTCCATAAACCCTAAATATATTTTTAAAAAAAAGTAAAATCAATATATTTTATTTTAGACTTTTTTTTCTTATTTGGTATGATTGTATGAATTATTTTATAGATTTAAATATAATAAAGTTGATTATTTTGAATTAGGGTATTTGTTTATTCCTCTAATTTATTTGATTTTGAATGAAAATGCTACATTTATTGGACTGGACACAATAGGCTTCCAGCTGGGAGTGCCTTGCTGGCATGTTGTCTTGCTCCGTTGGCACTTTGTCTCCTGCTTGGCTGGCTTTTTATTTTTATATTTATTTTGTATGTTTTAAAAGAATTGGCTTCTTATGTACACTTTCTAATCTCATTATTCTCTTCTAATAGTTCATGATGATTAAACTTAATTGTTCATGTTTTAACATATTTTTATTGAGAATTGAATAAATATATAGTCCTAATCGTAGGTTATGATTAGCCGGACCAGCTTCCTCCCCCGGGGAAGCAACTGGATTACCAGGAGGCACAGGTACAGCTTCCGGCTGATTCTCCGGATCGGTTAAACATTCTATTAGGGAGCCTGGTCTTGACTCTTCTGTGTGGTATTCATTTTCGTTTGGCTCTTGAAATTCAATCCAGCAGTGGTTGAAACAACTCGCAAAATTCAACCACTTCACCTACTTCATTGCCCCCAACCTTTTCTCGTACCTCTATTAAGTAATGAACTTCTAATTTGGTTTCTCCATTTCAAAAAAATAAGTCTTATATATACAATTTTTTGAATAGGGATAGTAACGGGTGCCCTATCCGTCGGGTAGGGAAGTATCAATTCCCAAACTAGATTTTCAATTAACTACCTGATCCTGACCCCAAATCCGACAATCATCTCTATTTATATTAGGGATGGCAATGCCCGATACCCGTGGATAGTCGATGATCGGATCAGGTATTTTAAATCGGGATCGGGAATGAGAATGATAAATAATTATCGATCGGATTCGAGGTCGGGGTGTGTCAAACCCAAACACAAAACTCGATACCCAATTTTGTTAATATTAAAATATATATATCAAAATTTTAATCATTATAATAAATATATACTTTATTATATTTACCCACATTTCACATAACCATATTTAATAACAAAAGGTTATTTCCATCTTCAATTCTCTTTCCTCATTCTTCATCTTCAACATTATTCTCACTAATTTCAACATTATTTTCTCTAGTTTCTTGAACTTTAAGACAATAGACAACATAAGTATAAGTATGAATAAGTAATGTTTTAACTATGTTTCGATAAAACAATTAAAAACAATGTTTAGATTTCTCATTTCTAAGAATGACAAATTAGAGAACACAATCTAAAACAGTAAATTAATCTATTGAACATGTTTTGTTTTATTATTAATGTAATACATAAAAATAGGAATGAATGATACATGTGACATTAGTTAACCCGATAAAATCATACGTTGATAAATTAGGTGAATCATTAAATAAGCGGTGCATTTATGTTTTCCTCTTAACTGTATTAGTTCGAGTATTTATATTTGAATTAAAATGAAATAATTAAGCATATTATAAAATAACTCTAAACATTTATAATTTAATCCATTAGGTAGTTAAATTGATTAGAATTTAGTGATGATCATGCTATATATAATATATATATATATATATATATATTTAATACTGTTATTGTTGATATCTTTGTTATGTTGAAATCAATTGAATTAAAATAGTATTAAACAGGTAAAACACACTTATGTGCGTGATTTAAGGAAAATTTAACCACGAAACCAGACAAAACAAAGTGAAAAATAGTGGGTCCACATAATCGCCGACAATCAAGCACATGGGTGGGTCCCTAATACACTTGTAGGAAAGGAAAGGAAGGAGATTTCAAATCCACTCTTTTGTTCGTTGTACCCAATTTTCAAACAAATATAGTTAAATTTCCAAAAAAAGAAAAATAATATTTTAAAAAATGTGTGTTCGGTATTTACGCGGCATAACACTTTAGGTTGAATATTAGATAAGAAGATGATATGTGAGAAAAAATAAAAGAGTTAAGATATTTTTAAAAAAAAATTGTTATTTTTTCAGTAAACTTCTCATTTGGAGTGCGAGTAATTTCGCGGTAAACATATAGCATACAAATTCTTTCAAATAATTTAACCAGGAGAAATGATAGAAATCACGACTTTGGGGAGCGACTCGTACAACGAAAGCATCACTGTTATACTAAAGTGACACCGTTGTTATACAAAAGAGACCTCGTTCCTTTTGTATAACAGCGATGTCACTTTCGTATAATATCAAGGTCCCAAAGTCGTGCTCCCAATCATTTTTCTTTAACCAAACGCGTGGAACTTGTGGGCTTGAACCTAGATCATCGAGAGGCTAGGGTTCTTGAAATATAAGAATGGTACATTTGGAAGTTCCTTGTCAAAAGAAAAAGTTAATGGGCAAAATTGAACAATGCAAGAAGTTGTGAAAGAGAATAATCAATCTGTTGTGTTTTTTTGAGCTGTGAGTTAGCTGTCCTTTTGTTCGGTTTTCTCTCTCTTCTTCTTCCCCCTTCTTCCTCACATACTCCATTAGAGAAGAAAGCCACTCTCTCTCTCTCTATTCAATCTCATTTCCAGAGGAGCGTCGGATGTCGTCTCATCCGAGATGAAGACAACGAACTCCATACCTAAGCTCTCTCTGTTATTTCTTCATTTCCTTCTCTTTACCATCACCACATACATACCTTTCGCTAAAGGTGGTAGTCTCCGTCTGACGGATGCAGAAGCACATTACATTCGACAGCGGCAGCTACTTTACTACAGAGATGAATTCGGCGACCGCGGCGAGCATGTCACAGTCGACTCATCTCTTACATTCGAGAATCCTCGTATCCGGAACGCATACATTGCTCTCCAAGCTTGGAAGCTAGCAATTCTCTCAGATCCTCTCAATCTCACAGCAAACTGGATCGGATCTAACGTCTGCAACTACACTAATATCTACTGTGCTCCATCTCTAGACGATCTTTCAATAAGAACAGTCGCCGGCATCGATCTCAACCACGGCGATATCGCCGGATATCTACCGGAGGAGCTTGGTTTACTTACAGATCTAGCATTGTTCCATATAAACTCAAATCGTTTCTGCGGCACTGTTCCACGTAAGTTTAACAACTTGAAGCATTTATTTGAGCTAGATCTGAGTAACAACCGGTTCGCTGGGAAATTCCCCAGAGTAGTTCTTCAGTTACCTAGTTTGAAATTTCTGGATCTGAGGTTTAATGAGTTCGAAGGAGAGGTGCCGAAGGAGCTATTTGATAAAGATCTGGACGCTATATTCATCAATCATAATAGGTTTCAGTTTGAATTGCCACGTAATTTGGGTAATTCGCCGGTTTCTGTTATTGTTTTGGCTAATAATAAGTTCCATGGATGTTTACCTGCTAGCATAGGGAACATGTCTAGATTGAATGAAATCATTTTGATGAATAATGGGTTGAGGTCTTGTTTACCGACGGAGATTGGGATGTTGAAGAATTTGACTGTGTTTGATGTGAGTTTTAATGAGTTTATGGGGTCGTTGCCGGAGTCGATTGGTGGGATGGTAAGCTTGGAACAGCTTAATGTTGGACATAATATGTTGTCGGGATCTATTCCGGCGAGTATTTGTAAGCTTCCGAGGCTTGTTAATTTTACATTTTCTGATAACTTCTTTACGGGTGAACCTTCGGTGTGTTTGGGATTGTCGGAGTTTGATGATACGAGGAATTGCTTGCCGCAGCGATTGGCTCAGCGTTCTGATAAGCAGTGTGGGGCGTTCTTGTCAAGGGCTGTGGATTGTAGTGCGTTTAAGTGTAAGCCTTTTGTTTCTACTATTCCGGCACCACCACCTCCTCCGCCCATATTCTTTCCTTCACCGCCGGTTCATGTTTCGCCGCCGCCGGTTTATGTTTCTCCTCCAGTATACTCCCCTCCATCTCCTCCACCTTCACCGTCTGTTTACTCCCCTCCATCTCCTCCTCCGCCACCACCGGTTTACTCGCCTCCTCCGCCACCACCGGTTTACTCGCCTCCGCCTCCACCACCGGTTTACTCGCCTCCGCCTCCACCACCGGTTTACTCGCCTCCACCTCCACCACCACCGGTTTACTCGCCTCCGCCTCCACCACCGGTTTACTCGCCTCCACCTCCACCACCGGTTTATTCGCCTCCTCCACCACCACCGGTTTACTCGCCTCCACCTTCACCACCGGTTTACTTGCCTCCACCTCCTCCACCACCTTCACCTCCACCACCGCCTGTATACTCGCCTCCGCCACCCATTTACTCGCCTTCACCGCCTCCTCCACCTCCTTCGCCTACACCCTTTTACTTCAATTCACCACCACCTCCTCCTCCGCCTTCACCGCCTATGCCCTATTACTATTATTCTCCGCCACCACCACCACCTCCACATTCTCATCCTCCGCCACCTTCCTATGTTTATTCATCCCCACCTCCACCGTTGCCTCCAGTTCATTCTCCACCTCCACCGATGTCTCCAGTCTATCCACCCCCTCAACCACAATTACCTCCTTGTATAGAACCACTGCCTTCACCACCACCACCACAACATCATGATGTCCATCACTCTCCTCCTCCTCCTCCGCCAGTACAATATTATTCACATCCTCCTCCACCACCTCCAGAAGTATACGAGGGGCCATTGCCACCAATTTTTGGAGTTCCATATGCATCACCTCCACCACCTCCTTTCTATTGATTCTTTTTTTTAAATCCTCTTTGAAAAGCAGTGTAGAAAGTGTTAGCAGCAATTCTATATATTATTATTATCCAAGCCATATTCTCAGTTGAAGCCAATTATGAATTACATATGTTCATAATCACATGAGAGGAGATTGTAGCATGTGTTGATGAATTGCAGTTGAGAAGAGGATGGATGATGGAAGATGGAGAAGGGGGTCTGATCTCTCCTCCTCCATTTGATGAAATAAAAAAGGCAAGCAATTTAGGTTTCAAGTGTAAGTATGGAGAAGATCATAATTATTATTATTATTATTATTAATTAGAGGATCAGCATCTAGCTGCTGCTTGGTATTGAATGCATGCATGCATTTCCTTTTAATGCTTCTTCTGCTAGCAATTTATAGCTAATTGACAGCAGCATTATGGTTGGTTGGTGTATTTTCTTTCTTCATTTCAATTTTGTTCTACATTTCTTGTCCCCCCTAAGTGTCATTGTTTTTAGTAGTAACTAGTATTACTTTGGTTGGTATAATAAGGAAACCAAAGAGACATCATTTTGGTATTTTTTTTTTTTGTTTTTGACAACTTTGAGACTGGACTCTGGAGATATTTGGCTTGCATCATATTGGATACAAGCCATTCATGTTTTACTACTATAATATATATTCTTTATTTTATTCCTCCTTGGATTGTTGTTGTGTATATATGTATGTATCAGACCACAAATAAATTATTTGTTTATGTATCTTGATCTAGATATACAAACAAATGCTGCCAGCCTAAGTAAAAGAGATTTTTGTAGTTTCTATTAAATTTCATCATCATCTCTACCGCCATAACTTCATCTAATATAATTCTTAAGTCATACCATTCTAAGTGAAATCAAATTCGTAATTAGTCTATTAAGAACTACTCTTTTACTTAAACTCTCTTAGGCCTTGTTCGGATTGGGGTTTTTAAAAAAACTTAGAGATGGAAAAAAGTAATGATTGGTGATGATTTTGAGGAGGTGATGATTATTTGTGGTAAAAAGACTTAAAGGGTATTGATATATATAAATAAAATAAAAAATAATAATTTAAAATAGAGGGTATTTTAGTATTTTGGTTAATGAAATGAGTGATGTGATTGTTGAGAAGTGATTGATGAGAAAACTGATTTTGGATGAGTTTTTTAAAAAACCCATAGAGAACAAGGCCTTAGTGGGTTATTTGTCCATATATTAATTTGACATTCAATTTATTATATTAGGTAAAACTGAAAATAAAACATTAAATTTGAAATGGTAAAAGTAAGAAATACAGTTTAAGATTCTCTGTTTGAAAATAGGTTAAATCATAAATAAAAAAGGTCACTTTGGGAGAAAGTGTTTGGAGGAAAGTTAGACATGATTCATTAGTGGGTTGGATCCTTGTTTGTTTGATAGCATTAACATGTGAAGTCTGACACCCAACCCTGACCTAACAATCTATATTTAATATATATATATATATATTTAAATAATAGAATTAATTCCACATATTATCTTTCAAGCTCCATATCTTATCACGTGAGAAAGAAACAGAAAGTAAGGCAGAGGCCAACAACGGTCAGTCATGGGCAAGTTTTTTCCAAAAAAATATGCTCAATGTCTTTCCATTTTACTGTTACTTTTTAGCCTTTCTTCTTTTTACAGTTATCTGATTATGAGAAAAAGTGAGTTTTTTTATAGAAAAATTAATATATAATGATAAAAATAATAATTTAAAATAAAATATAAGATATTTTAGTATATAATTCATATTTCTTTTAATAATAATAAATAAATAAAAACTTTGGAAACATAATGTAACAAAACTTATCATACCTTCTTTTCTTTTTTTTGATAAAGCCAATAATGTCACACTCTCCACATCATGTGACCTACCACACCTGAAAATCAATAATAATCTAAATTTCAAGTACAACATATCTCAATAATGTAAACAAAAAAACATTAAATAATACCAAAATGGTATTAACTACATATCAATCATTCTTTACAATCACAAATATCTTACAACAAATTCTTCACCTCAGTCAATAATAATAATAATAAATAATAAAAAGGAATTTTGCCTTTTTTAAAAATTTTACAATCGGATAGAATAAAGCTGACAGATACCAATTTGAGGTGATGGTGGTAGTGGTTTCAAGCAGCAGCATTTCATTCCTCCTCTTTCTCAAACATTCCTCTTCTACTTGAGGAATAAATAAGGCTTTTTTTTTTTAACCAATCTGCAATAATATAATCAAGAGATACAAAATTTTGCCCACTCCAAAATACAAAAAACAATAAAGATGTACTTTTTTTTATCCAAAGGGGTTCCCTCCCATGGAAGGAAAAGTATTCGCCGCTGCAACTGGTCCTGCTGAATATATTCCACCCCCCACCATTTGTTGTTGATGATGATGATCGTGGCCAGGAGGAGGATTCGAGGTTGCAAATTCCGCGCCAAAAAAGTCCATTACACCTTGAGGAGGAGGAGGCCTACTACTAATAATCAATAAGCCGAATTTCAGATATAATCTATAATTATGAAAAGTTACAAAAAAAGGGGTTCAAATGGTTCTATTATAATAAAGCTTAGAAAAAAACAAGGATCTTGATGTCAATGACTCAAATGAGAAAAATATACCTTATGGGTATGTTGTTATTAGGAACCGACTGCGTCATTAATGAATCTGAGACATCATTAAGATATATATATAAATATGTAACAATAATCGCAAATCAGAGATTAGAAATGGGAAAGTTGCATTACTGGGAGGAGGCATAAATGGTTGTTGTGCTTGAGGTACACCAGATGAATAAGATGATGACTGGGAACCCCACATTGGTAAGGCGTCTTGCATAGATCCCATGGAAGGAAACTGGTTTTGCAGAAACCATATATGAAAAAATTAATGACTACTTTTTTTTGCTACTCTTTAGAGAGAAAGAGGTAACAAGTAAATTATTATACCGATGAAACCTGAGCCGGAGGAGGCATTTCATCATTGAGATCAAATGGATTGCTGGATTTTGATGACTGTAGATGTGGATGGGGCATTTGCTGTGTACATACATACATTTCATCATATAAACAACCAACATATTATTATTTTGATTTTTTTAAGGAAAAATGTGAACTAGCATTTTATAAACAAACCCTAGATCATACCATTGCAGGATTATTATATTGCATTTGGAGTCCATATCCAGGGAGAGGAGCAGTTTGCCAACCTGGCATTCCTCCATAAGATGGATAAGTTGAGGCAAATATATCCTGCAAAACAAGTACAGTTCAGAAAAATAATGTGTTAGACTTAGACATGAAACCACTTCTTGTCACCAGGACCTTGTTTGACTGAAAAAAAAATACCTTTACATGAAAAGAAAATTTAAGTAATTTAACCCAAAAAAACCCATTTTTTTATCAATCAAGATTTTGATTTCCTAGCATAGATTTTTTTTCCAAATAAGCTCTCATATCAAACAAGCTCCAGATTAGCAACCTGTTACCTGGGGCAATTCTTTTCGTGAGGCAGATTTGGGTTCCGCTGTAGAAGAAGGCTGAGCTGCACCAGCATGGACTGCCTCCGAGAAAGGTAAAAAGCCAGATTGGCCAGTAGGGACAGGTGAAACATTGGAAGAAGCAACAGAAGTTGGAGCAATGGACGAATTCCATGGCTGCCAAAGATCACAATATGTTATACCATAAATAAAAAAATAAAAAAAAATCAGGATCATAGGCCAAACAAAATGGATGAAGAAAGCTGTAAAGAGGCACCTGATTATTTGGAGGTCCACCAACAGACGGAGCAAATGACTGGCTAGGAGGAAAGGAGGGATGCTGACCATGAGGCATGCCATGGGAAGTCGGCACATTTGATGGATACCCCGATGGTGGCCCAGAAACCGCCACAGGAACAGTTGCAGAAGGAAATTGAGCAAAGTTGTTTGCTGGAGCTGCGGCAGGCAAACCAAAGGATGGATAATTCGCAGGGGGTGACATGTTCAAGTTGTTTGCAGAAGAGATAGCTTGAACATTATTACTGTCATTTGAGACAAACATTTGCCCTGGAGGTGCAACTGGTGGATTAGTACTAGATTGTAATGCAAATAAATCGCCTCCAGGCATCAAATTATTGCTACCAGGTGCTACAGCAGAGGGAGCTACTACGGATGTTGAAGAGGAAAATTGTGAAAATACAGATAGCAATGGATTGTCATTCGACGAAGCAGAAGGTATTGTGGTGGGGGCAGAGTCAAAGCAAGCCCAGTTGTCAGCATTGGACAAAGTACCTAGCTGATCAGTGGATTTGTCTGGAACAGCTTGCTGAGTCTGTTGTGTTGTTGTGGCGGTTACTGGAATAGGTTCAGCAAAAGCGTCGAAATCAATGAGAGATCCAAAATTCTCATTTTTAGTTTCGGCTGGATTTCCATTAGAAGATGCCAAGCTACTTGATGAAACACTCCTCTGTAATTAACAACATGGTCAGTAAATGGAATTTTTACTCTGAAAGGAAAATAAGAAATAAAAGTTTATAATGGCATTTTGTCTCTAACTCACTAGAGGCGCAGAGTTGATAGTGCATTTGGTATACAGAAAAGGATATTAGATGCATAAGAAATCACACAAGCTATTATTATATGTAACTAATGAAGGGGAGATTAAGTGAAGTAACAAAAAACTAGTTAAAAGGAACAAAATCTACACAAGCTTTTCTGAATGAGGAGCAACATTACTCTTCAACTTTGATAAATGGAGCAAATAGACCCAATAATGACTTCCATTGGCCTGTTAGTTACATGTCCAACGACATGTTCTAATTTTCCATTATGGAGGTTACTGTTGGACCTATCTGCTTTATTTATCAAAAGTTAAAAGGAAATATTGCTCTTAAAATAGTTTGCTAATTTTGAGATGTTCATGTATATATGATCTTTTTCCCAACAAACTACACAATAAAAAAAAAAAATCAATTTATCAGAACATCACCTGTGTGACAAAGGAACCATTATCTTTAGGAGGTTCAATACGAAGAGGCAATACATTGTCCCCCAAAATCTCCCTGACAGGACGAGCCATAGGGGGACTAGAAATATTCCCATCTTTTTGAAGGTCAGGTGATCTTGTATCAAAAGTTCTACTATCATCTGTTTTCCTACCATTCCCAAATCTATCTTCACGTCGCCAGTCATTCACAACCTCAGTATGGGCTGGGCTTTTCCTGTTATCACCATATTGTCGACTTTCTAGATACCCTGGACTCCTACTGTCCAAACTACTTCTGTCATCACTTCTACCACCGGGGCTTGGCCTGTCACCATAACGACGCTCATATCCATCCTCAGATGCAGGGCTTCTCGATCCACTATGATATGCATCATTCCTCTTGTTTGCATAGGAATCTTCTGGTTCGCCCTGCATGATATGAAAAGGTTGATCTTTGTAAGATAACAACTCTAGTCTGGGAGGTCACAAAAGAATGACCATATGAAACTGCTCCATTTCTGAACTTTCTTAGACCACCATCCATATTATGTTGAAGAGATCAAATCTTCATTGGCTGTATTATATCTATCTTTTCTGTTTGTGTTTTGCTATTTGAGAAATGAGATGAGGTTGGGATAAGTCTTACCATCTTTCCTCTTGGTGGTTTGTCTAAACTCCTCTCACCAGTATATCGTCTATCAACATAGACGTGTCTGATAAAGTCTCGAAGCTTCTCAACATGGCTGACAACAAAACAGAAATAAGAGAAGCAGTTGCATTTTAAAAGAACTACCAGTACATGGCCTAGCTTCAATACCTGCTATCAGGAAAAGAATTCCGCTGTGAATCCAGCTCCTTCAAGTAAACTTCCTTAGCACGCTTCAGTTTAAAACATTGAAACAAATTACAATGTAAACTATGGACCGTTAACAATTAGATACCCTACACCAGAAGAGATTCATACCGCATTTCCACCTCCTTGAAGAGAAGCAACTTCTTGCGATGTAAATTTGGCCATTGATATTGATTTTACTCTGTGTGTGAACTCTCGACTGTAAACAGTTCCATATACCGATTGAAACTATTAAAATTCTTGGCCAAAAAAATACTAATATATAGTTCCGACCTCTTGATTAATTTAACATAAAAGGATCATATACATGCATGAAAAAGCTAGTTTACTTACTGTATCCCACTGCAGTTTGTGCAAACAAAAGTCCAGAAATTTGTACAGACATATTGTGGTCCCTGCATTAGAAACCCAGTTAACATCATCAGAGAAAATTTTATTTCTTTGCTACAGCTGATAAAAATCGTTGTTTTAGATGATACGATGCAACCAAAGCAAAGTCACTGTAACTGCCAACAAGCCTGATGGACCAACATTATGATAGATTGCTTATCAAAAAAAATTATTCAGAACAAGAAATAGCATTAAATAGCCTTTACAACTTTCAGCTACAACATTTTCTAACAATATGTTATAGTAATCCTGTGAGGAGAGGAATATTTCAGTTCTAATTGGATCTCGAAGATCCGTGATGCATATATTTCATATAGGTGTCCCAACTGCTGGAACAAATTTGAAGGATTGGCTTAGTGGAGGAAAATATAATGTTGCATGGAAGTACAATTATTGATTGCTTGGTGCAGGTCATTCTTTCCAGGCAAATTACTAGTAGATCAATGGTAATGAAGAAATAGGGGAGTTTTTCATGATGAAAGAGTTCATTGCGAAGGTATTGGTCAAATGGGTTTATGTGAAGTGTCTAGATACTTTTTTTCTTGGTGTTTATCTTGCGAGTGTATCGAACCATTCTCTTGTATGAGGCTATAGCACCTTCCTGTGCAAGTTCGGGATACAAGACCTACCATTTAGTTATCCATATGGACATTGGCCAAGTGATTTGGAGCATATTTTGGAATGTGTTTTAAGAAATGCGGGAGCACCAAAAACAGAGATCTCAATCCTTCAATCTATATGAAAGAAATGAAAGATATAGACAAGCAACTAGAATTGCTCAATCTAGGCCATCAAAGAAAACAGCATCTTAATTCTCAACTGAAAATGAAGATGAAGCATATGGTCTGGTGTGAAACAATCCAGAACTTCTCTTGCATATCAATTACACTAAGTCTACTCAGATCTGAACAAATCTCTTGCTCTATCTATCTCCGGTCAAATAGATAGATTTCTAAGAACAGTATAAAATTGCGGCAGTTTTTCCATTTTGGGGAAATACAAGAATGCAAACCTCAACCATATGAAAATCAAGCTACAAACTATAATTCAGTAAAAACAAACTAGAATCAAAAAGTCTAACAACAGATCATACCAAGCTATTGCAGTTAATGCATCTGCGATTCTCGGAAAGCTTAAGCAGATTCCGAATAGTTTTCTCGTTTTTCGCATCCTCCTTTACTCGACTCGCCATTCCTCTTCCCTACCAACGCAAATCTAAACGTGAAATCATTATCGACAATTAGTTATCGGAATTCAACCTTGCCGAGCATCAGATCTAAGATGATTAATCCAATTGAGAAGTGTAGAAGACTAACCTGATCTTCCAGTTACAGGATGGACACGGATGAGTCAGTGATTATTCTGTAAACGTCAGGTGGCAGAGGTAGTGAAGGAAGTGAAGCTTGGAGGTTTGTGAAAAACGGAGAGGAAAGGAGGAGAGAGGAGAGAGGGGAAATCCGGCTGTATTCGCTGGAAATGAACTGTATGTATCAATGGATGGTGGACTAATTTACAATTCCATGGCCAGCCAAGCCAAAAATGGTGGTAGACCTTTTTTACTGCCTTGCCTAAATTTTCTGATCTATATAAATACTACTCTCTTTCATTAAAAGCAAAAACAAAGGTTTCCTTCTCCACTTACCTATCAAACTAACTCAAATATGAAACCCTAATTTTATTTTCATGTCAACATACACTATATATAATTATTAAAGAAATAATATTTCTTTTAAACATTCTTCAAAATTAGTTTTGGCTCAAACACCATCAATACCCTTGAATTCTTCATCCCCACTTGCATTAAATGAATTTTGGACTTCTTTTAAACTTTTGACTTTGGAACTATTAAAAGTACGTTTTTTTAACGAATCGAGAATTTTAACTAATTCTTTCAAATACAGTAATTAAAATTTCGTTGAAATTTGATAATTAAATTAGTGACATAAATTTTTATTTATTTATAAATGTCACGTAAATAATAAATTAATAACGTTTGAAACCATTAAAATAAAATATTATTTAGTATAATTTTAATAATAAAGAGTTATAAAGTGTAATGTTTGAGATATCCAAAATCTTAATTGGTCACAATTAAGGATGACAATTATAACCCGTTCTGCGTTTTTTTATCTAAATTGTCCTGTTAAGAGCAGTTTTTTTCAAAATCGAACGGGATAATGCGGGGACGGTATTTGTGTCCCGATTTCACCACGAACACTAATAAACATAATTGAATATATATATATATATATATTATATTACTAATATATTTATTTATTCATTATATTTTATAAGAATTTTTAGTTTATTTCTTTATAATAATATAATTTTTTAATATATTATAATATATAATATTAAAATATCCGTTATATAATTTTATGAATGAGCTATTTTATGTTTTTAAGATAATATGGTATAACGGTGTTCTGCGGAGATTTTTCGAAATCGAACGGGAATGGTAGTAAAACAAATGTCTGAAGTAGAATGAGGCGGGAATGGTAAACTTTGTCATCCCTAATATGATTTTATTTTTATTTTAAATATACTATATTTATTGGAAAAGTTTAATAGAGTATTCAAGCTATGTTCTCTATTTCATTTAAAACATTTTAATATAAAAATAAACTTTTTGTAAGATTGTTTTTTTTTTAAAGAAGATATTAGGAAGATTGTTGTAAGAAGGGTAAATGTTTTAAAAAAATATTTGATGATTTTTGTAATTTTTTTTATCTAATCAAAATATTCTAAATCTTAATAACTACTATATTTTACTTCAAATACAATTGTAAACAATAATTATTAAAATCAATTTACCTCAAATCAATCTCTAGTGTTTATTGAAGAGTTGAACTAACTACCTAAGATATAATGATGAGATGAATGTAAGAGTAAGAGAAGTTTACTTAGAAGCATATAGATCCAAAATGTCATGTAAGATATATATATACATAATTTTGAAATAATCTATTATTTGTTATTTCTACTACTTCAAAATAAAAGACCAAATTGATCCTCCATACATGGTCTTAGAGGAAAGTCATTCATAGAATTGTGCTAGTAATGTAGGTTAACTAATTTTCTTTGAAAAAGTGACTATGTTTCAAATATCCACAATACTCTAAAGATTTTATATACTATGAGAAAAATCAATAATTACATATAAATTATAAGGTGTGTAATCATAAACAACCAACAAATTCATGTCAATAACAAGTAAAACATCAAAATACAAAATTCACAAAGAATTTCATACAAAAAAATATCTATAAATTTCACTCATATCTTACCATTGTAACCTTGTTATGTAGTTTAAACCATTGCATTGTAATGAACTTTTTTTTCTTTCTCTCTTCTTCTTGACAATATTATCGGTTTTTTATACATGCTTATCAATGTTGCTAGCGTCTACTTTAGGGGTGTTCAATATTTGGTCTAAACCGAATATCCGACCGAATTCGAATTCACCGAATTTGAATAAACCAAATTCGAATTTCATTTTCGGTTTTCGAATCGAATTTCAAACCAATTCGAATTCAAATACGGTTTTCGAATTGGTTTTCGAGTTTGGGTTTCAACTCGAAAATCAAACCGAAAACCGAATTAATTTTTTTATTATTTATTCTTTCAAACTTAGTTTAAGAAAAAGTTCAAAATAATCAAATTAAAATATTTTAAATCCTAAATCATAAACAAAAAATATAACAAAAGCACAAGTGGTCTAGTGGTAGAATAGTACCCCTGCTACGGTACAGACTCGGGTTCAATTCCTGGTTGGTATAATTTATTTTGAGTTATGCTAGTTTCAGAAAATAAAAAAAATGGATTCGGTTTGAATTCGAATTATTCGATAATTAAAATTTATTCAAATTCGGTTCGGTTTTCGAATTGACTAAAAAAAACCGATGAACACCCCTAGTCTACTTTACCAATTATAATCGTTTTTTAATTTAGGAACCTAGCAGAATCTTTTAATGTCGTCACTCACACTTTAACTTAAACTGTTATAAGGGAAAATTTTTTATCATTTGAACTCATATGTGATATTAAAGATATCGTGTGGAGCTTTTTAAACATTGAATGAGTATTGTTGAGCTTGCAAATGTATCTTGTGTGGCTCTTTAGATATGGAAGGAATATTGTTGGGTTCATTTTCATAAGCTTGAATAAGATGTTATAAGGTGAGTAGGTGACTTATATGAGGAAGAAATTGATTAATTATTGGAAATCACAAAACCTTCAATGAAAAAGCACAAATCATAACATGTGTGTTACTCAAACCGAAGTTCACTTAGACCATGTAATTTATGTTGAAAATATTCGTAGATATGCTTGTAAACTTGTTTAAATGAGCATAGTAGCCTTATATAGTATTTTGTATTGAACCCCATTAATGATGTGAATTTCCAGCCAGCAAATTAATTGTTTCCAACACAATTGTGATATGATCATATGATTCATGGCGTACCGTACACCTAAGCTAGGAAAGCTTCCATGCAAAGTGCAACTCCAAATGATTCACTCTTATAATATGTGATTGTGATTATGACCACCTTTAATTTGCTTCAATTTGTAATAATTTCAATGACAATGATCAATCATTATAAAGGTAATGACTAAGGTATATCATGTATATATGCAGCATCGTAATTATAAGACATGTTTTTCACTCTTCTTTTCTTTTTTTCAAAAAATTATAATATATTTTATCATTTAAAATGTTATAAATCTAGTCATAATAATTTGAAATTAATTAACTCATAAAAATAGTTTCCAAGAAAACAACGTCGCACCCTCAAGTAAAGCGAGCTAGACAACCGCCTAGGCTCCATAGAAAAACTAAAATAAAAAAATTGACTTATATATACAGAATTTGAACCCATGACTTTAATAATGATATTAAAGAATTTAACATAGTAAATTAAATTAATTTTTATTAATTTTAATGCAATACTATTGCAAATGTTTTAATAATGCCGACAATTTCTGACATGATACGAAAACATGATTCGAATCGAAGACGAAAAAATCAGGTTATGTCATATTATCATGTATTTTTGATTTCGGGTTGAAATTAATTTGACATGTTTAACCTGATTAATAAACATGTCAAAATCGGGTTGACCTTAAAGGCCATAATCGGTTTCTAAGAACACATTCGTGTTCTGCTTTATCGCCTTATCCCGTGCTTCCACTTGATAACTTTCATAAAAACAAAAACCCATAAATCACCCATTATTTGTAAAGGAAAAAGCAAACAAAAACCACTTCCTTTCTGGAAAACTCAAAAATTTGAATGCAACTAACTTCCACATAGGCTCAGGAGAGAATCACACGAATATCCTCTTTGAAAATCATGGGTCACCAAAGTCAGGAGGAAATGGTGGAAATCTGACTGACGTGAGCAAGTTACAAAGTTTCTATTATATATACTTGAAGATCTTTCCTGGAAACATTATAAAAAAAATAAATTACATGAGTTTATTAAAAATCAGATTAAAACATGACATGACAACACTTTATTAAAAACATGATAATGAAACGTTGAGAACATGACAACGCTTCGTTGAGAATATGACAACGAAGCGTTGAGAGCATGACATGCGTTTTTCAAGGTTAATAAACCTATTAGTTTACAAAAACATTTACATAAATTTTTAAATCAAATGTATATGTTTTCTTAAAGTTCTTAAACAACAAATGAATGGATTTAAAAAATAAATAAATTACAATTTAATAGAAAAAATCAGATTAAAACATGACATGACAACGCTTCGTTGAGAACATGACAACGAAGCGTTGAGAACATGACAACGAAGCATTTAGAACATGACAACGCTTCGTTGAGAGCATGACAACGGAGCGTTGAGAGCATGACATGCATTTTTCAAGGTTAATAAACCTATCAGTTTACATAAACATTTTAAAAACATTTCCAGAAATTTTAAAATCAAATGTGTATGTTTTCTTCAAATTTTTGAATAACAAATGACTAGATTAAAAAAAGTTGAATTGCAGTTTAATAGAAACGATTTCAGTTTAAAACATGACATGACAACGAAGTGTTGAGAACATGACAACGAAGTGTTGAGAACATGACAACGCTTCGTTGAGAACATGACAACGAAGCGTTGAGAAAATGACATGCATATCAGCTTACACAAATATTTTAAAAACGTTTCCAAAAAAATTTAAATATCAAATGTGTATGTTTTCTTCAAGTTTTTGAACAAAAAATGAATTACAGTTTAATTGAAATAATTTTAGTAAAAAACATGACATAACAATGCTTCGTTGAGAACATTACAACGAAG
Source organism: Impatiens glandulifera (assembly GCF_907164915.1). NCBI lineage: Eukaryota > Viridiplantae > Streptophyta > Magnoliopsida > Ericales > Balsaminaceae > Impatiens > Impatiens glandulifera. The sequence continues at coordinate 22,827,434 of NC_061870.1, forward strand.
CGTTGAGAAAATGACATGCATATTAGCTTACAGAAACAATTTAAAAACATTTTCAGAAAATTTTAAATCAAATCTGTATGTTTTTTCATGTTTTTGAACAACAAATGACTATATTTAAAAAAAAATGAATTACAATTTATTAGAAATAATTTCAATAAAAAAAATGACATGACAATGATTCGTTGAGAACATGACAACGAAGCGTTCAGAAAATGATATGCATATTAGCTTACAGAAACATTTTAAAAACGATTCCAGAAAGTTTTAAATCAAATGTGTATATATTTTCAAGTTTTTGAACAACAAATGACTAGATTTAAAAATATATATTTCAGATGCATTAGATGGTGAAAACGTAGCTTATTTGACCTTATAGGAAGGGAGCCTAAAAACGTAGCTTCAAATGCTTCAGATGGTGAAACGGAGCTTATGAATGGAGCTTCATATACTTTAGATGAAAAAAACAGAACGGAGCACGAAGCTTGCGGGCGACGAAGAAAATGGATTTACCGATGGAGAAAACGGAGTAGAGCTTGCGATGATAAAAACGGACCTTGTCGTTGGAGAAAATCGAGCTTTAGAGAGAGAGAGAGAGAAAATGACTTAGGGGTTAAAGGCACAGATTAATTTTATATTATTTTTCCACGCTTGCTCTTGATAAAATATTAAACAAATGAGAGAAATCATTGATTTGTCTTTTATTAATTAGGCTATTATATTAATTAATTCCTAAGTTTTATCGTATTAGTTATCTTTTCTATTACTATTATAAATAGATAAATTATTATAAATATTACTCATTCAATCAATAATATTGTTTCAATCTTTCTCTTCAAGAACTAAATCAAATAGTTCTTATTTATAATATCATTTCTAAAAATCAAACTTGATATTAGAGCTTATAAGAAAAACTCCTAAAAACGATTTCAATGGAAACACAATATCACTTCTCAGTTCTACCAATAATACATGGAAGCGTAAAACTTGATAAACACAACTATATCTATTCACAAGTTACTCCCATCATGATAGGTTATGATTTTATTGATATAGTAGAAGGGAATCTTGAAACTCCTCCCAAATTTCTTCAAGAAATAAATTATCAAAATAATACAATTCAAATCAATAATCCAAAATTTAAACAATGGCGTATCCAAGATCAAAGGGTACTTGCATGGCTCTTTTCAGCATTGATCAACGAGATTCATCAACAAGTCTCAAAATCATCTTTGGCGCAAGAACTTTGGAAAACCCTAGAGAAGATCTATGTTTCTCAATCAAAGAGCCGACTTTTCAGTTACGGAGTCAACTCCTAAACGCACACAAAGGTAATGACTATCTTCTTAACTTCATTCAACATATCATAAACTTGTCAGATGCACTTATTACTACCGGACAATATGTTTCTGATTAAGATCTGCAACTAACTCTACTCAACGGGCTCGGAGACGAGTTCAAGTCGATATATGTGCTCTAACTTCCGGATAAGATCTATTGTGTAATGATATGACTAACATCTTTCTAAATCATGAACAATGACTCATATTTAAGAAAAGAAAATTCCATTATAAAAATATTTCGCCCTTAGATGTTTCGGCGAATGTTGCTTATATTTATGGGCATGGGGTAGAAAGAACCAAAAATAGAACTGAGACAATACTCGTCCGCAATGTAATTTTTGTCATAAAATTGGTCATCGCTCCGAAAGTTGTTTTACAAGGACATAGTGCTCTCGAGTGTCTTCGTTTTAATCCTTCTACAAATCCTACGACAATGTTAGTTACATCGTCTACTATTGTAGATCTCACTTGGTGTCCAAATTTAGGTGTGACCGACCATATTACTTTTGATCTTAATAATCTATACGTAATGCTCCTTATACAGATACTCAAACTATTAAAGTCGGAAACGGTATGCCTTTGAATATTTATAATATTGGTACCACTAAAATTTTAAATCAACAAAAAACTCTCTACTTACGTAATATCTTACACATTCTAGATATTACTAAAAATTAAATGAGTGCCGCGAGATTTTCATAAGATAATAACGTGTTTTTAAATTCCATCTCAATGTTTGTCTTATTAAAGATCGAGATACGAAGATAGTGCTTCTTAAGGGATTACTCAAAAATGAACTTTATTGTATTGACCCTACTGAAAGTTCATTTTCAACATGTTCTAATAAACAAGTGTTTATTGGTATTCAATCTCCAGCTCAAATTTGGCATTCACGACTTGGACACCCTTCTAGCGCTACTACATCTTTAGTTATATCACACTTTAAATTACCAGTTTTAGGAAGTAATATTATTTCTTTTTGTGGATCATGTCAATATGGGAAAGCACATAAACTATATTTTCGGCTTCTAAATCTACATTTATGGATCCTTTAGACCTAATTCATTCAAATGTTTTGGGACATTCTCCTAAATTTTCGTCTACTGGTTGTCGTTATTTAGTACATTTTGTGGATGATTTTACAAATTCACATGGATATATTCGCTAATGAAAAAGTCGGATGTTTTAAATACGTTTATCAACTTTCTTCGATTTGTTGAAAAATTATTTAGTCATAAAATCAAAATATTTCAAACTAATTGGGGAGGAGAATATAGAAATTTCAAACCATTGACGGATAATCATGGTATTTTACATCGTTCATCTTTCCCACATACTAGTGAGCAAAAAAATATTGTTTAACGAAAAATTGTCACATTACGGAAACTGGTCTCACTTTATTGGCTCATGCATCTATACCACTACATTATTGGAGTGAAGTTTTTGAAACGACCATATGTCTTATCAATCGTCTTCCTGCTCTGACATTACATCAACGTTCATCATTCGAGACTATATTTAACTCTTCTCCTAACTATTGTTTTTTGAAGACATTTGGGTGTTCTTGCTATTCACTCACATGACCGTAAAATCACACAAACTCGATTTTCATACTACTGAATACAGTTTCCTTGGTTACAGCTCATCTCTTAAAGGTTATAAGTGTCTTCACATTCCATATGGACTAATATTTATCTCTCGACATGTCACTTTTGACGAACTCACTTTTTCTTTTAAAAATAAGGACTTTGTGCATTTGTCTAAACCACCTGAAGATAATGAGACATCTCTTTCAACAACTATACTTAATTCATCCATACCACCTCTATTATCTCATATCACTTCATCGTCTCCACCATCACCCTCTTTGACCTCCACAACGTCACCAAACACTATATCATCTTCTTCTACTACTATTAATGTTCTTTCAACACAACCAATTATCACAACAGTTAATGCACTTAAATCTTCTACTCGTTAAATGATCACATACAATAAAGCACGATATATGTCATCATCAGCTCTCACTACTACTTCTTCCATTACTACACCTACATATTTTACCAAAGCTAATAAGAATCTGCAATGGCATCTTGCCATGACAAATGAATATAATGCTCTTATTTAGAATAAAACATGATATCTTATTCCTCGCACACCATCTCATAATCTTGTTTGATGTAAATGAGTTTTCAAACTCAAGCATAGAGTTAATGAGTCTATTGATCGATATAAAGCACGTCTTGTGGCTAAAGGATTCCATCAACAACAAGGTATTGATTATGAAGAGACATTCAGTCTTATGAAAAAACCCACTACTATTTGTGTTATTCTTTCTTTGGTAATATCTTATCAAAAGTTCATTCATCAACTTGATATTAGTAATGCATTTCTTCATGGGTCCTTACAGGAAGAAGTTTACATGGCACGACCACCCATCTTTGTCCATCTAGAATTTCCTAATCATATATGCAAACTTTATAAAGAAATCTACGGTCTTAAACAATCTTTTCGTGCTTGGTATGCTACTATTCGGACTGCTCTACTATATTTTGATTTTAATGAATCGAAATCTGACACGTCTCTCTTCACGTATTATGCACCTCAAATAACCACATATTTTTTAGTATAGGTGGACGATATTATTCTCACAGACAACTCTAAATTGTTTCTAACAAAAATTATACTTCAATTAAATAAATTATTCACTATTAAAGATTTATGTCAATTACATTACTTTCTTGGAATGGAAGTCACTTGTACCAAAGATGGTTTATTTCTTTGTCAATCCAAGTATATTGACGATATTCTCACTCGGGTTGATATGCTTCAAGCAAATCCATTACAAAATCTCGTCTATGTTGGCTCCTCTCTTTCTAAACATGATGGTGATCATTTATCTGATATGTTTCTCTATCGGAGTATAGTAAGGGCTCTACAATATCTTACACTCACTCATCTTGAGTTAGCATTTCCTATCAATCGAGTTGTTAGTTCATACAAACTCCCACAACTTCTCATTGGAGAGCAGTTAAACGTATTCTTCGATATCTTCGTCATACTCCTCGTCATTGGATCTCTCTTCGTCCAATTTTACAATTCACTCTTCTTGTTTCCTACTCTGATACTGACTGGGTAGGATGTCTTAATGATCTTCGTTCAATAACTGGATTTTGTATTTTTCTAAGTGACAACCTCGTTTCTTGGAATTTTAAGAAACAACAAGTAGTTGCTCGCTCTAGTACTGAATCTGAATATTGTGCTCTTGCATGTACAACTATTGATCTTTGTTGGATTCAATCTCTACTTGGTGAACTTCGAGTTTCACTTTCTTCTTCCACAGCTCTATGGTGTGATAATATTGGTGTCATATTCTTATCCGCAAACCCGGTATTTTATGCTCACACAAAATATATTGAAATCGATTTTCACTTTGTTCGAGAAAAAGTTGTTCCAATACATTCCTACTGAAGATCAAGTGGTTGATATCTTCATCAAAGATCTTGTTTCTTATTGATTTACTCTTTTACGTAACAATCTCACGGTTTCTGCCTCACTTTTTCTCTTGAAAGGGGTGATAAAGTATTAAACAAATGAGATAAATAATTTTAGGCTATTATATTAATTAATTTCTAATATTATTTTAATTTTTCTTTCCAAAACCTTAATAAAAATAAAAAATTTATTTATATTATCAATTCTTAAAAATATAACATACAAGTTAAAGTTAAAATAAAAATAAAAAATTTATTTGTTTCAATTACCACAAACTTCGGGTCATGCTAATCTTCCTAGTTTACATAAATATAAATAAATTTAATTACTAATTTTGATAAAATATAAACCTAAATAAGAGGACAAATTTAAATTTGCTTCGAAAAACAACTCAATTCTATTGAGATAACCTTAAACCTAGTCAGACCCACATTGGCCCTGGCTGTTTGTTCCTCTTTGCTCCTCTCCCGCAAACCCTAAAGATCACATTTTTCTATTCCTTCTCTTCAGCTTAGCCGTTTCCCGTCTAACCCCATCCTTCTCTCTACTCGTCATCAATTACCCAGCAAAGTTTTCTGCTGCTTCGTTTTTGGACGAAGATCGGACTTGCTTGTTGCTCCACAGCCTCCTCCACTGATCAAATCGATCATAACTCGTGAAAACAAATCGATTCTCCTTTTCCCTCGCTACACGTACTTTCCACCGCTGCTTTTATCTTTGTCGGTGGAATATCCCCCATCTGATAGAAGATTTGACTGACTGGGATCTCTCTCGTTCTCAATCCACTTTGATCCCAAAATATTTTCTTTCTACTTTTTCTTAGTTGAAAACAAGATACTACATTGTTCACGTATCCTTGTTTGATCAGATAAACAATTGCTGTGAGTGTTAGTTGAAGATGGTTGGAGGTGGTGTAAACAGGAAGGACGATGCTTTGGTTTTGAACAGTACTAACGTTTTCGCTGCTCTTGGAACCTTGAGAAAGAAGAAGAAGTCGGACAAGGAGTCGGGTTCATCTAAGGTGAAAAGTTCTTCCAAAAAGCAAGAGGAGAAAGTAGGGGAGCCACAGGTTTTCTGGACTCCATCTAAGTTAACAGCAAAATCTTGGGCTGATGTTGATGATGATGATGACGATGATTACTATGCAACCACGGCTCCCCCTCAAGTCGTTTGGGCTGATGCAGCTGATTCAACTGATAAGGATGAGAATCCTGCACTTTTAGAGGTGAAAATTTGATTGTTCTTAAGTTATTCTTTAATTGGTTCTATTCACTCTGTTAGGAATTAGGATCCTCACTTTCTGAATAATATGCAATGTTGATATTGACTCGAGACACAGAATATAGAAGAGAACTTTGTATGATGTTCTAAAATCATAGGGATGGATCTTACTTAGATGGAAGTAAAAACCAGTAGATTAGATTTGTCTCTTTTCTTTAACTGGCAGGGAAGTGAAAGTGAAGAAGAAGGTCTCGATGAAGTTGAGGACGAGAATGAAGAACATGATCAAGAAGAAGCCAATTTGCCAGTTGAAAAAGATTTGGTTTTTACCAAAGTTCCAGAAGTTTCTTTACCACCCAAGGATGCAGAAAGGCAGCTCTCAAAGAAAGAACTGAAGAAGAAAGAGCTTGCTGAGCTAGATGCTGTTCTAGCTGAGCTAGGTTTAAACAAATCTGAGGAAACCAGCGAGAAGATCGATTCTCTTGGTAATATATTTTATCAGCATTTAACCAAGTTCTTAGTTTTTCTGTTTATGGCCTTGACCGTTCATTTGGTATGTGAATCTGTAGGTAGTAGTATACAAGAGAAGAAGATGGAGAATCCAGACGGAGGAATGGAGGAGGACAAGAAAGAGAGCAAATCTGCTAAGAAGAAGAAAAAGAAGGAGAAGGTGGTGCGGAAGGAGGAAGATTTGTCGAATGACAACAACACAGTGGCGAATGGAACTGATGAAGCAACAGCAGAGGATTCAAACATAGTAGACTTGAAAGAGAAATTTAAGAAACTAGCTTCACTGAAGAAGAAGAAATCAACCAAGGAAATGGATGCTGCAGGAAGAGCTGCCTCAAGTGAAGCTGCAGCTAGAACCGCAAAACTTGCTGCTGCCAAGAAAAAGGAGAAGAACCACTATAACCAGCAGCCAGTGCGGTAAGAAAGGAGATTGTTGCATTTTGATATGATACCCGTTCATTTTGTCTGTTTTTGGTTGGAGATTTAGAAAACAGTAGCAGATTGAAACTAGCACAGTTTCTCTAATGTATTAGTACTCTACTCATTCAATTCTTATTTAGAACAGTTTCTTTCAAATCATCTCAAAATATGCTCAAATATAAACTACTTTCAAGATCATCATAAATGAAGAACACTGTATAAATTATTCTGGATATATTATAGAGTAAAGAAAGTAGTCATACATTGCATCAGTACATTGATTCTGGATATCTTCCAGAAAAATACCAAGGCATTGTATTTACAGAGAAATAACTCTATAGAAAACTTTTATTGTACAAGCTCAATGAGCAAGTTTAGACTATAACTGTACAACTCTGGTTTCATGACAAATGTAAGTAAAAATCGAAGTAAAACGAAAGGATTGTAGTTCTTCAGCTAGAAAGGAGTTTGGGGGCTGCGAGCGAAATCACAATATAAGAACCTCCTTTCTACTTTATATATATATATACTTTCACCTTTGCTACTAACTAGGACCAGATTCGGGTGCTGAATCAGTACAAGCATCGTGTATTTCAAATTTGCACAAGGGGCAAGAAGCGTTTATCTTAAGCCATCTGTCTACACACTCTGTATGAAATATATGAGTGCAAGGAAGCTCCCTCAATTCGTCGTTATTTGCATATTTTGCCAAGCATATGCAACAAACCTGAACAAGTTTCCAGATTAGACAATCACAACAACAAAATTTGACCTACTTTATGGAACCCAAAAGCATAAGAAGGAACTTACAGCATCTTCCCCAGAAATAGCACGCTCTTTTTCAGTTCCAGCTGCTAGAAGTCCTCCTTCATCAACACTTGAAGTACTATCTCTGCTACTAACACTACTACCTTTGTCCTTGGACTTGAAATTATGTGTTGGCAAAGCATTAATAGTTTCTTCAGATGCACCTCTCATACCGTTCATATCATCACGAACACCCAACATTGATATTATACAAGGCAAGCAACAACATATCATCGAGCATAAAATAAAAGGCATTGCATATCCAATGCAGCTTATTGTAAGAAACACAATACATAGCCTGCATAGATTTCGACAAACATGTAATTTTCAACAAGAGACCCCAAAACAGGAATGTAATTTTTTTACGAACATGTTTTTTAGGTACCTGTACAAATTGGGAGCCTCTGCAGACGACGAGTTGCCTCCAAATATCCATACATTGCCAACCACAAACCATACTGCAAAGAAACAGTCTAATGCCATCTTAAAATGGTCCATAATTGCAATGAACCTGCTGAAAATATATCAAACATGAGATTTTTCTCTAAAGAAAAATTCAAACAATTGGTTTGTTTGAACACTAAGAATAAAGAATTAGAATTATAAATCCAATGGAGTATGTAAATATATATACATATAAATAAAGTTTCCAAACATATTAATTGAATTCTAATTCTTATTCCAATTGCATCAATCCAAACATATCCTAAAGAGAACTCTGCATAAAATAAATGCAAGTACTTTTTGATTTGGTTCATTCTCTACCAAAAAGAAATGAAGTGGCAAAAATTTAAGTGATAATTTACAACATGCATCAGGTGTGATTTCCATGGAGCTCAAGATGGTGCTAGTGTTAATAGGAAAACCCAAATACGGGACACTTTCAACAAGAATACATGCTTTGGCAAATTGAATCCCACAAAAAATTAACAGTAAATAAAAACAAGAAAATGCAATTACGTAGTAAGAGGATGAATTGCATCCATCATGAGATATGAAAATGCATAATTATATATATACCTATCATCTGTAGCTCTAGTTCCTTGATTAGCCCATGCGCCTGAAGACAAGTTCTGACCATCTTCATCTTCTGAGTTCCGAGATAATGAGATTGTTATATAAGAATTGGACTCCGGTCCAGGGCTTCCTCTGGGAGAAGCCTGACGTTGTGGTGCTGCTGCTTGTTCAAATTGATGATTGCGGTGAAGATAACGCCAGCAAAGTATGGGAAGGCTAGCTGCACAACCAACTGCATAACCCAAAATCCAAGCAAACAACGGAGCTTGTGGATTCTCATCTCCCGATATAGACAATACCACAATAGCTGCAGTAATTTGGCTAAGAGTGAATACTAGCTCAATAGAGAGCCACATCAAGGTGTTAAACGGGCTCCAATGTCGTCGGCCAGACCCATTCCCTCTTCGCGAAAGTGAGGAGCTCCTGGAGATCGATTCATTCAATGTGGGTGAAACTAAGTTATTCTGAACAAGAGCATTATTTGACGATCCATCTTCATGTTGGTTTAGATTCAAGCCCTGAGAAGTAGCACTTCTGGGCGAACTCGAAGTAGAAGCATCGCAACCTTTTCCTATATTAATAACATGCTCATGATTACCGCCGGTTTCCTTTTGCTCCAGGAGCAATGGGTACCAGTCAGTTGGATTCTCTCGCCTTTCTTCTTGATTGGAAACAGACATTTCTATTTTCTCATAATAGACACAAACATAGCAAAGTCTGCCAGAGAACTTGAGCAATCAATAATGTTTATATCTGCTTTTCAGAAACTTTCAGCCCTGATGTATTTCCTTGACCCACCTAGCAATAAGAAAAACTTCATATTCAGGTATGCAACAAAAAGATAAACTATTAATCATACAACACAACACAGATTAAGAAATCAATAAGAATTACTACCAAGTTACCAAAGCCAAACCAAAATCAGAGTAGTGTATGAAGAAAGAAAAGAATAATATAACCCATCACCCATGACGCAATACCTTGATTTTGACTGACCCTCAAGTCTAGAAAAGGTGACAAAAAGGGAGAACAATTCCATAAGCAAAAAGAATACCCATTTCAGCTAAAACCAACCCCCCACATACATTCTTCTAATCTCGTTTGGCTTGGTAACAAACAAATTCATTAGCTACCAAGGAGCCAGCTAACCTTTAATTAAAACTTTCTAATGATACCCTGAATCCGAATTGATAAAGAAGCCCTAATTGGTGTGAATTGTACAAGTTTGATCAAACTATGATCGGCGACTATAGAGGAGTCGAAGTAAAATTCAATCTAAATGATATTAAATACAAGTCAACTCACATAAAGACTGTAAATTAAAACCAATCAATACTCTTGATCATACATATAATCGATTACCTACCTGAAATGAAGAGCGATTAGCCGTTCGTCTAATTGAGAAATTCTCCGTCGTGGGTAATGTTTATTTCATGAATTAACAACGTCAGGTTCATCGAAATTGTTCGTCCAAACGAGAAAAAAGAGAGATTGGAAGAAGAAGAAGAAGAAGAAAGGGAGGGAGAGAATATCTCTTTCGTTTATCGCCGCGTTGCTAAAGCGGAGAGAGAGTCTAGATGGTCCGAAAACCGTGAGGGTAAAATGGGGATTTTATATATAATTATTTATTATTATTATTATTATTACTCTAACAAGCTTCTTAATAAAGAAAAATAAATTTAACATTTGTATTATTTAATATTTATATTTGTTGGTCCTTAATTAATAACTAAAATTTCTTAAAAAAAACAACAATATAGCGCCGTCCCATACTCTTATTATATGATTTATATCTACATTTTTTTTTAAATGACTTTTGACTTTATTTAAAAACATTTATTTTATCAAGTTCATTTTATTTCAATATTAAATAAATAAATTTGACAATTTCACTTATTTACAAAAATAAAGACAAATAAACATGTTTGGAAACACTAAAATAAGTTGAATTTAATGTTTGAGACTTTGAGTGGACAAGTATTAATAAATTTGTTAATATATATATATAATTAAAATATTTATTTTATAACATTATTTAATTTAAATTATTATATTAAAATAATTTTGTTTGGACACATATCCAACTTTTTCAAATTGGCACTATCTTTATTTAGATATGATAGCATTAATATTCATTGAAGACTATCAAGCTCTTGAGTTGTCACATCTAGTTATGATCTTCCATCCACTTCTGGATCCTTTGTTTTAAGCTTGTTTGAATTCAGTTTCAAATTAAGGATTTAAAATAATTTGAATTACTTAGAAAATAATAATTATCAATGATTTTGGGAATATGGAAATTTTTTGATAATAAAATTAAAAGTATATTAATAAAATAAAATTAATAATATATTTTAATTAATAAATTAAATTATTTAATAAATAAAAGAAATAATAAAATAATAAAATAATATTTAATTAATATATATATATATGCTTAAATATAAATTAATGTGTATATGGTTAATTTGGATGTTAGTGTGAGTATAAATGGTACGCATGTATAAATCAAAGAGAAATGATTAGGTGAGGGAATTTGGTGAGGGAATTTGATGAGGGAATCACGTGTCATAATCTCGCTGAAGAAATCAAATAATTTCTCTCTTTTCTCTCTTTCCTCCGACTTTTACATTTTCCAAGCAATGAAGGTGATGCCACATCATTCCCTCACCAAATTTCCTCACTAAATTCTCTCTATATCACTCCTCTAAATCAAATTATGAGTAAATTTTATTAAACAATGAATTAAAAAATTTTAATTCTTTCTTTCATTTTTTTTATCTAACTAATAAATGAAATATTTAATAATTTTAAAAAATAAAAAATAAAATTTTAATCTAATTATATTAAAATAATAATTTTTTATTATATATTTTAAAAATACATATACATATATTTAAATAATTAATAATATAAAAAGTCGAATATCAATTCCTTAAAATAAATATATAATCAATCATAACAATATAAAATTTAATAAATTTTTAAAAAAAATAAATAATAAGTGTTTATTATATATTTTAAAAATACACCTACATATATTTAATATATTTAAACTGTTGATAATATAAGATGTTAAATATTTATTACTTAATAAAAGAAATATATAATCAACCTTAATAATATAAGAATTAATTACCCTAGTTATTAGATTGATTAATCCATCTACTTTATCACCTATATTTGATTAGTTTTCTCAGTTTTGATTTTAAGAAATAAAATTATTTAGATTCTTCAATAACAATTTATTATCAATTTATTTTACAAAATACTATTATTCCATAGAAATACATACAATAATGGAAAAGAATTGTGTCAAAAAAATCTCATAAAGATATTTTATTATTTTATATCTTGTCAAATATTTGAAATCCAATAACAATTTTTTTGGATAATACTAAAAGTAGAACTTTTATAAAAATAGAAATTAAAATATTTCTCTCCGAAATTTATCTGCTAATCGCCAACCAATTCTTAGCACCTTGGCTCTCTGCACATACTCCATGCTCCATTGTCCCTTGACTTGAAACATTTGTGTATCCCTCGCCGTCGTAACATGAGAGACGAGTGTTAAGAGTGAGAAAAGCCAAATTCTACTATCCTTTGATTTAGTCTTGTACTCTTAAATTTGAGTAAATTTTTAAAAGGTAAATATGTGTCCAAACAACTCATTAACATATCCCATCTTATATCGAGCACAAAAACAATGATACATTTAACGATATTTATGTAAAATCTCATCTCGCAACTATTAATACTTAAAGAATCTAGCTAATATAACATTGATAGACTCTATTTCAAACTTCTTCAACACAAACTTGAATTCTTGTCTAAGGCTTCTTCGAGATAGAGTTTGTTTTTATACTCATTATTAGGGTTTTCTTTTCAACATGCGTATGAGCCGAATTCGGCCCAATCCTAAGCGCACGGGCCTTCTCAGCCCAAACTTGGGTGCATTGTTCCCTTTAATTATTTTACTATTACATAACCTTATAATTGAAAATTAATAATTCTAACACTTCAAATTTATAAATAAAACTTATATAGACAAATTATAGAGATGTCCAAATACCTTCAATGTTATTAAGTAAGAAAAAATTAATAGGTTTTGTGACTATAATATTTTTATAATAATTCATCAAGTTTCAAAGTTTTGGCTTATTATGAATTTTTTTTTTTATATAAAATATACTTTCTTTTTTTTGTCAAAAGTATATTTAAAAGATATATGACAAACATATATTTATGACTCATACTCAAATTAACTCTATTAATATTATTGATGATCTGCAATTAAAATATATTTTTTAATAATATATTTGTAGTAACTTTATTTTTGTGTTTGTTTAATAAAAAAAATTGTTGTTAATGATTTTCAGTTAATTTTAATTAATTAAATATTTTAAAACTAATTTATAAATAATTTATTTATAAGATTAATATTCAAATAATTATGACTTAGAAAATATATAATCATTCAATATGATATTGATAAAGTATAATTATGTTTAAATTTTGTGAAGAATCCTAACCAATCTAATTAATAATGGAGCCTAACTACTACAAGTAATATTGATTGGTAATTGGTACATAAACAAAGAACAATTTCAACAAACTATCAATAATAATTAGATAATATAAAAAATTATAATAATTTAACAAAATTAAAAACACAAATAATTTATTTATTTTCATTAAACAAAGTTTTTTTTAACAAAACCTCACAAAATTATAAAAAAAAAAAAAACAATATGGAACAAGCCCTTAGAGCCTGTTTGATTTGATTTTTTTGATTTTTTTATCCAACTTGTTTTTTTAATTACATCACTAACATTCTAACTATACAATCATTTTTTATCAACTAAAATATTAAAATTTATTTATTTATTTTTATAATTTTTAAATAAATTTTTTTATTAAACCAATTAAAAACTCATAATTTAAATTTTATCCTTAAATAACCAATATGTAACAATGCCTTAGAAGTTAGAACTTGTTTGGATTAGATATTTTTTTAAAATACAACTATAATCAAACATCAATTCATCATCTCTCATTAATCACATCACTCAATTAATTAAACAAAATACTAAATTATTTTTTATTTAAATTTTGTTTTATTTTATATAGAAAATTATCTATGTGGCCCTCAAAGTACTTCGATCGCGTACTTTTAGCCCTTAAACTAATTTTGAAAACAAATCGCCCTCAAATTTTCAGAAAGGGTCACCAATGGCCTTCTGTCAATATTTCCGTTAAACCTAACAGTTCTAACTAAAAGCCCTCCAACTATTATAATAGTTTACTTTTGGTCTTCCAACTATTTTGATAGTTGGTTTTTAACTCTTGAATTACTTCTCCCCAAAACTATCAACATATTCAATCTTGATTTTTTTTTTTATGACCAAATTTGAAGATAATTTGTTCTATTACAATTATAAATATTTATCTTTTTACAAATATTGATAGATTATAATAGAGTTTTAAACAATTGCAACTTCATATTCTAAGTTTTTTTTTTGTTTTATATAATAATGCCAAATAAGATAAAAATGCGAATGTGATTAAACAATTATAACATCAATGCCATACTAATAATATTCATTACAAAGTACTAAATATATCAATAATCATCTTTTATGCACTATAATTAAAAATGCAAAAAATTACAATTAAAAACATAAAGAGCAATAACACACTGCAATTAAGAAGACATGCTATTGTAGTTTATAATATTCATGTACTAAGCCCTAAAATATTAATTTTCCAATCATATGCTTCATTCTCTGTTTTTTACTAGTCACTGTAGTTAAAAAGACAAAAAAATCTACCATATACTGTGAATATATTCCACAAATCAAACAAATATATTTACATATCGGTTCTCTACTAAGAACTAGATATACAACAACAAGTCCTTACCATATACTCAATTGGAACCAAAATCTCAATTTATAGGTCTAATCATCCAAGTAATTTCTCCAATACTATAAACTTTATCTCATGTCACTCTTTACCCCTCTAACATACCCTTCTCTCGCACCGATCTCAAGAACTCAAACATTTATCGCAACGTAGGGCTTCTCTAGCAGACCCTTCTCTCAACTAAGGATTCTCCTTATAAAAAATATGCAAATCTTTGGAAAAGAAGAAACACAATATTAGGTAGGTAGGTTTTGTGGTTTGGACTAAAAGTCCCGACCGAAATGGATGGATACATAAATACACAATCACAATGATCATCAATTAATCCATGTCAAGGAATTCCATTCTCCTTCTCATTGTACCTTTCAAATCCGAAGCTTTCCTTTCCACCTTTTGCGTACTTGTTATTTCTGCAACTGAAATAGAGGTCACGTGAAGAGAAAATTCTTCCTTCTCCAAATCCATTTCACCAATTAGAAGCACATTCTCCTCTCAAATAATATATAGACCTAGAGAATGCCACAATAAATATAAAAAACTATAACTCCTTCACAAGCACCTTCCAGCACCGCATTTGCAAATTGGTCAAAGGAACGAAGTATGCCCATAAGATTTCTTTCATCTCGCAACAATACAATCAACTTATTATCAAGATAGCTTGCGAGATATGTTGACAAGTAAATATCTTATGGTCCTGCCGAAGACATTTTAGCAATGTCCTAGAGCAACAATGGTGATGAAGATAGATTTGTATTTGATCGATGATGGCTTTTGAGGTAATTTCGTAGTGGAGCGACGATCGATTTTAGGTAGATATGAGACTAGGAACTGGAGCAAAGTAGAGAGATGGCTCTGTATTTTATGTTGTAACGGAAAAATTGATAGAAGGGCCTTTGGTGACCCTTTTTGATAGTTTGAGTGTCATTGGTGACATTTCAAAAAGTTTAAGGGGTAATTTCTTTTAAAAAATAATTCAAGAACTAAAAGTAAGCGATCAAAGTAATTTGAGGGTCACCTAGATAATTTGCCATATTTTATATGTTAATACATTATAAATATTTTTAATAAAAAAATATATATATACGCCTACTCAAAATCAATCCACACTCACTCATGGGAAATTTGACTAAATAACCTCAAAGATGAGGTTATTTGAGCTGGTTGGTGGTAAGTTACTAATTAAATTGCGCTCGTGGTCTTTTTATATTTTTTTGACGAAATTGCCCTTGTAGCGAAACGCTAAGGGACTTAGCGTTTCGCTAAGTGAATTAGGTTTAGTATAAATACTTAAATTTTTCCATTTCCTTCATTTTCTTTCTCTCTCTTCTCTTGTTCTTTCTTTGACGGCGGCGACGGAGGCGGCGGCTACGACGACAGATGCGGCGGCTACGTCGACGGAGGCGGCATAACTTACATGATCTTGATTTCAAACCCTAACCTAAATCGATTTATGTTTTTATTTACACGATCTTCATTTCAAACCCAACCCTAAACTTATTTTGCATGCAGGTGAAGGATTCTAAGGATTTGAAGGTCGAAGAAAAAAGGAGAAGAAGATCTTCATTTCAAACCTTAACCTAATTCGATTTATGTTCATGTTTCTATTATCTTATCTTTATTTCAAACCCTTCGATTTAACTTGTTCTTATTTGGTTCATATTGATTCCGTTTCAGGGAAGATTCGCTAAGTGCTTACCGTTTCGCTAAGTGCTTACTGTTTCGCTAAGTGCTTACCGTTTCGCTAAGTGTTTACCTTTTTGTTTCTTTAGTTGTAAAGAATTGTTTTTGTTATTATATGTTATCCCCGCAACGTCGTTTCTTTTTTAGACCTTGTTCAGATAAGGGTATGAAAAAAATGTTTTATGCAACTAATTGAAAATTTCACTGAAATCTCTTGCATATGGTGCAGACTGATAAAGAGTCAAAGATGAGGAGCGATAGTTATAATCCATTTTTTGAAGATCATCACTCCCATGAGTACAAATACTGAGCTTTGCGACTTATTGTTGCCTTTATGATGAAGACTCTTTGTTTAGATCGGGATGGATGGAATGATGTATTATTATTATTATTATTAGTTATGTGTGTGTGAATGCTACTTAAGATTAAGATGATGACGATATTTTGCTGTTTGTTGCAGCAAATACAGTTCATGTTCTTTCTTTTTATAAGGTTGCTAGAGACAACTAAACTAAACTTGACTATGTAGATATAATTATTTTAACTTGTGTGCTTCTTGTGGCATTAATATATAATGTTCCTTTTTTCAGTACTTTTGACATTCATCTTCTTTTTATTTTGATTGTTTTTATATATAATTATTTGAAAGTATATTAGTTATTGTAAGACGTGAGAAAATAGACTATAAATATCCAAAACAAACCACAAATATATCACTATATTAACTGTGGTTTTATGATGGGGATTTAGTCGTCGCGATCTCTTTAAGATTCAAGAGATACTCTTCGTGACACCTTATTCCTACTATCGGGTCGGTTTTGATACAAGTATCGTTACCCGTGAAGAAATATACTAAAAGTACCTCGAGACCAATATAATCAAG
Organism: Impatiens glandulifera; assembly: GCF_907164915.1. Taxonomy (NCBI): domain Eukaryota; kingdom Viridiplantae; phylum Streptophyta; class Magnoliopsida; order Ericales; family Balsaminaceae; genus Impatiens; species Impatiens glandulifera. The sequence continues at coordinate 22,844,732 of NC_061870.1, forward strand.
CTCAAGAGGTACCCTATAAAGGTATTTATAGTTTATTAGTGAAGTACATATTTACAGTAATTGATACAAATAAACAAATAATATTTGTTCTTGCTAACACTACAAAAAGTTTCGGGGCTCCTGCTAGCACTACAAAAAGCTCCAGTCCTTTCCTCGGGTTCATAGAGTCGTGTTTCGTTTACCAACAACGGAGGACCCCACAATGCAGGTAGCAACAACAGTTAGGAACAAGATGTCGTCAGCCTCAATAAAACTTCAAAAGAACATTTATTGGAAAGTCTATTGTGTTTTAAAATCAATGTTTCATCGAAATGGATGTAAAGAAGAAACTCGTCATTATTGCAGCCAAACTTGAACATATACAAACAAACAAAAGAAGTAAGAAAAGAGAATTGTGATCAAATTCATTAGTAACCAATGGCAATTATAACAATGACAGAATTACAACAACAATAACCAAAATTACAAAGCCAAAAAACACCAACTTCATCAACATCCCACCTCTCTTTCTCTCTTTCTCTCTAGCTATATTAAAAAATTACAACAAATTATCTTCCTTCAATCTCCCCTGTCTGGATGATGTATATGTTTCTTCTCCATGTCTTGACGGGGATTGGGGAAGAAGTAGAAGAAGATTACCTCAAATCCAGCGCTTGTGTTCTCCTCGTGAGTTATGAGCTCCTTGAAACCACCTATCCCATCCTACCACTGCTGGACCTTTAGTGCTGCATGTAGTTCAGTTCATTCTCAACAATGTTAATCATCTATCATCTATCTATCTACTACTGCTCTTAACTCTTTCTATAAATCAAACAAGTTAACAGCAAATAAAATGTAAAGGTTTTGATGAAATTGTACATACACAGGGAGCAAAGGATCAGACAGACTTTGTCCAAGATTATCTATCATCTATCTATCTACTACTGCTATTATTTCCGTTTCTTGATTATCTAAATACATAATAATCTTCAATATACACCATAAGAAAATATATCTATGTACTTTAAACAGACAGACTTTGTCCAAAATTATCTAAATGGTTGAAAATGCTTAACATATCCTTTGTATTATGTATAATCTTCAAAAGAGATGGGGAAATCTCTAGATAGCTTAACAATGCATAATAATAATAATAAAATAGGGTTTAATATATCCATTTCGAAACGCTAAGCACTTAGCGAAACGCTAAGTACTTAGCGAAACGGAAAGTAAACCCTAAACAACAGATTCGAAGATTCATAAACCAAACATCAATAATAAACTTGAAGTATCATAGGATAAACGTACCAAGTGGAACCGTGCTTGTGCTCGTCGTGGAGCTCATCGTCGTGGATTTCGCCATCGCCGCTGATCGCTGCCGCCCAGTTTAGAGAGAAGGAGGAGAAGAGCGGTAAGAGAGAGAAGGAGAAAAAAAGAAATGAAAAAAAAATAGGCTGGGATATATTAAATAGTAAGGGTAATCTAGACATTTCACACATTACCACTTAGCGAAACGCTAAGTCCCTTAGCGTTTCGCTACAAGGGCAATTTCGTCAAAAATAAAATAAAAAGAACATAAGCGCAATTTAATTAGTAACTTAGCACCTGCTAAAATAACCTCATTTTTTTGGTTATTTAGTCAAATTTCCCCATTTCAAGGTGAAAAGAATTTTCACTTGTAAAATAATTAGCTGATTTATAAAAAATGGAGTATTGTATTTGAAAAAGTCACAAATATTTCTGATTTTAAAACGTTTTAAAATTCGTTTTTTATGTCATTCAATTCTGTTCTCATTCTTATTGTTATTTTTTATATGGTTGGTTCTTTGGGAAATTGGACGAAATGACCCTAAAAATAGGGCTATTTGCCTCCGTGGTCATCTTTAATAAAATTTGATCTGATGACCACTTTTTTTTTTTGACGAATTTACCCTTTTCGCGTAACGCGAAGGGACTTCGCGTTTCGCGAAGTGAGACGTTGTGAAAAGTCCAGAATACCCTTACTATATAATAAAATCCGGCCATCTTTTTTTCATTTCTTTTCTTCCCTTCTCTTTCTTCCCTTCCGCTTTTCTCCTCCTTCTCTCTAATCTCGCCGACGACGGAGTTCAACGGCGACACTCAATGAGCTCCACGACGAGCACAAGCACTGTAACAATTGGTAAGTTTATGTATTTCAAGTTTATTGTTGTTCATTTATGCATTTTCGAATCACTGTGTTGTTTAGGGTTTCATCTGATGATACTTCCCGTTTCGCGAAGTACTTCCTGTTTCGCTAAGTACTTCCCGTTTCGCTAAGTACTTCCCGTTTCGCGAAGGGTTTCCATTTCACAGTATTAATTATCCCGTTTCCAATTTTTCTTGCAGCCGAAGTTTTCGTTTTCTATAATGGAGAGTGGAAAGTTGATGCTAATGGAATATGGTTTTTTGATGCCTCTTCAATCAAAACATTGGATTTACCCCAAAGTACTCGTTATGCTGAATTAATTGATAAACTCCATGAAAGACTTCAAGTGCAGAAATCTACCTATGATTTAGTGCTGCAAGTGAAGTATTATATTCCGAATATCACAAATCCTAAACCCGTTTTTATTGAAGATGATGAGGATCTGAACATATATTTATCACGCTTGATTTTGGGTCGAACTGTGTCACCATTGTGTGTGTCTGTAGTAGAGAAGTCATAATTTACTAAAGAAAAGATACCACTACTTACCTACCCAACTCAAGAAAGTATTCTCCCACAATTTACTCAGAAAATTGTACCAGAAGCTTTACCCTCGGAGGTCTTTGTTGAAAGTAATGAAGCCGGAGATAACTCTTTGCCTCACATCCCACTTACTCAGGACTTGCATGCATCGATACCTACACCACATAGTGCGAGAAGAGCATCAACGGGTACACCTACTAGTGCAAGAAAATCATCATTGGGTACACCATGTAGTGCAAGAAGATCATCATTTGGTACACCATCGACAAACATATCACCGACAGACATATCACCGACAGACATATCACCGACAGACCCCTCATTTGCGTTGGCGTTAACTACTGAAACTGTATTGGAAGTCGGTGCCTTGTTTGAAAATAAAAAAGAACTACAACTGATGCTATATAAATATGCGATGGCTAATCATTTTGAATTCAAGGTGGAGAAGTCAAGAAAACATCTTTGGTATGTGAAATGTTTGGATGAGAAATGCAAGTGGAGATTGCGTGCCGTGAAAGGTAAATTATCTGAGATGTTTGAGATCCGGAAATTCGACCAACAACACTCATGCTCAGTTCTATCTAGGCTAGAGAAAAAAATGCAAACACCAGCATGGGTTATTGGGCAGTGCGTGAAGAGTAAGTATATGGACCATCACCATAATCACTTGCCTAAGAAAATAATTGAAGACATGCAGGCAACTTATGGGGTAAATTTGACTTATAATAAGGCTTGGAGGGCTAGGGAAATGGCATTAGTGGCGGTGCGAGGAACGGTTGAGGATTCATATGAAAAATTACCCTCATACCTATACATGTTGGAGAAGCATAATCCTGGTACCATAACAGACATCCAAACAGACGAGGTCGGGCACTTCAAGTATATGTTCATGTCCCTAGGCCTCTCTATTAGGGGTTTCAAAGCATTTTGTCGTCCCGTATTGTGTGTTGATGCCAGTTTTCTTAAGCACAAGGTGGGAGGTCAACTATTGGTGGCTATTGCATTAGATGCTAATGAACAATTATATCTTGTCGCATTCGGAGTTGTTGATTCAGAGAATAATAACTCTTGGACTTATTTTATGCAAAAATTGAGAGAAGCAATTGGATTAGTTGATGATCTCGTCTTCGTATCCGATAGACACCCAAGCATCGCCAATGCCTTATGTGCTGTTTTTCCAGAAGCATACCACGGTGCGTGCACATATCACATAAAGATGAATATCAACGCGAAATTCAAAACTGATAATTGTCATATGGAGTTTGATATGGCTTCTCGTGCGTACACTGTCCACGAATTCAATCGTTTTTTTGACAAGATAAGGGTTAAAGATAATAGGATTGCTGCCTATTTGGAAGAAATTGGATTTCAAAGATGGAGTAGAGCATTTTTCCCCGGTAAGCGATACAATCAACTAACAAGCAATTATGCTGAGAGTTTTAATAGTCAGAGCAGGGAAGCCAGAAAGTACCCCATTTCCTCAATGGCCGAGTATTTAAGATTGACAATACAAGGTTGGTTTAATGAGAGAAGAGAAAGAGCGTCCAACCACCGAGAAGTGTTATCTCCAACATATGAAAAGTGGTTACGTGAGGGATTCGAGAAGGCTAGATTCTATACAGTATCATCGCTTAACCGATTCGAGTTTTATGTGCATGACAATGAGTCTCATTTTAAAGTCAATTTGAAAGACATGAACTGCACTTGTAGGGTATTTGAAGTTTCTGGTCTTCCTTGTACTCATGCAATGGCTGCTGCCCGTCACCGCAATTTGGTTTGTTATGACTTTTGTTCAAGGTATTATTCAGCTCACATGTTCAATCTATTTAACCAATTGTTTAATCGTTTTATTTTCCATTCTTACAGATATTACACAACTGAATCTTGGATGAATGCATATGCGGAGACATGTTACCCTGCTGGTGATGAAGACGATTGGGATATTCCCGAAATGATCAAGGAACGCGTATGTCTAAAACCACCTGTCAAGGTTAAGAAAGGGTGCCCACAAACAAAGCGTAGGTCATCTCAAGGTGAGGTACGTAAGGTTCCGAGACGATGCAGCTCATGTGGTGGACTAGGACATAATAGGGCCACATGCAAAGCAGTCATGCCTGCTCCATCTACTGCAAAAGCATCATCATCTAAGCATCATGACTCATCTTCTCAACAGCACGAGCCATCATCTCAACAATATGAGCCTTTAAATTGATTGGAATAAGTTGTATAAGTGTTTTGGATAAGTTGTATTATGTTTTGGATAAGTTGTATTATGTTTTCGGATAAGTTGTACTCGGATAAGTTGTACTCGGATAAGTTGTACTCGGATAAGTTGTACTCGGATAAGTTGTAATCGGATAAGTTGTAATCTGTATGTTGTATCTAGTTTATCTGTGTACTGAAGGAGTACTTATCGTTTCGTTAAGTACTTAACGCTTCGTTAAGTACTTAACGCTTCGTTAAGTAAAACTTGGTTTAAGTGAGTTTAAGTTAGTTACTTGGTATGATTTATGTACATTGATTTATATGTTCAATTCTTTGGTATGTAAATATCAGACTACCAACCAACCAGACTACATTAAAACTACAAATATTTTAACATGAAATGTAACTTAAGTTGAAGTTCTACCCAAAAAGTAATACAAGTTCAGAATACATAAGCACAAGTCAAGTTCTATCCAAAAATCAATAAACGATTACAATACAAACTAAGGTTCTGTAATTTGATGAAATAACCGGACCGCCATCTTTTGTCGAAAAAACTCCATTTCATTGGAAGTCACATTCTCTACACCTAAACCAGCAGTCAAGTATTCCATGTGCATAAGCATAAATACACCACAATTCCCACTTTCTGCTGCTCTAGGGACTTCCCCATATTTGGCGACTGCATTTTTGGCTGGGTGTGGCAACCTTTTATATGTCAGTTTCTGGAAATTGAAATTAGGATACCGTTGTAGCTCAGCATCACTGGCTCCCATTGCATATATTCGTGGAAACATCTCACACAAAGGTCTCATGTATGGATCGAGATTCCTATAAATACTCGAGTCGCAGTCATAAGCTCATTCTTTCTAGCAAATTTAGGAACAAAACCTTTGATGACCTCATATGTCCACACTTGAAATGCCAGTGCAAACCCATAAATGTTATAAGCAAAAGGAGCATAAGGATCAGTACTCTTTTTCTTCTTCTTATAATATTTGTGACTAAGATGTCTCATGTTCTTGTTCAAACCTTTGAGGGTGGCTCTAAAGGTCACCTTCCCCCAAGGAAATCGGAGGAAACTTTCCTCGTCTTCGACCATGTGGAGGATTTTTGCAAATACCACCCTCCTTGGGTCAAATGAAAATAGGTACTAGCAAATCAGGCATACCAGCCCCATCTTCCAAGCATCTTCCTTATCTCTACATTTCAAAAAAGCAGTCTCCAACTCTTGCATTACTACACTCGTCTTCCCTTTAAAATATTTTACCAACAGAGGTGGACAACCTCGGCATTCTTCTTCGTTCACCTCAGGAAACCTTCCGAAGTTTAGGCCCGTCACCAAGGCGTACTCTTTCATACCAAACACAAGTTCTTGCCCATTGATATTGAAAGTTATCTCCTTGGAGGTTGAGGTTACCCTCCTAAGCAACATGTGATGTACAATAGTTCCTGAGAACTGCAACACTGGCGCAGAGACTATATATCTGAATTGGGTATTGTACACCTTCTCCACAAGATCCATTTCCTCAAACTTCATAACAATCTTCTTCAGGCAGAGGGCGCTTTTCCAAGAAATCCGTCCAGGAAAATCAGGAACGGTGGTTTCTGCCATCTACAAAAGGAACAACAACAAAAATGTAAGAACAAATACATAGACCACACCAAACGTTAAGTACTTAACGCTTCGCTAAGTACTTAGCGAAGCGTTAAGTACTTAGCGAAGCGTTAAGTACTTAGCGAAGCGTTAAGTACTTAGCGAAGCGTTAAGTACTTAGCGAAGCGTTAAGTACTTAGCGAAGCGTTAAGTACTTAGCGAAGCGTTAAGAACTTCGCGAATCCCTAAACCAGAAACAATAACCAACAACCAGAAACAAACATGCAAATATAAGGCAATAATCAATAACCAAAAACATACATTAAACGCTAAACCTAACCAAATAAACTGAAACAGCCAAAACCCTAAAACTAAACATGCAAATATGAAAACCCATAACCAAAAAAAGACATGCAACAACCAAAAAAAACAAACCTGAGATTTATGGGGAATCAATGATAGAGAGGGAGGACACGAGGGGGACGGGCAGATCGGCCTTGTCAAAGTCTTCTTCAGTGAGACGGTTGTAGTAGAGAGAGAGGAATCGAGAGAAGAGGGAAAATGGAAGAAATGAATGTCGAAATGTTTGATTTTTTAAAATATATGGTATGGCGCGTGCATATACGCGCGCCTCTTCGTCTTCCTACGCGCGCGTGCAGAAACGCTAAGTACTTAGCGAAACGTTAAGTACTTAGCGAAGCGTTAAGTACTTAGCGAAACGTTAAGTACTTAGCGAAACGTTAAGTACTTAACGCTTCGCTAAGTACTTAACGCTTCGTTAAGTAACTAGCAGAAACGATATCATCTGCAAATATCATCACAGCCAAAAGAACAATCAATAAGATGAACAAACTAATAAACCAATATGAACAAATATGAACATATATGAACAAATATGACCCAATATGAACAAATATGATTCAATATGAACCAATATTAACCAATATCACCAAAAAGAACATATTTAGGGTTAGGGTTTCATTAAGAAATACAAATAAGAACATAAATCTGTTATATAAACATAGATTCGGGGATTAGGTTTCTTATCTTGTAGATTTAGTTCATAGGAGTCGCCGTCGCCGGAGTTTACGCCGCCGGCGACAAACTCAGGAGGAAAGAAAGCATGAGAGAGAAAGAAAATGAGAGAAATGAAAAAATTTGAGTATATATATCAATACTGTTTCACTTCGCGAAACGCGAAATCCCTTCGCGTTACGCGAAAATGGTAAATTCGTCAAAAAAAAATAAGTGGTCATCAGATCAAATTTTATTAAAGATGACCACGGAGGCAAATAGGCCTATTTTTAGGGTCATTTCGTCCAATTTCCCGGTTCTTTCACTCTGTACTTATTCTGTCAAAATTCTGAATTCTTTTAATATTTTATCTGTGCCTTTTTATTTAATAAAATTATGTTATTTTTAAAAAAAATATCCCCACTCAAACATTTTTTTAAATAACTATTTATTTTACAATAAATCCAAACAGAACATCTAATCATCATTAATGCTATGGTAGTTGGGTTCATAGGATTCTTCACTATAATTTTACTTTATTTAAAAAAAAATTCAAATAATTTATAATTTCCTAAAAATACAAATAACTCATCATCAAACAAACTCAAACTCTATAACTTGATTAACATGATTAAAGATCATGATCATTTGAAATGAAAAACATAGACATAAACAATTCAAGTTTCCCTAAAACCTTACATACAATTCAAAATTCAAACCCCTAAAATTTTACCCTCTTCTTCTTCTTCAAGTTTGGGAGCAACATCATTAACAACAACAGATTGTTGATAAAGAACACCACCACCAATAGTAAACAAAAGACAAACCAATCCAAATGGATTCGCATGTTTATCCCAAATCAAAACATTAACCCCAACCGTAAGAAACTTATTCACAACCCCAGTAACAGTAAAAGCCGTTGCAGATATCGCTTTCCTAGCCGCAAATCCAAAGAAACTAATCACCAATCCAAGAACACAAGACAAACAAACAGCCAAAAAAGCATTCAAATCAAACCTCAATTCCCCTCCCAAATCATTAACAACATCAGAATATTCACCAGTAATAACCCAAAACAATGGAGACATCATTAATGATAACAAATTGTTATAATAAACAAAACCCCAAGTATTCAAACCAAGATTAGTCACCATATGTTTAATATAAACCATATCTGTAGTAATACTGATCAAATAAGCAAATGCCCATGAATAACCAGTCAGTGTAAAACCCAGATCAGTTGAAACATACCCAACAGCGCCGCCGGAGATGACAAGGAGAGACGAGAATGTTAGTTTCGATGGGAATGGTTGATGTCGGAATGTGGTGTCGGCGACGGCGACTAATAATGGAGTCATTGATCGGAAAACTATGAAAGTATCGATATTGGCGTGACGGAGGAGATTTGTGTTTGTGAAGATGGCGAGGTAGAAGATGACGGCGGCTGGGAAGAATTTCTTGGCGGTTTTTAACGTGAATGGGTCGTGGTTTAAGAACCCTAATTTGCGTAAAATGTAAACTCCTGATACTGAAGTTAGGTATTGGAATGATGTGAGAAGACCTGGATAGTTGAATTGGGTAATGGCGTATTTGTTTATAATGGAAAGTAAGCTAGAACAGAGTGCGTAGCCGAGGACTAGAGTTGTGGTTGTTGGGTAGTAGAATTGAAAACGAAATGAAGCCATGGAAATCTGGGTTTTTTGTTCAGATTGAAACCCTAAAATTGAAATTGACGATGACTAAGAAAGTGAGTGAAAAAGTTATAATAATAATAAGAACAGAAGGACCCATTTCCACGTGAAGCTTCTGAGCCCTTCTGAAGATATTGTCAGCTATAGTCATTGCCATGAAAAAACAGAACAAACATTTGAGATAATGGAAAAGAAGTATACATAAATAGACCTTAAACTCTTTGTAAAATTTTCAAATTAGTCCTTAAAACTTGTACTAAAATATTTCAATTTTATATATTATAATGAAGTATCAACCATTCTTATCCAACCAAATTAATAAATATTATATTTTTAATTAAATATAAAATTAATATACATATTAATCAAACTATAAATTAAAAGTCAATTTTTAAAAACTTGATAATACTATATGTAACTCAATAAACTATTTGTCTGTTTGTAGGAGAATTTTGAAAGGAGAGACATTATAATAAGAACAATACTCAAAAATTTGACGAAATGATCTGAATAAGGTAAATGAGTTAGTGACTAGCGCATAATTTTAAATGCGGTGGTGATCACTTCATATCTTTTGACGAAATTGTCCTTGTCGCGAGACGCAACCGCCGGTTGCGAGACGCAACCAGATACCTTGTGAAAAGTCCACAATCGCAAGACGCAACCAGATGCCTTGTGAAAAGTCCACAATCGCGAGACGCAACCAGATACCTGGTGAAAAGTCCACAATCGCGAGACGCAACCGGAATTCGCGAGACGCAACAGGCAATCGCGAGACACAAATTTTTTCAATTTTTTTAAAAAAAAATACTTAAAAAAAAAGATATTTGCGTCTCGCGAATGCCGGCTGCTTCTCGCGAATGTGGACTTTTCACATGGCATCCGGCTGCGTCTCGCAACGGGGGCAATTTCATAAAAAAATATAAAGTTTTAAGTTGCAAATTCGAAACATACATATAGCATTTTTAATTTTATTTTTAAGTTTATGAACGAGTCAACCCACAATCTGACCCAAGTATCCTATATATCCAAATTAACCACAACTTCGACCCAACAATCCGAACACTTTAAAAATTAAGTATCATTATATATATATATATATATTATTTAGTTAAAAAGTTAAACTTATATTGTTAAAATATCTCACGTAATCAAATTTGGTGTTGAATTTAAAATATAAAATCTTATTTGCTTAGTAAGTTAAAGCGTTGTAGTTGTTTTGTTATGTTGCAAGTTCGAAACATACATATATCATTTTTAATTTTATTTTCAACCGAATTAAGTTTTTGGGCGAGTCAATCCACAATCCGACTCAAATATCCATTTACTCTCACATATATATCCAAATTAACCACATCTCTCGAACCGACAATTCAGACACTTTGAAAATTAAACATCGTTATATATATATATATATATAAAAGTTAAAAAGTTAAACATATATTATTAAAATGTCTCGTCGTTCATTAAATTTGATGTTGAATTAAAAATATAAAATCTCATTAGCCTAGTTGGTTAAAACGTTATACTTGTTTTGTTCGGTTGTAAATTCGAAACATACATATAATATTTTTAATTTTATTTTTAACCGTTTTAAATTTATGAGCGGGTCAACACATAATCCAATCCAAATATACATTTAATCTCACATATATATCCAAATTAACTACAGTTATCAGTTATCGACTCCGACAATCCAGACACTTTGAAAATTAAGTATAATTATATATAATTTTCTAAACAAATAATTAACGTTAGAAAAAGAAGTGTGTGGAGTTGGGCCCAATTACCCTTAGCCACCATTATTTAAAAGTGTTTTCAAATAGTTTTTAAGCTCGTATTGTAACTTTCTGAGTTACCCTGTTTTCAATAGAACCCAAATCTAAAATCACTTATATAAAAATGAAAGAAGAATTTAATATACAAAAACATCATATTTTCTATCTATAATTCTTTTTTTCTTTTTAAAAGACATTATTTTATGTATTTTTATTATTATTTTATAATATATAAAGGTATCTTGTTTTTATTTTTACTCCTTAGATTTGTGTTGTGTTTTTGTTCGGCTTAATCAAATTATATTTTTTTTATTGAATTTTTAAAATTCGAATAATACTTTAAGTCGTTGGTGAATCGTTTATTATTCATACTCCGTATCGTGTTAGTACGAATAATACTTTAAGTCGTTGGTGAATCGTTTATTATTCATACTCCGTATCGTGTTAGTATTTATTTCTTAAGTAATTCTTATAAAGTTCATCATTATATTAATATATACATTTTCAGTCATAATCAATTATAATTTGAGATAACATTTTTTTTATGTTTACTACAACACTCGACTAAAACTAATTTTAATTAATGTTTAAAATATTTGCGAAATTGTTTAGTTGTTTTTATTCTACTTCAACCTTTCTTTCTAGTATCACAAAAAAACATAATAAAAAAAACATAAAACAAATGAATTTGGCTTGATTTCGTGCAAAGTAAAATGTGATCCAATCATTTATTCTACGGCTGAGGTTGTGGCAGCATGGACTCTCCACTCCACCACTCTGATTTCCTCAACCCTAACTAAGGTTTTACAATCGTCCGCCATGAAATATTTCAACAGAAATGGCCGGAACAACCGCCCTTTTCCTCCATCACACTCATACTTTCCCTCCCTCGTGCGTCATTTCCCGGCGAATCTCCACTAAACCATCCAAACTTTTCATCTCTTCCATCCCCAGACATCTCAATTCCATAACCCACATCGCCGGCAGGAATACCAAGTCAATCGTAAGACTGAGCTTGGTCGAGCCCACCATTGACATCAATCGAGTAATAGACTTCCTCTACGAAGACCTCCCCCATCTTTTCGACGATCAGGGAATCGATCGGACAGCTTACGACGACCGAGTCAAGTTCCGTGATCCAATCACCAAACATGATACCATTACTGGATACCTCTTTAACATATCTTTACTCAAGAACCTATTCAAACCTGATTTTCAATTGCATTGGGTCCGACAGGTAAAATTTCACACCTTTTTATCACTTTCTCTAATGATGATCTTGATTATGATGTTGATGAATAGTTTGTTCTTGTATATATAGACAGGTCCTTATGAAATAACCACAAGATGGACTATGGTAATGAAGTTCATTCTACTTCCATGGAAACCAGATTTGATCTTTACAGGTACATCAGTTATGGGTATAAATCAAAATACCCAGAAGTTCTGCAGTCATGTCGTAAGTTTATTATACATATAACTGTATAAGTCTCCTCCTTCATTCAAATCATACCTCATTATCGTTTCTTCTTCTATAGGACTACTGGGATTCAATACAGAACAATGAGTATTTCTCTGTAGAAGGTTTCTTGGATGTTTTTAGACAGGTAATTCATTTCTGAATCAAACCCATCATGGTTTCTTTTTCATACATTTGTAATCTTCTTCTTGCAGCTTCGGATATACAAAACCCCAGATCTTGAGACACCAAAATATCGCATACTAAGAAGAACTGCAGATTATGAGGTGAGGGAATACTCTCCCTTCATTGTTGTAGAAACAAATGGCGAAAAACTTTCTGGATCAACTGGCTTTAATGCTGTTGCTGGGTGAGTAATGTGTATATAATCTTTAACCTTTTGTTTCTTTTAATCTTCCTTTCAATCTGACGAACAATAACAATTAATGAATTAATGAACAGGTATATTTTTGGGAAGAATTCTTCAAAAGAAAAGATACCCATGACCACTCCTGTGTTTACTCAAACATCTGATAAAGGAATTAATGGTGGTGAGGTCTCGATCCAGATAGTTATTCCATCCGGGAAGGAAATCAGTAGCTTACCAAATCCTGATGAAGAAGCAATTAAGTTGAGGAAAGTTGAAGGAGGGATTGCAGCAGTTGTGAAATTTAGTGGTAAACCAATTGAGGATGATGTTCTTGACATTGAGAAACAACTTCGGTCTAAATTAGTCAATGATGGTCTTAAACCTGAACCGGGTTGTTTGTTTGCTCGCTATAATGATCCTGGTCGAACTCCGAGTTATAAGATGGTAAGGTTTGAAATTGATGTGTGTTTACTAAACAGTTTTGAATTGGTTTGGTTTAGGGTTTATGGTTTATCATCATTGTTTTTTTAATGCAGAGGAATGAAGTTCTTATTTGGCTTGAAGATTTCTCATTGGACTAGTCATCAACAACAAAGAATGAAGATTTGATTAATTATCTTTGGAAGATAATCATATAGCTAAACATGTATATGAAATTCGATTTACAATTTTGGTGTATCTAATGCAATTTTGAATGAAGAACTCTTTTTAATTTAATGAGTATAATTTTTTTATAAATTAATTAATGATGATTTACAGTTAACTTATTAAAAAAAATAAAATTGAACTATCTTAACATGTTTTTAATTAATAAATATATAGAATCAAATATTTAGAATATTCTCAAATTGATCTAATATTTAAAATAGTAGAATTAGATTTAATTCTATAAAAAAGAATATCAAATTTTTTATTTTTTATTTTTTAAAAATGATACATTTAATAAAAAAATCGTTTAAACACAACGATAAAAACATAACATAAAAGAAGAAAAAAAGTTAGGTACAAATTAATTATATTATAATAATTAATTGACTCACAGATCTTTAAGAACGGCAATAAGATCTCTACATGAATCCACTGGTTTTCCAGATCTAATTTCCGACATCGTCATGATAATGACATTGTGAATAATCCTTAACGGCCTACTTTCGTTGTTAAAAGTTCTCCGATTTTTTTCCAACCAGACAATCCACCAGAAAATTATAGGGATTGTGACCCATCTTCTAAGTCTCGTATTTTTAGTCGCCTCAATCCATGCCTCCCAATAGTCACTAACAGTTTCCGGCATAACACATTGTATTCCAGTCAAATTCCACAAAAGACTTCATATACTTGCAACAACGTGACAATGATCAAATTCTTTATTATGTAAATATTAATTTGATTTTATTCATTTGTGATGGCAGGAATAAGTGTAATGAGCTCGAATTTTAATCAAAACAAAAAAAATATCATATTCATAATTTCCTAATATCCTAGAAATATGTTCAGTAATAAAAATCTCTTACAAAATGTTACGAGTTCGATATTATCTAGAATCTAGACTGTTGATGGACATGGTCGTTACAGAAAATTATGAACCGGTTTAATCAATATCATTTTATCTATTAGATTTTTTCGATTTTGCTTACACCTAATTGTAAGGTTAGGGTTTGGATATTTCTTTGTTGGATGGTAAAATTGAATGCAAGATTTAAATTGAAGGATGAGAATGGTATGATTTGAAAACGGCAATAACTGTCGTATCATATCATTGATGAGTTATTGATAGCGTCCAAGTTTCCTTTTCCTTCCTTGTAAAACGCATTTTTTCTCCCTCTTTCTCGCCATCTGTTTGTTTCTTCCGAACAAAGATGGCGATGGTCAACGTGATACCGATCGGATCGGCGCGATTCAGAGCAGCATCCGTTGTTGTTGTATCTTCTTCTCAACGGAATCCGGATCAATTCAGGCACAGATCGTATCGTAATTGGTGGTCTCCACTCTTCGGCGGCTATTCGGCCTCCGAGTCCAATGATTACGTTGATTCCAGCAGCAATGATGATGAGGAGGAGAAGTCTGGCTTGATTCAAGGAAAAATAGAATCAGGTCCGAATGCGAAGGCGAATAAATCAGATCGATTCGCGCCAGGAGGTTTTACGGAGGAGAAGGCAAGGCATCTGCGGCTGTTGACGACGGCAGCCGATACAGCGTCGTTTCACGAAGTCATGTACCATTCAGCTATAGCCTCCCGACTCGCTTCCGACTTTTCCAAGAAGCGGTGATCAGATATGTTCACTTCTCTTCCCTGCTTCTTCTTCCTTGTAATGGAATAGCTAGCTAGGTTTTGCTCCTTGTATAAAATTAATTAACTGTTAATGTGTACATAATAGACAATAGTACTTACTTACTGTTAGCTAGATATGTTTATAAATAATAATAGATTCAGAATTTCCATTTGATGATGATGATGATGTCTCTGTTGTTAGAAATGGATCATAATGATCATGAGCATTCACATTCGTTTGATGATGTCTCTGTTGTTAGAGATGGATCATAATGATCATGAGCATTCACATTCGTTTGATGATGTCTCTTTTGTTAGAGATGGATCAGATTGATCATGAGCATTCGTTTGTGTGATGATGTCTCTGTTGTTAGGGATGGATCATAATGATCATGAGCATTCATTCGTTTGATGATTCGGTCGAGATCATGATGATGATGATTAAGATCATCGGTTTGATAATGTCTCTATTAGAGATGATTAATTATTTAATTGCATTCATTATTTATTCATTCATGTCTTTTTCATCAGCAAGTAGATAATTAATTAATTATATATGCCACTAAGGCTAAAGAGTCGTTTTATAATATTTGGTCAATGTTAAATGTATATTTAAATTTTATTTTATTTTAAATCATTTTCTAATTTTTAACTTCTTTTTATTTAATACTAATTTCACCAATTCTTAAAAGGAATACATAACAATATCAACAAAATGACAGAATTGTATTTTCTGTAATAGATAGATAAAATAATAATAAAATAAAAAATTGAATATATTAGAGTGATTTAAGATTATATCATTGGAATATCTATTTAAAATAATTATATATATAAAAGGGATTTGAGTTTTTAAACTTAATATATAATGATAAAATAAAAATAATAATTTAAAATAGAGTATTTTAATTAATAAATTGAATAATATTATAAATGATTAGGATAGTAAAATGATATTTGATTGGTTTTAATTATTTAAATAATTCAAATTAAATAAGTTGATATTGTAAGGATGTTGGTATCTTTTTAGTTTTTATTTTTATTTTAAATTACTAAATAATTTAAGTTTATAAAATATTGAGTATATATTATTGGACGTGTTACTCGAATATATGATCATTAAGATATTGATGGACTATAACCGATGTAATAAAATAAAATTTAAATTTATTTAAAAATGGATTAATCGCAATCGTTATCATTAATTATTATCCATACATACAAATAAATATCAAAACAAAATTAGAAAGAGTTCAAAATCGCCTGTTTTGCTAATGTAAATTTATAACTCAATGTGTATTACAATTGAGCACTAAAATATTTTATGCCTAAATAACTATGCCAACATTAAGTTGTTTTTTTACTCATTTTTTTTCTTTCAATTTTTCCCTTTTATAGTGATAAATATTTGAAGTTAATTTTTCATATGAAAGACCCTAAGTATTATATTTCATATGATTTGTTTGAGTTCCTTATCCTTAGACAGTGAACCAAAACTTACATGAACTCTCATCTAAGTGACAATTATAATTTTCACATAAAATGTTCAATAGATTTTTTCTAGACAATTTTATTCATTCATTAGACTTGTTCTATCTGTTTTAGTACTTTAATGAACTATTTATTGGAGTATTTTTTAAACAAATACTATTTAACATCTATAAGAATGAGAGAACTAACTAAAGACATTAGACACAACAAACCCATTGGCTAACTCACATCTTCTTGACTGGCTCAGTCAAAAGTGTGACTTTGGAATTGCACCATTGTTTGTCGATGATATTTTGTGTCTCTCATGCCTAATAGTAATAGTAGTACCCACAGGCCCCTCGTGCCTAATAGTAATAGTAGTACCCACAGGCCCCTCGTGCCTAGTTCCGTGCCTAATAGTAATAGTAGTACCCACAGGCTCCTCGTGCCTAATAGTAATAGTAGTACCCCCACAGGACCCTTGTGCCTAATAGTAATAGTAGTACTCACAGGCCCTTTCCGTGCCTTAGGACAGTCGAATCCTCATGGTCAGCCTTAGGTACTCATGCCTTTAAAAGGTAATTTCAATTCTAGTAACTGGATCAAACAATTCTCCGAACTTTGCAAGGGTTTTGAGGATGAATACAAGTTGGAAGAAGGTTTAAGCTTTAAGGATGGCCAATTGGAACACAACATATCATCTTACACAAGTTGATTCTGTTACTTGAAACATCTATTTTCAAATGAAACCTTTCATATATTAATGGTCCAAAAGAAAGAATCAACACAACAAGAACATTGGCATTGTACAATTAACAACAACAACAAAAATCGGAAAAAAAATGAATATCGCAATCATTCTAACGGATGCACAACATATTTGCACTCGTTGATCAAAGCCAACATACTCCTATCTCGAGATCTTCTTAATACACATCGCCATAAATACAACACTTCTACGTTTTCAACATTAAATGAGAGACAACATAGACATAGATTAATAATTCCATTACCTCAACTTTCTGCCTCTTTGATAAAATTCACATCCGAGCCTGCCATTATTGCAGACGAAATCAGCTGCTGTTTGTCATGATTTTCTTCTTCTTCGCTTTCTGTAGAATTACTTGCAACCGACAAAGTATCCGATCCATCTTCCTCCTCTGCCCATTTCCAAAACAATGTCAAACCTAAAATGTTAAAAAGATCAGTCATATGCAAAATCCAACCTGTACACGCATGATATTCGTGCAGTTGTTTCACAGTTGTTACTTGAAGACTTTCTGGAAGTAGGCAACTACAAACAGAACCTGAAAATAACAACCAAAATTGAGATGAATTTGATATGAAAACAAGACCAATTGAATGTAGGAAAATGCAGACCTAGCTTAGCAAGTCTGTTAACCCATCCAGGAATCCCTTTTGCTGTCAATCTCATAGCCATGTCGTCTGTAAAATGATTGCAGTTCTTGTAGATAAGGTGGTAAGTATCTCCATGATATTCTGATGCTACTCTCTCAATGAAATCTCGAAAATCTGAAGCAGACATGTTTATATGACCTAGAGGAATGGATGTTCTAAAGATGAAACCAGGGCAGGTTCTGGGTTCTACTTCAAATACACCACTTATCGGAAAATCATGTGCCCCAAATCCATATTCCATTCCATGAACTAGAAAATTAAAACAAAATCAAATCAAATCAAATCAAACCCATGTAATTGAAACAAATTAAGGGTTACAACACAATCAATCAGATGAAATGAAATCACAAAATCTGAAGACAGGAATTGATTAAATGAATTGAATTGAATGAATTGGTATATATTACCTTCTATGCCTGAATGGAAGATTCCAAAGCCGAACCAAACGGCATAATGATTCGCCGGGGTTAGATCGTATACATTCAATATGACTGGAGTCTGTATATTGGTAGCGGCGTCACCGCCATGACCGGGTTTGGGATTTGGGTTCGAGGCGTCATCTGCGCCCATATCTGTTTAATGATTCAGTTTGGGATGTATATATATGGAAGCCAACACCTCCTTCCTTCCCTGAGAATAAAATGATATATTTTCTTTCCAAATCTCCCGGACACAGACGGTGGCGACGTCGGAATATGCAGATCTTTCCGATCGTCTCTTTCTCTCTCCTCTCTTTCTGTCTGTCTCTCTCCTTTACAACCGAGACACGTGAAGAAGAAGAAGAGAGAAATGGAAAAATGTTTTGTTTGCTCTGTAAATTAATTCAGAGGAGAAATAGAAATTTGGAAAAAAGAGACAATTATGCTAAATTTTATTTACAAGTTTACTAAAAACAAATATTAAAATTCTGTTTAAAAATTTTAATATTATTTTATTTAATTTACCCAAATCAAAATTAATTATTTAAAATAATATATATTTTTTGAACACCAGTAAATCTAAACATTAATTTACTAATAATAGAAATAATATCTACAAAAATAAAAAAACTGAATAAGATGAACGACAACTTATTAAATTGATTAATATAAAATATATTATAGAATATTATTTTATTTAAAACAACATATCAATAAAATATATAGTTTATAAGTAAATAATTTTATTTTTTTGTTTACCGTGACAGCTCCAGCTCCTCTGCATTTTCCAACAAGATCATTATATAAATTAACATTTAACACGTGCATTTGCATAAGTAATAATATAAAAATTGAAAAAAAATATTACGGTAAAAATGTAATAAAATTTTTAATTTACTCTCACATATATATTCAAATTAACAATAACTCTCGCCTCCGGACATTTTAAAAATTAAGCATCATTATATATGAACTTATATTCACCCATCCGGACACTTTAAAAATTAAATATCAATATAAATATATATATATATATATATATATATATATTAGTTAGTTAAAAAGTTTAATTTATAGGGTTAAAACGTCTCACATTTATCAAATTTGTGTTTAATTTAAAATATAAAATTTTATTAGCTTAGTTGGTTCAAATTTGTGTTTAATTTAAAGCCGACCCGAGTTTTGAGCTGTCCCAGCCCCGTTAGAAAGAAAAACTCGATATTTTTTGTTGTTTTAGGTCGAGTTAAAAAAACTTAATAATTTATTTTTTTTGGGTGAAGTTTGAACCCATAACCAACAAAAATTCTAACTTTTAAGTTTTTATCTAGAACCACTAAACTGCAATATCTTATGTTCAAAATTACAATACATTTAATTAAAACCTTACTAATTTTAATAAATGGGCTGCCCTCCGAGGGCTTGCCGGGCTTACCCCAGGGCCGACCCTGAATATACATATAACATTTTTTATTTTATTTTTAACCGTTTTAAGTTTATGGGTGGATCAACCCACAATTCGACTCAAATATCAATTTACTCTCATATATATATTCAAATTAACCACAACTATTGACCCGACAATCCAGACACTTTAAAAATTAAGCATCATTATATATATATATATATATATATATATATATATATGTATTAACACCACACAATCCGACACAAGTATACATTTACTCTCACATGTATATCCAAGTTAACCACAACTCTCGACTCGACAATCCAGACATTTTCAAAATTAAGCATCATTATATATATAGATTTATGAAATGAGAAATCTATTTAATTCAATAACAATAAGCGATAAATAAAAACTAAATTGAAGAAACCAATTATATGGTGTGAAAAAATCTCAATCCAAAATTATGAATCCAAAATTATGAACAATAGTTAAATTTATTTTTTATTTTGAAAGGTTGATAACAACGAAAAAGTTCTTTCAAATTATAAATGATAATTTACCAATACAAAATAAGAAAAAACTCAACGAAATCATTAGAAAATACATTATAAAAGGCATCGAGATTAAAGATAAATTTTAAAAAATCTTGACTATAAAAAAAAACCTCCAAATCCTTTTGTTGCAAAGAAATAGATGAATGCGGACTCGAGAAATGGTTACCAACATGATTGTAGGGTATTAATAGTTAGGGTGTAAGCAGTTCGGTTCGGTCGATTTTTTTACCGAAAAATTCATCCCAAATGTTGGTGTAAGTTTTTCAAAATCTTCATCCGTCGGTTGGCAGTTAAATGTCAGTTCAATTTGGTCGATTATAAAATTGATTCAATCGGTTTACCAGTTTAATCGTTCAAAAAATAACAAATATAAAAATATATATAATATATTAAAGTAAAAAATAAATAGAATAATACATTTATAATATAATAACAAAAAGAATGGAAAATTTATTAGGAATAAAAGTGTAACAAATCAATTGTCTACCGAGATTTGAATATTAACCAAAAAATAAGTAACATCTTTATCTTTATCACTAGGCTAGAAAAACATTTACTTAAAAAAATATCTAGACTCATATATATACGGTCGATCAGTTTATCCCAATTTTTTATTATCTAAACCGCCAACCGAGCCGGTTATGGTCGGTACAGGAAATTATAAATCGATCAAAACTCGGTTCGGTCGGTTTATAATTATTTCGGTCGGCTTTTTTATTAGTCGGTTCAGTTTTTCGGTTTTGCTTACACCCCTATGAGCAGTACTCATCAAAGATTGAGAAGAATTATCGGATTGTAAAATTTTAAGATGACAAATCTTATCCTCATATCAAATATAAATGGTTAAAAATTGAAAAAAATTTATTTGAGATGGCAAAATCTGATTCTCATATCAAATATAAATGGTGAAAAATTGAAATAAAATATATCCGAAGTTAGAAAAGTCATTGAAGGAAGGGGTGTTCATCGGTTCGGTTTTTAGGTTATTCGAGTTTTTGGTTTGGGTTCTTCGAATTTTTATTTTTTTAAAGCAAATTCAAAAACTGAACCGATTTGAATCAATTCGAATTCGGTTTATTCGAATTCGGTGAATTCGATTTCGGTTCGAATTCGGTGAATTCGATTTCGGTTCGAATTCGGTCGGATATTCGGTTTAGACCAAATATTAAACATCACCTACCTATAAGATTAAAAAAAATCTCAAAAGAGTTAACAAAACAAATAAGTTGTTAGCTTAGTTACTCAACGTCAATATATATTCGGTAATTTACCGACGAAAGTAAAATAGTATCGACAACGACAATATATGACGGTTGAGAGCTATGGACGGTTAGAGAAATGGGAAAAGGAATGATGAATTATAGATTTAATGTAGAGATATAGTAGGAGGCCAATTATAATTTAATATATAATAAAAATAAATAATAAAAAATAATTTCGGTTTTCGGTTTGGTTTTCGAGTTGAAACCTAAACTCGAAAACCAAACCAAAAACCATATTTGAATTCGAATCGGTTTAGAATTCGATTTGAAAACCAAAAATGTAATTCGAATTCAGTTTATTCGAATTCTTTCGAATTCGGTCGGATATTCGGTTTAGACCAAATATTGAACACTCCTAGAAGGAACCATAAACAAGATTATTTTTTTATTTCTCTATAATTTTTTTTTTGTAGAAGAAAAGAAAAGGTGTAATAACTTACTTAACTTTTTTTTTTTTTTTTTTTTTTTTACATATAACTTTGAGATCCCACACACTAATTCAAAAAGAAATAATATTTACTTATATAATAAAAACTTGAATATAAGTTCAATATAATTTAAAATATTTATTTTTTTATTGAAGAAATTAGCACAATCTCTTTATCAACACATTTAAGTTTCTAAATTTTAATTTTTATTATATATATATATATATATATATATATATGAAGTGTATGATGGATAGTTGTGCTTGTTAATTTTAAAAATTAATATATTTTATTTGCACTTTTTTAATTGCGAAAAATAATAGTAGTTTCCAGCTGATGCTGACAAAGATTCCATGTACTCATGTTCCCAAATTAATATATTAAATAGACTCTAAATTTTGTTTTAGAGGAACAAATACATACAAAAGTTAGAACAATTATGCATATTGATTTCTCAAAATGAAGACACTTCAAAGTCAAAGTTTTTATTCCCCAAAAGTCAAGGTTTCATACTTTCATTTAAAATGTTTTCATTGGAAATTTTATATAGATCACTTGGACTTAAAAAACACATATATAACATTAGCATATTGTATTATTATATTAAATAAAAATAATGTATATAACATTAGCATATTATATTAAATGAAAAGGAAACATATAATATATATAATTGTTTTGTAAATACTATATTAATAATTCAAGATTTGTAAAACAATTTTTATTTCATTTAAAGTAATTTTTCAAATAAAATGACAAAATAAACAAAAACAATAATAAAAACATCAAAGATGAATTATGCATAAATATATATATATATATTAATAGATTGCATTTAAAAAAATAAATAAATTAAAAATAAGAAAAATAAATATATAAATATATATGATATTAGAAAAATATGTATAAATATAATATATAATAATATTTAATGATTATCCTC
This sequence comes from Impatiens glandulifera, assembly GCF_907164915.1. Taxonomy (NCBI): domain Eukaryota; kingdom Viridiplantae; phylum Streptophyta; class Magnoliopsida; order Ericales; family Balsaminaceae; genus Impatiens; species Impatiens glandulifera. The sequence goes on from NC_061870.1 coordinate 22,867,707, forward strand.
CTTTATTATTTTCACTTTCCTAAATATATATATATATATATATATATATATATATATTAATAAATTCTCTTTTTTAATTAATTTTTTCTCTCTTTCATATACTATAATATAATATAATATATATATATATATATATATTTTTCACTAATTATATATAATATATATTTATTCAACATTAAATATATAATTTTAAATAACATATAAATATTTTATATATATAAAACAAATAGTTCTTTTAATAAGATAATGATAAAATTTATTAAGTATTTATATTTTAAATATTTTTATTTTTTTAGTTAATAAAATATGATAAAATATTATATATATAAATAATTATATATGAAAATAAATAAATATAATCTTATATAATTAGTATATATTAAATATATAATTATTATATATTAAAAAATAAATCAAAAAATAATTATTTTTAATTAGAATAATATAAATTAGAAGATAAATTATGATAAGGGATAAAATAAAAAATAATCTCTATCATCATTAACTATATATAAATTTTATTTTCTAATTATATATATATAATATTAATATTATATATATATATATAAATTAAAAATAAGAAAATATATAAATATAAACTAATAAATTTATTTAGTATTTTTTATTTTTATTTTTATATTAGAATAAATAAATAAATAAATGTATAACATTATATAATTATTATATATTAAAAATCAAATCAAGATAGAAATATTTTTAATAAAAATATATATATATATATATATTATAATAGAAAAATAAGAAAGATAAATTATGATAAAAGATAAAATAAAAAATATTTTTTATGACCATTAATTTTATATAAATATTTTGATATATATATATATATATATATATATAATATATAATATGTTAATATTTGAAATCAAAATATTATATATATAAATTAAAAATAAGAAAATATATATATATATATATATATATATATAATAATAAAGACAAATTTATTTAGTATTTATTTTTTAATATTTTAAATTTTATTAATTAAAAAAATATTATATATATAAATATTCATATATAAAAATAAATAAATATATTCTTTTTTATTTTTTTAAATAGGTTGATTTGATTTTGATATACATTGTATTGTAACTAATATTTTAAAGTTTAAAGGATAATTATATATAAAAATAAATAAATAATTATGTTTTTTCAAATTATTTTCATGATATAAATATTTAAAGGAAAATATTATATATATATATATATATATATATATATATATATATATATATATATATAAATTTTATTCTCTTCTTATATATACATAAATAAAATTTTAATATTTTAAATCAGAATATTATATATATAAATTAAAAATAAAAAAATATATATTTAATATTTTAAATTATTTTTTTAAAAATATTATATATATAAATATTTATATATAAAAATAAATAAATATATAACATTTTATAATTATTATGTATTGAAAAATAAATTAATAGGAATATTTTTAATTAGAATAATATATATATATATATATATATATTATATTAAAAAAATAAAAAAATAAATTATTTTTATTAATAATTTTATATAATATATTGAAAAAAAGAATAGAATAGAATATTTAATTTTATTATATATTTGTATGAGTATGAAAATTTTATATAAAATATGTAGTTATTTAAAATCTAATTTATTAAATATATATAATTATTATATATTATAAAATAAATTATAAGATAAATATTTTTAATTAAAATAAGATATATATATATATAAATATTATATATTAGAAAAAAATGAAAAGATAAATTATTTTTATTAATAAATTTATATAATATATTGAGAAAAAATAAGATAAAATATTTAATTATTTTTATTATATTTGTTTTATAAGTGAAATTTTATATAATATATATAATTATTTAAAATTTAACTTTTTATATATATATATATATATAATTATTAAACGTAGTTTTTCTTTCATTTTAATATTGAAGCAAATATAATAATTTGAAAATTATTATCAGAAATAATCCTAAAATAAATACATCCATTAATAATAATGTTATTAAATATTTAGTTATAATGTAGACATATTACAAAGAAAAGTACCTACTTGTAATCTCTACATAAATTTAAGGACAATCTTTATATTATCATAAGATCCCAAATTCAATTTAACCCTAATCTGTAAAGAGTTTTGATTCAGTAGTTAGGTTGTTCCAAATCGCGGCGAATTTAAGAATTTGCTATTCCTTTTCAGAGGCGCCAACCAAAGCTCGCCCCAATCTCGGACTTCATCGTCGCAGGTAGGTAAACGGTAAACTCTTCTTCATTGTCGTTATATAATCTTGGTTGATGAAAGCTCTCTCTGGCGTTAGAACGATTTTGTTTTGTTTCTGTCATTAGAAATGAGGCCATTGGATGAAGACGAAACCACACATGTTTTTGAAAAGTTGTTCAAATTCACTGGCAACAATCTGAAGAATATCGTCGACAGGCCTTCTCTAGAAGGAACGGACACGAATCCTGGTCGCTACTGTTTCCGTATGCAGAAGAACAGAGTGTTCTACGTGAGCGAGTCTCTGGTGAAGCGGGCAACAAATGTGAAGCGTGATAAGCTAGTTTCCCTAGGAACCCAGATTGGCAAGTTCACTAAAAACGGAAGCTTTCATCTCACGATACAGTGTTTGAATATACTTGGGGACAATGCTAAGCACAAGGTCTGGCTCAAACCCACATCAGAGATGTCTTTTCTGTATGGAAACCATGTGTTGAAAGGAGGTTTGGGTCGTATTACTGAGAATATTGTGCCTGGTGATGGTGTGGTTGTCTACTCCATGGCTGATATGCCTTTGGGATTTGGGGTGGCTGCTAAATCGACTCAGGATTGCAGGAAGATGGATCCTAATGGAATTGTTGTTCTTCACCAGGCTGATATTGGTGAATATTTGAGGATGGAGGATGATCTTTGAGACAAGGATTTGGTAACTATGTAATTCAATTTTGCTTGTGTTATGATCTTGTTTACATTAGTAGTTTGTCTTAAAAAGTTATTCACTGATATTGAGCATTCTGAAACCTTAAACAACATATTTTTTAATCAAATGCTTATGTTTTCTCAGTTTAGAGGATAGTTTTATACTGTATTAATGTTGTGTTTTAACTTCTGATGAAAGTGAGTTCAATTGATGTGGCTGAATGGATGTTATACTAAACAAAATGTGCTCGATGAACTTGAATTTTTTTCTTACGTTTTATAAGGAAACTTTGACTGTCATAATTTATTGAGCCTTTTCAAACTTGGGTTGAACACAATTTTTTGAGGGGATTGTTTTTTAGGAGGATTGTTGAAAAATGAAATTTCAGAAAGTTATTTTCTGTTATGGTTTATTATTGAAATAATGAAGTGTTGGAGTGATATATGGTTGATAAATCAAATTGGCACAAGAGGGATAAGGGCCTTGTGTATATACATTCATTTGATTGTATGATTAGTAAAAGGTACACAATTATTTATTATTAAGCTACTTAACTAACTGCATTAAACCATTAAACCATAGTTTTAAAATACGCTGTTAACCGGCGGTCCAATTTTTCAACTGCATTAAACCATAGTTTTAAAATACGCCGTTAACCGGCGGTCCGACCATGAAAAAGTTTAATGGGCGGTCCGGATTTTGACTTCAATACGGTTATCTAACTGGCTAAATTCAGGTCCGACCGAAATCCGAAAGGAAATTTCCGGTTAGAAAGGTTTCATTAACTGGATCTGTTCTGTCATCTGTTTGTTAGCTTCGATGCCTTCGCTTTTTCCTGTTTCCAGCGATGCCGTTGTCTCTCTCTTTCAATCGGAATCAAATCATAGCTTGAAGCAATGTAAAATAATAGGGTGCTAATTTGATATGGGTATTCAGATCAAATCATAGCTTGAAGCAATGTAAAATTATAGGATGCTAATTTGATATGGGTATTCAGAATTTTATCGTATTTTGATTGATTGCGAGATAGATCTAAGAAAGACTAATTCCTTATCTTGATTTATTAAGCTTCTTAGTTATGTTCCCAAATTTACTTTGTTATTAGGTCTTCTGTTATATATATAATTGAATTGTTGTTAATAATACCAAGATTGATGATATCCTCAGATGAATTGAGTTAGTCGTGAAGGTTTACTTTGCTTTGGTTTTACTGCTTCTAGTTACAGTAAACAAGTTCACTTATGTTTTGGGTCACATGTTTCATATTGAATTAGTATACAGTATACTAATAGGTTGAACCAGATGATTGATTGCAGAAGAATGTATCAAACCCTAACTGTAATTTCACCTAATTGTGCTGTTTGGATGCTACTTTTCCTTTTGTATTAGATTATGTATGTTTTTGTTTATATTGCCTGCAGTAGCAGGTGTCTAGGTTAGATTAATTTGTTTAATTTCTTGCTCTGCTGCGAGGCTCAAAACAAAAAGATAGTGAACTTCAAATTTTGGGAGTGCAAGAAGAAAATGATCAATAGATGTTGATAGACTATGATATGCTCAAGTCTGCTGCTATTTTGTATACCATTAACATTACCCCTTTGTTTATTTTGTAATTGTATTCCCCGCCTCATTGCCATCCCTAGGTCCAACCCATGGTGTTCTAACGGTTGGACCGAACTACTCGTCCAACCAAATTGGATTGAGGACTGAAACGGTTTTCAGACCAATGCATTAAACTATTTTATTCATTTTTAATTATAATATATATATATATATATATATATAATATTGCTTAAAAAAATATTAAAAGTAATAGTTATAAATTCACTTAGCTACCCAAATTCTAAGGGCAACTACTTATATATGTTTTTCAATGAATCTTCTAGGAAGAAGAATAAGCGGCTTACTAGCTGAACTAAGGTTTGCCTAAAGAGGAAAAAGTTGCAATTTTATTACTTAATTGATTTGTTTTTCCTTCTCCGGTCCTTGCGTTAAAAAAAAGTCATCATGCTTTGCTTTTCCATTCCTTTTGCCATAAGTCATGTTTTTAGTCCAAAAAATGAGAAAGAAATGTTCTACTCTCCCAAACAAGAAGTAAGGATGGATGCAGACGAAATTCCTGTCAATGGTTATCAAACCCAAAGAAAGTGGCAATAAGGCGTGCTTCATTCTTTAGGAATCCGGAAGACAAGGAGACCAACCTTGGAGATTGACAACGTTCATTTCATAAGAAGAAACATATGAGATTTCTTTATGACTTATCGGCATGATCGACATGGACAGATCTATGAATTATAGTTAGGGTGGACCTAAAAAAAATTGACTAGGGAAAGAAACAAATTAAGGGGAAAAACCAAACCAATATTTTATCTATACTGAATTAGATTGAAAAAATTATCGAATTAATGAGTAATTTTACCTTTATACTTAAGCGCACCTCAATCTTAATGTGCATTGATTTATCTGGATCGAGATGTAAAATAATTCAAACTACATAATAATCTATTTTAACACGTTCTACCCTTTTGACGATGATGCAAAGTAGTATACAAACAAGAGTACTTGTCGAGAATGATCAGATCAACGAGAATCATAATCCAAACCGAGAAAGCTCAACTAGCTCATAAAAGGATGATCAGATTTAAAGTCCGAATGAATTTCAGACACAAATATCATTGAAAATATGATAACGAACAACTATTCTAACGAAAACATGTTTTCAAATATTAATATAATTATTATTGTGAATTATTAAATAATTGACAGCCGACAAGATTTGATTAGTTTTGAAGAATAAAAGGAATCACGGCATGCCTCAGGATTAATCGTGCATGCATGGAGAATGCTATTTGATAATTGTATTTTATATTATATTTTATGCATAATTATAAGAAGAACTGATTCTATTTTCCATCTCCCCTAGCTAATTTGAAAAAGTAATGATTAATACAATTTATAATAAATAAATATTAGTACAAGGCTAGGTAACATTTTATATTTATGTTTTATTAAAAAAAATCATTAATATCATGTAATAATACAATAACTAAAATAAATCCTCGAAACAATTTAACTCTACCATTTTCTATCTTTTACTAAACAAACTTTGTACTATATATTTATAATTATGAACCTTTTCATTTACTTATATACAAAATAAAATTCTAAGAGAATCCCATACTTAAAAAAAAAATAATCCACGTGTAGATAAAGCGACGTAATTATTGACTATTGAATATATGTGTCAGATTTAATATAAAAAAAATTAAAGATTCTTAATTAATTGGCTTGATGAAAAAATCTTATAAAATAATGAACTAATGAAAGTGTTACATAAATTAATGGGCCTCCCATTTGATACCCTAACTTGTATATAAACCTAATTCTCCAACCTCACCCATTCAAAACTCACATTTTGAAAAGAAAAGTAAAGAAAAAAGTGTTTAAATTTTCAATTAGTTATGGGTCGAGAAGGTGGCGATTGGTTATGCGGTGCATGCAACCATTTGAACTTCAAAAAACGCGATGTTTGTCAAAGGTGCAAATGTCCTCCAGGCACCGAAGACATGACTTTTTATCGAATGAGCGCAAGATCAGAGGTTTTAGCTGGGGATTGGTATTGCATGATCCCAAATTGTGGAGCTCATAATTACGCGAAAAGGATGAGCTGTTATAGATGCGGGGTTGTGCAAACTACTTCATTTATCGATGAAACTAATTGTCAACTTCCACCTGGATGGAAATCCGGCGACTGGATTTGTACTAGGTAAATATATATTTTTCGTAACAAAATGTCATTTTGAATAATATTATGAAACATATTCACTAATTTATTTTTTATTTTTTTGTAGTTTTGGGTGTGGAATACACAATTATGCTAGTAGGATGGAGTGCTACCAATGCAAGACATCTAAGCCTTTGGGTAAATAGCAATTAATTAATACACATAAGTTTAATTAATCATAATTATTAGTGTAATTAAGTTAAGGTAATTAATATTGTACAATTTCTTATTGTTTCAGGTTGAGAAGTCTAAGGAGAACTCCATCTAAGAATCCTTTTAATAAAATCATTTATAATGTAAAAGCCCAGTCAAAAGGCTTTTCAATTTTTGTTTGTACTCAAGTCTATATAAATCTCTTTTATATCAATCTTTGGATTTGCTTAGTCGGATTCTATATTTTAAGATCTTATTTTAATAAAATTATATATATTATTATAGAAAAGAAAATAGTTTAGTATGGTTTGTTTAATATTTGAATTATAAATAATGTCCTTCGCGATAGAATTATGAGTTTTTTTTATGATAAGTGTGACTCAATTCACCACTATAAAAAATAAGGAAAATCAACATAATAGAATGAGTCTATTAAATTGAGTTCAATAGTTATTTTAGGAATCATCAAACCACAAATTATTATTAAATATTTAAATATATTTGATTACAATTTATAAATATTTTTTTTAAATAATTAAGTTTATAACAATTGAACTACATAGATATGTTATAATTGTAATATTTAGCAATAAGTTTTTAAGAACAAATAAATTTTATCTAATTGAATAAACAAAATCAACCATTAATAAATGAAAGTAAATTGTTCATTCCATTACAAACCAATCAAACTAATACATCTCTACCACATGGCTCACAACATAATCATGATTGAGATTCAAATAAACTTGGTTTTTCATTTTTGGAAGGTATTCATTTGTGGTTTAGAGCAGTCATGAGTTGTTTTCTGTCACATCTCTTCTTAAATAATTGTAAAGATGTGAAATAGATGTTTTATTAGGGCCACAAGGCCAATAATGTCACAACACAGGCCCCCACATTTCTTCAAGTGAATATGTTAGTGTTATTATTTATTACTTATTTTCATTATAAAAAATAATTAAGACAGCAAAATTGTAATTGTAATGAAAACAAGGCAACGGATCAGACCTATCCTTTCACAAGTGATGGAGAGTGAAAAAATGTGTAAATTTATTATCGCTCATTGTTTGTCAAATTATCTCTTTCTTAACTCTCTCGGGCAAAAAATTGTCTCCATACTCAAAATTGTCGAAATAATAGGTATTCTTTCGGCTTTAGTTATACAAAATATTTATATTTATTTTTATTTTGTATAGATAACGAACTTTTTCAAGTTTAATGATTAGAATACAACAAAGATAACAAAAAGTCACGAGTTCGATTTCATCTGGAAGTGCTTTGAGTTTAAGTGGAGGTTATGACGGTGGGGTTTCATACTAGTTTTTCTTCGTTAAAAAAAAATACAACAAAGATAGCATCACAAAAGATGAAATATTGAACAAATCATCCGTTTAACCCGAAATGTAATTTGTTAAGGCTTATACTTTGTTGTTTGTTAAGGTTTATTTTGATACTGCTTTATTTTGATGGTTTATTTCTAGTCATATTTCTCAAAATATTTTGTTAGAAAAAAAAATTGATTTCATGTTCAGGAAATAAGGCTATATTCGTAACTTTTTTTATATTGAAAAAACTTTACTTTTTTTTTTTTTTTTTTTTTTTTTTTTCAGTTTTGCCTTTCATGTTCAGCGCCTCATACATATTCAGCGCGCCGATCAAGAGCATGTTCTTCCCACTTTTTTTATGTAGTAAAAAGGCCATGTTCTTCTCCCATTTTTTATGTTGATTTTGTTTTTTTTTTCAGTTATGCATTTAATGTTCAGAGAGCAACAAGACTTCTTTCCCCTTTTAGGTTGAAAATAACTTGATTTTTTAAGTTTTACCTTCCTATGTTCTCCTCTATTTTTATGTTTAAAAAAACTTAATTTTTTCAGTTATGTATTACGCAATGTTCAGTGCCGAACAAGGCCATATTCAACATCGAACAAAGCCATGTTTTCCCCCTTTTTATGTCGATTTTTTTTCAATTTTGTATTCCATGTTCAGGGCATGATAATGTCATGTTCAGCGTCGGACAATGCTATATTCTTCCCCCTCTTATGTTGAGAAAAACTTTATTTTTTTAGTTCTGTATTCAATGTTCAGCGCATCGAACAAGAACATGTTCTTCCCCTTTTATGTCGAATAAATGGGGCAACGGATTAAGTATGTACCCCGCAAACACACTTGATCATTTAACCAAGCGCAGAACTTGCCGCCCGACGGGCTCGAACCCAGGAACTTAAGGTTGGTATCCACCTCTTTTTGCCTCTAGGCTAGAAGAGAGGATCATATAATCGTGTATTTATCTGTTAGATCGAGGATTCATGTATTTTGGCCTGAATGTGGTTGGCAACATGTAACATTGACCGATTTGATCACATGTAACATTGACCGATTTGATCATAGGTACTTTAAACAAAAAATTATATAGAAATGCAACTTTGTGCATCCATCCAGATAAGGTGCAACAAAATTGCTGAGAAGATTTTAGATATTCTTTAAGGTAATTTGTTGATAATGTACTTGCTTAAGGATCAAATGGTGAAAATGTCAAATGTCAAATCCATTTCTATTTGTTGATAATTATTTATAATATAATTAGGAAGCATGGAACAAGTTCAATTAAAATTCTGATTGTGTGATTTTTTTTCTTTGTTTGTAAGATATGGTTAATTTATATTTTTTTACTATTCATTTTTTTGCTTCATATACTTCAATTTCTATTTGACATGACAGATCGGATTCATGATTTTCCTTTCGTTATAATTTTATAGCCTCGTTAAAAGGGAAATTTGAGGAGATAACCCTCAACAAGGGGTGAAATGCGGAAAGTGCAGAGATAAAAAAAAAAAAATCGCTGGTGACCCCTTTTATTGTTTTTGGACGAAAATGCCCCAGTTGCGTGACGCAATTTTTTATTTTAAAAAAAAATTTAATTATGAATTTTTTGGACGAAAATGTTCCAGTTGCGTCACGCAACCGCGAGACGAAATATTTTTTTTTGAAAATAAAAAATAAAAAAATTTCGGTTGCGTCACGCAACTGGAGTTGCGTTACGCAAGGATATAATTGTCGTTAAAAAAAAAAAAGATCACCAACGCTATTTAATTTATCCCACACTATCGGCTATTATGCCTATAAATGGGGTCATTTCCTCAAATTTCCCGTTAAAACTTTAAAATTCAAATAAAAAAAAAAACTAAATTAAACAAAATTGGTGATAAATCCTTTTTTCAAGTTATTTGTTTGTTTCTCCCTACATTCCGACTGTTCTTCATCTTCTTCCTGTAAACAACAACTGCAATGGACGAGGAATTTCTGAAGCAGAACATCGATTGCGTCTACTTTCTTGCCTCACCCTATACATGCAAGAAGGTATGTAGACCATTTTTCATTTCTTTCCGAACTTTTTACTATTAGTTCAATCTCAATGCCCAAATCGAACTTCTTTTTCTATATTTTAACCCTCAATTATTGAACACCTAAAGATTCCTTTCATTGATGCATGACTCGATTAACACGATTTAGAATATATCTATCTCAAACAGGTTGAGTTCTGATTCGACACAATCTTCTCACGTCAACTTTAGAATCTCTGATTTAGTGCTTAGGGCTTTTTCCTGTTCAGTTTTTCCTTATCTTTTAACCCATGTTCTAAATTTGTATGTATGTATGGATGGATGAATGATTGGATGGATACAGAGAGAATAAATAACCTGTTATGAATATCCCAGGGGGTGGATTGCGAGTATCGACATAGTGAGATCGCAAGACTGAACCCTAGAGATTGTTGGTATTGGTTGGCAGGGAATTGTCTCAACCCAGATTGTGCATTTCGACATCCTGTAAGTTTATTGATCTATTATTGTTCCTTTTTTCTTAGTTAAAACTAAAAATGCTATAAATTTCCTTTTACAGCCATTAGATGTCCATGCAGAGGGATCATCTGAATCACATCCTTCATCATATTCAAACAAGGTGAACATTCCTTGTTATTTCTTCTTCAATGGAACCTGTAGCAAAGGTGACCAGTGTTATTTTCTCCATGGACCTGATGATGGTAGATCAGTTTGGAAATTGTCGCAGACAGCATCTGCAGTCACTGATGCCATCACTTTGCAAAACAAAGTGTTTCATTTGACTGATTCTGGATCTTCCCTGACTGATACACGTGTTAATTATCCATTTGAATCTCGTGTTATTCCTAAAGAGGAGGATGTCCACTTGTCTGTTCATGAGAAAAATGAAGAAGCAGCTACAAAGAGGTCTCAAAATGAAGGATATTATGCTTGTGATAATCAGATTCAAGGGGATATAGAACCAGAAGACTGGTTGGACTCATCTTCGGGTTTTGATGTTCTTCTGGAGAATGCATCTGAGAACACTGATCAGTATGAAGATGTTCTTGAAAGGGATGGAAGGGAACTTAGTAGTCAATATTTAGGGTATGATTATGAGAATCATGTTGAGTATGATCCCGAGTATCCTGATCTAGGAAACTTTCATGAATACAAAATAAGAGATTCGTCTGACCAATTGGAGGATGGATATGATATTGAATATGCCTATATCCGAGAGAATCCAGGAAGAAGAACAATGGCGAATACTGTATTTCCCTGTAAGAGGAAACTCTTATGTCTAGAGTATGCAATCGATGACAGAAGAGCCGTGGATCTTAGAGAACTTATTGAAAGGCGAAGGGAAATAAATGGCCGTTCTATTACATGTTTTCCAAGGGGGGGAAAATCTACTTATTTCAGTCACAGAAACTATTATAAAATGAAAAGGCAATCTATCCAACAGTCTCGACTATCTGAAGTTTCAAGGAAGCCAGTTCTAAAGAAGAGAAGAATTGTAGAAAAATCAAATAGGTTCAGCAGGCCAAAGATGCATGAACAGATCAAAAAAGGGAAGAGAAAATACAGAGGGAAAGGTGGTGCTTTCAGGGGGGCGGTTAACGATTCAAACAGAATTGCATCAGAAGAATTTGAGGGACCTAAACGGCTATGCGAGATTCTCAATGACAAAAAGAGGCTTATGTCAGTTGTTGAATCCAATACATAAGACAAAACAAAACAAGAGGTGTTCTAACTTCTAAGTATTCTATTTCTTTTGCATATTTCTTGATTGGGTCCTCTTACGAATGTAAAAACTATAAACAGCTTGTTTATTTTTGTACAAAGCTGATTCATCATCATCAATAGATTATTGCTTCCTGGTTGTATATCTTATATAAAATCTAGTTGGTTTTGGTTGCCAATCCCATCTCCTTTCATTCTCCACTTTCTCACCTACTTCATTTATGATTGATTGCTAATGGCTTAAAAAACAGTAAAATAAATGAAACTTTTACTATATTCTTTATTTGCTGTTTCCTTTCCTTGTCAATTAGCTCAGTTGGCTGCTTGTGAATGGCATCTTCCAACTCAATGATTTCCTTGATCGGCTCTTTCTGGTATGTTTCCTATTGCCAATTCATAGTTCACAATTTTTTATTATTATTCTGTTTCTAATGATGTTAATTAGCCTTGTATGACCAGGAAAAACATAGTTTTTCCCTCCTATCTAGCAAATAGTCAAACTTATCTCCAACTTATATAATTATTTAAATATCTTTGATTTTGACATTTGAAGATAACTCTCATGGCTGGCATCTTAATCTGATTTTCCTGTGTCTCCCCAATTTGTTTCTTTTCTCTTTGAATTCAAAATTGGCTGCTGTCTTATGTGGGTCTAGTTTGGTTACCTAGACTCCTAGAGTTTAGGATCATTAAGTTGGTGAAACTTTAAATTTGAGAATCTCTGCTACTTTTTAAAGCTTTTAGATGATAAATAAAGAATTCTCTATTTATAAAGTCTTTTTTATTTTTATGACCAGGGTGCAAGACCGGACCAAACCAAACAAATTTGAGTTTATTTTAAATTTCAGATTGATCAAATGTTTGACTAAAGGAAATGATAAGTTTTGGCAGTTTTATATGGATTATTTAAATTAGTGGTGATTGCAGACTGGATTGGTTCGGTTATTTGTCCTAAAGATTGGCCTGTACCCTATATTCGCTAGTTAGGGCGGTTGGGCTGCTCACCCTAGTTCCTAGTCGTTTAGTATAGAAAACATATTTTAGGTTAAAACCATACTAGTACAAACTAGCCATAATGATTTGACCAAAAAGATAGATAATTATAAACTGAAGGGTTAAACAATTATAGATTGGTAAATGGACCTTGTCTATGCAAAATGGGGTACCCTTTGGTTAAATTAATATCAATTTTCATTCATATTATTGTTGTCTTCTTTCTTCTTCCACTAGTCATATATATTGGTGGGGTGCTTACATAAGAAACCACAAATCTTATCTGTGACACCAACTCCTTCCACAGAGAAACAAAGATAGATAGATAGAAAGAGAGGGAGATCAATTATGGATGGATTACAAAGATCAGAGATATCTTTCAGGAGGCAAGGATCATCAGGACTGGTATGGGATGACAAATTGTTGTCAGGCGAACTGAAAGAAGAAAGGGCTGCTGGTGAAGATGATCATCATACTAATAAAGAAAAGGGAGGAGGAGAATCTAAAGAGCCAAAACCACAGACTTATCGAATAGTTAAGGATGTTAGCCCAACCATTGATCCTCCTTCACCTAAGGTTTCCACCTGTGGTTTCTGTTCCATGTTTGGAACCAAACCCCAACAAAAATTTACAACTACCCAGAAGAAGCAACACCATAGACAACAACCACCACCACCCAAACGTAAGTTGTAGTTTTCCTTTCTTTTTTTTATCACAACTCTTGTTTCATAAAAACAAAACTGTAGCATATGGTCTGGTTTGGTTTGGTCTGGTCTGGTTGATCTTTACTATGAAAGTATTTGGACTTGTATTTTTGTTCGAAGGCTTGATCTTTTGAATTCATTTGATTTTAGCTCTACTGTTATTGATATATCTCTATTCAGATCATTTGGGATTTTCTTGAAGATTTCTTTCTCTTAGTTATTGTTGTTGTTATCATCAATCCATACATAATCATAATTTGATCTTTTAATAACCGGAAACAGGTTTTAAAGGTTTGATTTTCATTAAAAACGCTTTTTAAGTCGTGTCGGCTGTTAGTATAGTATTGGAAGATGATATATGAAGAAGGTTTAAGGCATAAAGTATTGAATGAATGTCATCAATTTCATCCCCACACATTTGTCATTTCTTATGACTTTTACCAAATAATATAAGCCTATATTATTTCTAGATAATGTGATTCACTGTGTACACAAGGAGAATGGCCCCCAAATTATTTTTATAACAAATAAGATAATGTAATAGTTTTTGTTTCAAATTTAGATTTGAGAATTATTTTAAAAAGGATTAAAAGATATGTAATTACTTAAAATAAAATCTCAAACAAAGTTGTTACTATGTTCAGCAATTTTTTCCCATTAATAATAATGTATTGACAATTTGAATGTTGGTGGGCTAATTTTTGTTGCATTGGATATTAGTTTTAATTGGTTTTATTATTTGAAAATTGTAACTAATAAGAGGTTTTTGTAGAGTGTTCATAATATAATATAATAATATATATATGCGCTTAATTTTTAAAGTGTTCGGATTGTCGGGTCGAGAGGTATGATTAATTTGGATATATATGTGAGAGTAAATGGATACTTGAGTCGGATTGTGTGTTGACTCGCTCATAAACTTCAAACGGTTAAAAATAAAATTAAAAATGCTATAAGTCTGGTTCGAACTTGCAACATAACTAAACAAGTACAACCTTTTAACCAACTAAGCTAATGACACTTTATATTTTAAATTTCAACACCAAATTTGATCAACGCGGTGGTTCATCAATAGGATTTAATCAGTCATAATTCACTTTTAACTATACGCTATAGATTTCACTATTATTAGTGAGCAATAATGAAAAAATTTCGTCATATTTATAGAGATAGAATATATAATTCATATGGATATAGTAAATCTCGTATGTGCTACTTTAATGGTAGTCTTTACATTTTCTCTTTTCCTCGGAGAGAGGATCTGCTGTCCCAAAGAGACTGTCCCATTTGCTGTCTTAGAGATCAAAACGATGTCATTTTGATAAATTAGAAAAATAAAAAAATATATATATGATATAAACCCTAAATCCTAAAAAATTATATATGTGACATTTTATTTTAATATTCAATTTCCTTTTTTCTCTCTCCACTCTCTTCTCTGAGATAGCAAGTGGGACAACAGATCCTAATTATTTTTTCACTCGTAGTATGTGAAAGAAGTGGAGTCTAGAGGTCAAACTAATTGAGTTGAGGAATCAAACTGTATCAATTGTTTTAAAAATCGTTCTGCAATGGGAGAGTAAATGGATATTTAGATCGGAATGTGCGTTGACCCGCCCATAAACTTAAAACGGTTAAAAATAAAATTAAAAATGCTATCATATTTTTACCGTAATATTTTTTCACGATTTTTTATATTATTACTCGTGCAAATGCACGGAATAAATACTAGCATTAGTTATTTTTTCTTTATTAATAAATATTTTATCTTTTTTCTTTTAAAATGAAAAATAAATAGCTGAAAATAGTTGTGCATATTGGCTAAGACTAAAAAATAATATATATAATAAAAAGATTAAAAAATGAATATATATATATATATATATAATTAATGAGTTTAAAAAAAATAATATTCCGTCACACTTAAAAAGTGAATTTATTTACATTTAATATAAAATTTGTCATTAAATTAGATGTAACTTTTTATATGAAAAGTTGATAAAAAAAATTAATATTTTGATAAAATTTTAAATTATGTTATAAGTAAGTGATAATGTTTTTGTCAAATAATCTTATAAACAAAAGCTCAACAAAATATTATTTTGTTTTCAAACATTGTCGAAAATAAAAAATAAAAGAAATGTTGTTTGTATTTAATGTAGCTGAATTAGATGAATCTAAAAATATTGATTTAAAAAAATGATTTTTAAATTATGTTACAAAAAATATTATTGATTTTTTTTTTTTGTTAATTCTATTTTTTTTTAAAATGTTTTAAGATATCGAATAGGCTAATAATAATTATAGAAAATGAAAAAAAGGAGTTTCCATGGAAGGAGGGTTTGGTCTGCCTAAATTTGAACCGTCAAAACTATTCAAATTAAACTGAAAATTGTTGGGCGTTGTTCTAATAGTATTACAAATCTTAAGTTTATCTATTTTTTTAAAAAAATATTTCATACTTTAATTTTTTTTTTAAAAATAGTAAGTATAGCCAATGAAAAAACACAATGAAAAATATGGCAATAGAAAGTGGCAATATGGTAATATGTATAAGAACTCCTTTTTAATAATACAAATTTTCCAAATTACTACAATACATTAAAAAAAATATAATAATAATAAAATATCATATTATTTTTTATATATTTGAATTAAGAGGTGCAATAATAAATAAAAATCACATTTATAAAGTTGAAATATACCACACTTACATCTTTGTGGTAGTAATCGTCATCGTTTTTATCGCATTCATTATCCTCTTTGTCATCAACATCTACGGTCTTAACATGATGGTGCTTCAATGGTTGAGACAACCTAGTGATCATTTTCCTTCTCTCATTCATCGTTGTTTTCGTTATTCATAAAAAAAGATAACAAATTTGATGAGAAGATATTCATTTAACTTTTTTTCATTAGCGCCAACCTCTTCATCTTCTTCTTACTCTCATTTCTCGATTAACCAGTAATATATTTTCTTACCTAATAAACCTCTTATATTACTAATCTCGTGACCTCACTTTTGCACTCAACCATCTCAAGAGTACTAACATCTTTTATTATCATTTTTGTTAAATCAACCATCTCATCATATCATTAACATCTTTACATTCACTTCTTTCTAAAACCAACAAATTCATTCATATATTTAACATCAATATTTTTGTGTTCTCCAACGAACATCTCAGTACTAATCTCGTGACCTCACTTCGAGTATTTTGTACCTCAACCACAGAGACATATTCAGTCCACCCTGATTTTTTTTACGGTATAAATGTGACATTACCCTTATTTTTTTTAAATTACATTTTTTCAATTGTTTTATCCAAAATTTTATCGTTATTTATTTAATCCCACCCTAATCTTTTTTTTCAAGCCCACCCCATTTCCGATTTCTGGGTCCGTCCCTGTCAACCATCTCATATCATATCGTGACCTCTTTACCCTCACTTCAGTAAACCAACCACCAATACAATTGATCTCTCATTTTGTGACATCACTTTCACACTTCGGTCAACCAACCATCTCAATCACACATTTAATAACCAATATTCTTTTTTTCAATGGACAACTATCATTATTAATATTGTGACCTCACACACTTTCACACGTCTCTTTTCCCTCGCCAAATCAACCATCAAAATCTCAATTGACATTTCTATCTTGTGACCTCACACTTTCAGACGCCTCTTATCCCTTGGAAAATCAACCACCAATCACAATCGATTTCTAATATCGTGACCTCACACTTTGGTCAATCAACATCTCATTCACATATATTTTTAACCACCAATCACAATCGACCTTTAATCTCGTGATCTTACGATGCTTTGTTACCCGTCTTTTATCCTACAACAAACCAACCACCAACCTTCAATCTAACTGGCCTTTTATCCCTTAAAAAACCAGCCACTAATCACATCGGCCTCTCATCTCGTGACCTCATACTTTCACATTCTTTTAATCGCTCGATAAATCAACTACTAATCACAATCGATCTATAATATCGTGATCTCACACTTCGATCAATCAACATCTCATTCACATATATTTTAACTACCAATCACAATCAACCTCTAATCCCGTGACCTTACGATCATTTGTTATCAGTCTCTTATCCTTCAACATACCAACCATCAATCTCAATTTTATCGACCTCTTATCCCTTGACAAACCACTCTTACGATCATTTGTTATCGACCTCTTATCATTTGGTAAACCAACTGCCAATTCTATTTGACCACTCATCTCATGACCTCATTACTTTCACACATATCTTATCTCTTGGCAAACCAACCACCAACTTCAATTGATCTCTCATCTCGTGACCTCATTACTTTCACATGTTTTTTTATCTCTCTCCAAACCAACCACCAATATGAATGAACCTATCCATCTCGTGACATCACACTTTCACTTGCCTCTTATCTATTAGCAAACCAACAACCAACCACCAATCTCAATCACACTTTCACAAGCCTCTCTTATCTCTCGGAAAATCAACCACCGCGACCTGAATCGACCTCTTGTCCATCAACAAACTAATTACCAATTACAATGTTACCGACCTCTTATTCATTAGTAAACCAATTAACAAATTACCAATCCCAATCGAGCTCTATCTCGTAACATCACACTTTCACACTTACATGCCTTTGATCCATTGACAAACCAACCATCAATCCCAATTGACCTATAATCTCGTGACTTTACGATTCTTTGTTACCGACTTTTTTATCCCTTGACAAACCAACCATCAATCTTATGTTACCGACCTCTATCCCTCGAAAAATTAACCATGAATCCAAACCACACACATTCAAACGTATGTTATTCATCGGCAACCCAACCACCAATCTCAATCACACTTTCACACGCCTCTTATCCCTCGGTAAGTCAACCACCAATCTCAATCGACCTTTAATCTTATCACTGCATGATCATTTGTTATCGACTTCTTATCTATCGACAAACCATATCATAATCACATTTTCACATGTCTCTTATCCCTAATAAAATAAACCCGCAATCTCAATCGAAATTTAACCTCGTGACCTCATACTTTGGTCAATCAAATATTTGATCCATATTTTTAAACCACTTTCATTTGTTACCGACCTATTATTCCTCGGAAAACTATATCCCAATCACACTTGGTTAAAATGTTGTACTTGTTTTGTTAGTTAAAAATTCGAAACATACATTAATACATATAATATTTTTAATTTTATTTTTAACCGTTTCAAGTTTATGGGCGGTCAACCTACAATCTGATCTAATTACTCATTTACTCTTATATATATATCCAAATTAACCATAGTTGTCGACCCGACAAACCAAGAAAATTTAAATTAAGTATTATTATTATTATATATAGATACACTAGATACATTAATATGCACTAGATACATTACCTTAATATTCTTACAATTTGAGAATTGAGATAAAAAATATTTGAGCTAAAATATTTTGTACCTAGTTATTATTATTACTATTAAAACATATTTTAGCTATACTTTTATTATTATTTTTTTATATATTTTTCAAAAAAGTTAAAATTGACTATATCAACTAAACAATCAAACCATTTTTTTAACCAATCAAACAAAACCAAACAATAAACCAAAAATCACGCTACATTTAAAATATCGAATCAAATTCCACATTACTTACCTTTAAATATAATTATTAAGAAAAATGCTCGTCTAGACATATGTACTTGAACAACTATCTCATATAAACATACAAATATCAAAAGTTCAACGTATGAACTATTAGAAATTGACCCATTTAGTTTCTTAGTTGTTTAATGTTATAACAATGTTAACTTTTTATTTTATTTATTATATATGTTAGAATATTTTGAAGAAAGACTTTGACAAAGAATGATATTTTATTATTGTTTTAATATATTTTGGCTAGAATTATAAATCCTTGTTCATCATTGTTAGTGCTAATTAACACACCATTTTTCTCAATTTTGTTTTCTTCCTAATTCAATAAATTTTTTCATCAACTTGAACATCTCAACTTATAATAACTTGACATTCTTTTTGGTTTGCATAATTGATGCTCGCCGAAGCTTCGATTGACCATTTTGATTTTGGTGAACACCTTTGACTTATTTTATCTATCAAAGATAATACACTAATTGTTATCGAAACAATGCTTATACCCATTTTCTACCAATTGTCCGAGACTGAGTAAATTTTGGCTCAAACTCGGCACATATAGTACATTGTTAATACAACTTAATCCTTCTTTCGTCTTGACGGAGATCCTTCCAACCCCTTTTGATTTTGTTTGCTCTCCATTCCCGAATTGAATAGGGCATTGGAATTTTTGTCGAGCTCGAAAAAGATTTTTGAGGTCGACGTCATGTGATTGCTAAATCCGTTGTCTAGTAACCATTCTTCTCTCTTTATCATTAACTATGTGACACGCATATAATGTTCTATGTGTCTCCGATGCTGTTTGATTTTCCTCAGCCTAACTTGCTTGATGAGTGTTTTCACTTCGATAATCTTTGGTGAGGTGACCAAATCGATAACATTTGTTGCATCTAGATTGAGCTTCGTATCAACAGTTTTTCTTAGAGTGGTTTGGCTTATTGCAGTTATTACAATTTGATGTGTTATTTTTCCCTTGCCTTTTGAACTACGTCCAGCTCGTTCTCTGGAATATCTTACACCTTTTAATTGGTTAGAACTCGAGTTATCTTCTCGTTCGTTGTTGCTAGTATTTAGTTTTGACTGAAATGCACTATCTATTAACCTTTTGGAGTGTCTAGACAATCATTGCTCAAATGATTTTAAGGACGACATCACTTCTTGGACTATAAGTGTTGACAAATCCTTTATTTTTCAATGACGGCTACGTTGAAATCGTATTTCTTAGGATGGAATATGAGAATCTTTCACACCATTTTTTGGTCGATGACATCTTCACTAGTTGACCAAATCAAAGATTTTGGTCGAGAACTCCATCAGAGTCTCTATCTCCTTCATTTTGGTATTTTCGAATTCTCTAAGTAGTGTTTGGAGCTTAATTGTTTTGACTTTTACATCTCCTTGAAATTCACTTTAAAAAATCTCATGTGCCTCTTTAGCTGTATCGACACACATGATTTTAGGAAATATTGTTTTAATGACTTTCTTTAGAGGAATGAAAGAGCGTTTGCGTTAGTTTGTCGGGTCTATTTTAGTTCTTTTAGGTCGACTTTATTGATGTCATTTTCTTTCTTTGGCTCATTCACTTCATTCTTCACAATCTCCCAATGGTTAAGAGATCGAAAGATAGTCTTCGCCATTAAACTCTAGAATGAGATGGTTGATATTTGGATCGATTAGTAGAAGGCTTTGTGGATTGGTAGAACCTAGAGGCTCTGAAACCAAATGTTAGAATATTTTGAAAAGAGACTTAATTTGAGAGAGAATGATATTTTATTATTATTTTATATATTTTGGATAGCATTACAAAAACCTTAATTTATAAGTTACTTCTTCTCCTCCTCCCGATTCCTTCTTCTTGCATATTCCTTCATATCATGTTTCAAATTGTTACTAATATATACGTTACTAACATAAGAATTTTTAGTGCAGTTTGAAGGAACTTCTTCTAGTTTGATTGTTTTCTCCATGGACAATCATTGAACTCAATCACTTTCGGCAAAATATGCGTAGAGTAAAAGTTGGAAACCGAGATGATCATAATCAAAACTTGCTCTCATTCCTTCTTCTTTGACTGCATTAACAAACCTATCAATTTCAAAATTCAAGAGAACATCACAATTGTATCCTACCCCGCCGACTATGACTGTGACGGGAAACTTGAGCTCGAAACGTGTCGACAATGTATTTCGACGGAAAGAGTCATAATATGGGAGGACGCATTGTTCAAATCGATGATACTAGAATCTCAAAAGAACTATTGTCCATTCAACGATTGTTAGACTATGCTAGTTTATGATAAGGATTGAGAAGAGAGGATTAAGCAATTTGGATGCTTAATTTGCCATTCTACGTAGATTCAATAGTAAAAAAATGACTTTTAACGAGGGCAAGAAGTCTCAGTGAAAACCAATATGCCCTCGGTGATAGTTTTTACCGATGACAACAAACGCTCTCGGAAGGTGTCGGTAATATGACTATCGGTGAAGGAAAAACTAATATCACCGAGAGTATTTTGTCTCCCTTGGAGATAATTAAATTATTTTACCGAGAGTAGAGCCAATGCTCTCGATGATAATCATCATTTCTAAAAAAATTATAATCTAAAATCTCCATCTGGTTGTCCAGACCTAAGAAAATACGTCCAACAAATTACAACAGTTCACTAATTCTAATATGTGTTTCTTTTGCTCTATGTTTCTTCTACTTATTCAAAATGAAAAATAATGAATAAAATGAGAAATGTTACCGTAACCAACGCAAATTTGTGTTTTTTCTACTTCTTCATATTTGTGTTTCTTCTACTTCAGATTTGAGCAATTGATAAGCTATCAAACTCAATAGAAACTATCAGAGGGAGAAATCTAATAGAAAGTCTATCAGATTGCTCATAGGAGGAATGTAATATTTGTAATCTTATCTCGTAACAATTACACATAAATAATATATGAATACAATAAAATGATAATAGAACAGATACAATAGATTATGTAATGAGATGAATAAATGTTTCTCGTTTGTTTTGAGACCTGTGAAAATACAATTTCTTTAAAATAGTTTCACCGTCTTCCGTTTGTGCTAGAGAGTTTCGTCGGTGGCTGCTTCCCAGGGTACAACGGAACCTGCAATGATTTAACACAGAAAAAACCACTACAATAACGAACTAGACAAAAGTACCTAAATCACAATCACCGGGTTTCGCACAAAAATTGTCGAGTCAAGAAACTCGAAGAACACTCACAAGAATAAGGAAAGACTTTTAGAATTCTAGAGTGAAAAGTGATAAAATCATGTGTGGAGAGGAATCAAGGTGAGGTGATATTTATAGTTGAAAAATAAACTTATAATCAATTCTTTAATCCAACAGCCACTAATCCATCATCCATTCATCCAACGGTTATCCTTGCTTGCCTTTTCATTATCTTTGCAAGTTACATCCAACAATAAGTATTTTGTAGTCACAATAGTAATTAACACCATTTGTTAATTGCCTCATTCAAGGCATTAATGTTAATTGTAACAATTGACAAATTTAATTCACAATTAATTTGATGTGAATTTCATTTGGATGAAATTTCACCTTAATTCACATTTGAATTTGATGTGAATTTCATTTGGATTAATTTTACTTTAATTCACATTTGAATTTGATGTGAATTTCATTTGGATTAATTTCACTTTAATTCACATTTGAATTTCATGTGAATTTCATTTGGATTAATTTCACTTTAATTACATTTGAATTTCATATGAATTTCATTTGGATTAATTTCACACTTAATTCACATTTGAATTTAGTGTGAATTTCATTAGCTCAAATATCATTTCCATTTAATTAATGGAATTAGTTTAATTCCAACAGGAAAAGAATTAGATCAAGCTACTTAAACATGTTTAAGTAATAATAAGGTTTCATAATCCTATAAGGGACCAGACAAGAAGTAAGACAGATAACCATGGAAGATCCACAAAATTGTACATGAACAACCGACAAAGAGAAATTTAGAATCAACGATTAATCATATGTAAAACAGATAAGCTAATAAAGGACATGAAAAGTATGAATAGAGAACTAGATATAAGAGAGGGAACCCGAAGGAGGTGAATTGGGGAGGGACAAGAACTCAAGAAGTAACAAAAACTGCGAGAGGCGAGGGTGTGTGATTATCGAGAAAAGGAGCCAACTCTTCTCTATACAGTACTAACCCTCTACTCGGCTTGTCCACCATTCCTTCATGTCGCATAAAATCCCAACAACTATTGCTTCAAGACTCGATTTTTAGTACTTCTTATAGTAAATAAGCTTATGAGTGCTAGCGAGCGAGAGAGATTTGATAAGGGAAAAGATGAATTGATCGGTAGTATGAGAGAAGATCAGATGCCCTTTGTTCATAGCCGACCCCCTTTTAGAGATTTGCAAAAATGAATAAGAGAGGAATAAGAGAGGGAAGAAAGAGTTGGGCGGCTGCTGGTTAATTTAGGGGAAAATATAACTTTTTTTTATCGAGAGAGCTACCATATGCTCTCGGTAATAATAATTATCATCGAGAGCAACCCTTTGCCCTCGGTGATATCTCAATGATATTAATATCACCGAGAGCATTCTTTCGCTCTCGGAAATAATTCTTGATAATTGTACATATTTTACTAGTGATTACAGAGTTCTATTTCATGTGGGTATTGAGTGTAAACAATTTTGAGACTGAATCAAGACGAAAGGAGTTGGGAAGATTTTATGGTGCGAGTGATGGCGACTAAAAGTAAGTGGAAACGTTGCTCAAATTGTCGGTTCTTCGTGGAAAAAAATGAACTGTGTATACACATTATTTGTAGGATTCTTTCATGGGATTTCATTTTGATTAATGATTCCATTTTTTATTTTCATAATCTTATTTGAATGATGATGTAGATAATGTAAGTGTGAGTTTCATTTATGCTATAGATTCTAGATGTGTATAATTAAAAAAATAACACCGTTATATAACATTAAACAACTAAAGGAATGAGCTAATTTCTAATAATACAATATGTTTGAATTTTGATAATTTTGATAATTTATACATTTAATGAGCTAATTCTAATGTATTTATATAAAATGAATATAAAAATACAATTTAATATTAGAGTAACGATAGAGATCAAATATATGATGTCATGAATGATGTGATAACACGTGATTGAACTTAAATATAATAGAAAAGAAAAATTACATTTTTCAAGTGCACGTGTTGACACGTCATTGCCCCCACATTATTAATGACACCAAATTCTCAATCCCTTAGTTCCTCTTAATATTAATAATAATACTTATTTATTTGACTCATAAAATAGTTCCTCTTAATATTAATAATAATACTTATTTATTTGACTCATAAAAACCTCTTAATAACATGTCTTAGACTCTTAAGTAATAATAATACAACACAATTATGACACAATGTTGTTTATTATAATGATTTGTAAATTATAATATTATAGATAAACAAATTATTTGAAAATTTTAAGCTTCATTTATAAGGCTATATTAATTAATATATAATAATAGTCGGAAAGAACACACTTTTTCTTTCCCTCTTGTAGTGAAAGGAGAAAGAAACAGACTGGCTTCTTTCAGAGCTCTCTCTCGCGTTAGTTATCTCTCTCGATCTCTCTCCGTCTCTCTCGATCTCTCTGAAGATCGGAGACTTGTTGTTGCAGGTTTACCGCGGTCATGTTTGGAAGCTCATAACTAAAGGTACTTCATACTCGTTTCTATGTTAGTCGTTCTAATTACATTTCCAATTCCTTCTCAAATTTCAGTTTTCCATTTGATTCTTCCTCCAAATCCAATTGAAGAAAGATTTTAAACTTACGATTCATATTTCATGTTTCTCATCATTGGCTTATATTACCGATTCCTTATTCGTTTTGTAGATCACGGCTACCTGTAATGTCATTCAACTTGTCTTAAGAACTAGCTAATTTCTCTGTTTGGATCTAGGTAACTGCAACTAATTGATATTAACCTAGTACCTACTTATATCTGAGATTTAATTATGTAAATTGTTCACTACAGAAAACTAGGGTTTAAGCTGGTGGAATACTAATTATGATCTCAATCTCATACTGTTGTTGTTCTTCTTGTTCAGATGATGATGATGATGTATAGGAATTGTGTTGTTTTCCTTGGAGCATTCATTTTACTTGTTGTAAAACTCAATGCCAGTGCTGGAGATGCTGATTCACTTTATAGGTTATTATTTCGTAATTGATTGGATCATTTGCATATTTACTGAGTGTGTGAACTTTATAAGAGGTTTGATCTTGATATATTAGGTCTTGTGTAAGTCAATGCCAAACCACGGGATGCACTGGAGACTTATGCTTTCAAGAATGCGAAAATTCAGATAGTAATAATCACAATCTTACTACAGAAGAAGGTCCCTGGTATTTCCAAGGTTCAGTTTATTCACAGCTGAAAAAATGGGATTGTTTAGGGGAGTGTCGTTACCATTGTATGGTTAAAAGAGAGAATGAAAGAACATTGCTCGGGTATGAACCGGTAAAATACCATGGGAAATGGCCTTTCAGACGTTTGTATGGGATTCAGGAACCTGCATCAGTTGTGTTTTCTGCACTCAACCTTGCGATGCATTTCTACGGTTGGCTATCGTTTTTCAAACTTATTTTCCATAAGCTACCAGTTAGACCTGATAAGAAGCCATATTATGAATATAGTAGTTTGTGGCATATCTATGCTTTCTTGTCAATGAGTTCATGGTTCTGGAGCGTTGTTTTCCATTACAAGTAAGTGTATTCGTTTCTGTGATGAAATAATCTTCTAGTATAGTTTGGATTAGATGAAAATTTTATTCATCTGTTTGAAATAATGGAATGATGCCAGAGACATAACTATGACGGAACACCTAGATTATTCTGCTGCTGTTGCATTACTTGGTTATTCATTGACACTAGCCATTATTAGAAGCTTCAACATAAGAAATGAAGCCACAAGAGTCATGATTGCTGCTCCTGTTTTAGCTTTTACAACTACCCACATTTTGTACCTCAACAACTATCAGCTAGACTATGGTAATTTTCCTTTTTTTCATCTTTTTGGTTGAAACCTCGGTAATTGGTATAGATTTAAACAAAGGATTGGTGAAATTTTACAGGTTGGAATATGGTTGTATGTGTTACAATGGGTGTAATCCAGCTTTTGATATGGGCAATTTGGGGTGGTTTATCTCGCCATCCTTCTAGGTTGAAACTATGGACTGTGGTTTTTGGAGGCGGAGTTGCTATGTTATTGGAGATTTATGATTTTCCTCCTTATGAAGGCATTTTTGATGCACATTCGCTATGGCATGCGACGACGATCCCTTTGACTTACATTTGGTGGAGTTTCATCAAAGATGATGCTCGTTTTCGCACTTCTAATCTTCAGAAGAAGTCGAAGTAATCACACACAAGGGTTAAATTGAAAATTGAAAAACATTAATGATCTTAGATATGCAGTTTCTTTCCTCCTTTAATGAATCAAGGATTGAACTTTTGATTGGTTTTTACAGAGACAGGAACAGGATTACTATTTTTATATTCTTTAGTCCCATTTGTAAACATTTGTCAATTATCTTTTATGTTTTCTTTATCCTAATTCAGAGATCCAGATGAAAAGTAACCAATAAATTTTGTGCTTGAGTTCTATAATAAGGGGTAACTAAACATCAAATCAAAACCATTCAAACTAAATTCAATATCAACTTGAACTATCAAACTGAATTTATTATGGTTTCTGTCTTAACAAGAAGATGGAGGAGAATCAAACCATCGAGAATTTTAAAATAAAATTAATTTAAAACTTAAGTGTTTAGTGTGTGATGTTTAGTAAACAAACAAATCTTAGTATAATGCAAATACATGACAATAAATACTACTGTTTTTATTGATATATTTTTTAAATAGATTAAACTGATCTTCTAACCGTTCAAACCGATAGACTGACGTTAAAAAATTTAGTAAATCGATGTCAACCGTTTAGATGTACAATTTAATCAATAAACCAACCAAACTGACTCACTTACCTCCTTAGTTTGGCATATTACTTTTTAAATCATAGACATATAAAATAATATTTTTCTGTTCAAGTTTCGTGAACAAATTAGTCTACGAATTAACGGCTCGATTTGTTTATTCTTATAAAACGTACCGTGCGTTGTGATGCAAGAACCTGACAAAACGAATCGGTCATTGTTGTATGCGAAGACCTAGTGACCTTTCATTAAATATTATTTTATATATATATAAATCAAAAGTGTTTTAAATTAGAGTACATGTCATAATTTTGGGATTAGGCTAGTTTTCTAATATTAAAAAATAATAATAAAGAAAGAATGATTTCATCAATTTATTTTTACATTTTGATTTGAATGTAATGGATAGTAAATGTTAAGAATCAATACTTAAAAGATCGTCACGAGTTCAATTCTCATTTAAAACATCTTAAGATCTTCAATTTGAAATTAAGTTCGAGGAAAATGATTGACATTCGGAGTGATGATGGTAAAAGCACTTTATTTTGGCATGAGGTTTGAAGGCAAATCTATCTTAGTTAAAGCTCAAATTAGAAAGATTGTCAAATGGTTAAGATGTGTGATATCATTGATGGGATGGAAACACGCTTCCGAGGCGAATTTCAGAAGGGGTAGGATCCTTGACGGGTTTGACCAAATCTGCCTTCATAATCGTGCGGATTCACACTTGTGGAAAATGAGACTAATGGAAAATTCAATTATAACTTGAATTGACATATTATTTGTGAGAGGGGAAATGCGGTTGAGTGAGATAATTTAGTTTGGTCTTCCAAGATCATTCATTCCATGACACCAAATTGTGTTTTGTCTTGCATTCCGTGGAAGGTTTATGACGAGGGATAGGGTGAACAAGTATATGTCCATACCTAGTACTTATTGTGTACTTTGTTCTAATAGTGAGGAGACGATTGCCCATATTCTTGGAGAATGTCGATATATTAAAACAATTTGGGTGAATTTTTCTAAAGCCATGAGATTGAGAAACTTTCCTCTTTATTGAAATCATATCAAAGAAGTAATGCTTGGAAAGGCCAAAAGTTATGGACAAAATGTAATGCAAGAGTGTTCTCAAGAACAAGGAGGAATGAACATCAAATTTAACAAGAAATCATGGTCGTGCGCTTATTCACACGTGGAGGCGAATACCCACAAATTCGGATGAGAGAAATGTCAAAATTAGTCTATTAAGTTCAATGAACTCACAAAAGTTTCCAAGTTCAAAGACATATTAGATTCTATTTTTGTTTGTTTTCTTTTAAATTAAAGTAAAAGATGGTTTCCCTTTAATTCAAAAACTTATTTATCTCTTATTTTTTTTTTTGGTTTTTAATTAAATGACTATAAATCATTCCCAAAATAAAATAAAATTAACCATCCATTCAAAATAGATAAATACAATAAATGTCAAAATAGATAAATACAATAAATGTATTGTTGTGAATTATTAATTTGATTTAAAGAGAAATATATAAAAAACAAATTAAATATTTATAGAGTAAAAATAATTTGATGTAGTGGGCAAAAGTTAGGCAAAGTGGGGGAAGAGAAGATCCAACGCACCCAATCCAAAGCAACGAATTTGGCAAATTCGGAGTGTAAAAATGCGAACTTTATTATTCAAGTCCACGCCTCCTATCAACAGAAATCCTCGGCGTCTCATCAGCCGTAGCCGTAGGAATAAAGCTAAATACCTAACGCTTTATTTCAATTCATAAACCCTTTCTTCTTCTTCTTCTTCTCGCCTCTTCTTCGCTTTCAGTCGCTTTCCCGTGCCGTTTTATCTATACCCTTTTATGGTTATCATTTACGATCATCATATGAGAATCCAAAGAGACCGATTCGGTCAATTTTAGGGTGGTTCGACTTCTACTGTTTCGAAACCGTTGTGGGTTTATTTGTCCTTTTATTATTTACTATTATCGATCGATTGGGTAACCAAATCTCGTAATTACTGTTCTTTGTTGTTGTGCTCTCTTAAGGGAAATTCTTTGCGATTGTGATGTGGGTTTTCGCCATTGTTTAGTTATTATGATGTAGTAATAGATTCTTTGTGTTTTTTCTCTTCTTCATCGATTCTTTTATTGATAAACCCTATTAAATTGCAAAAGATGTCCGGTGGGTCACCAATGGGAGGTGGTGTTGGTGGTTTGATGAGGCAGAGACACAGTCATGGGTATTCCTCTGGCGGGGAGGATCTTGAAGATGATGCTAGCTCAAGGTTGCGTCCACAACCTCCATTGATTCAGTTAACAAGAAGCTGGACTGAGATTATTGAGAACATTGTTTGGATTGTCTCGACAACCTTTATCTTGTTCTATGGAGATGGGAATTTCAATTTTCTCTTCCTGTTATGTCATGATCATCGGATTAAAAGGTATTATATATACTCATTTTGAACTGTTATTTAGGAATTACATGATGATTGTTCATTCCTTCTGCAGAGTAGAGCTGTATATTGGAATGGGTGGAGTTATGTTGAATGCCATATTCATTTTCTTAGCTTGGAACTTTAGGAAATCTGGGGAGAAATGGGATGTTTCGAATTCATCTGCGCTTCCTTATGTCGTGATGATCGGAGTCATCTCCTTCTGTTTGTAAGTGATGTTTAAAGGTAAAATGCATTTCAGGTGTTTTAATCTTGATGGGTTATACTTGTTTATAACTTCTGCAGATTGTCTTTTGCTTTGTGGCCAATTTGGAGTTTCCTAACCCTGCCTCTTCTGGTATGTATGAATGAGTTCTTAAACCGCAAACTTCTGTTAGTTAACAAATGCCTCGGTTTTATTTTGTTTTGTTTTTGTAGTTCACTCTTCTTATAACTGGTGTGGTGACAGTTCCATACATTGTGCTCTTGGTGTCGAAGAAGTCTCAAACTGATTTACTCCGCATAGATTAGACACACTTTTAGTCGTTTGGTTTTGTTTGATTGATGAATGGGATTTGAACTCTTATAGTGATAGATTGATTTCCATACATACATAGAACTTAGTTTAGCAGATTGAGATTTAGGATCCTTTAGAAGATTGAATTACTGTTTTTTTTTATCAAATATTTGTCTCACTGTTGAACAATTCTGATTTTCAGATACCCATTTGAAGAAATTTTAAAAGTGTTGATGATTTGACTCTTTTTTTGATTATTGTAGTAATGGTAGCTACTTTAAACACTGTTCATTTAAAAGTTATAATTGATTGAAAAGAGTTATTTTACAACTAGTTTAGTTTAATTAGAACTTAAATAATTGAGAGATTCTTAGGGTCATTTTATCCCAATCTGATTTGGATGTCCTTGAATAGTTTCATTTCTAGCTAGGTTTCATTTAATGTGTTATATTTTTTTTGAAAAATAAAGTATGGTTAAAAGGGGTTAAGTACATGGCTTGCAAACACACTTAATCATTTAACCATATGCAGAATTTGCTATCGAATTCATAATCTCTCAAAGAAGCTGGGAATATCCACTTTTTATTGTTTCTAGATTAGAAGAGAGATTTCATGTGCTATTTTATATTGATGCACATGATATTATTTAAAATAATTTTTTTTAATAAGATTATAATGTTCCAATACGATGCCATATTGTTTGTTGAATAAGGGTGTTCCCTAACCAATCAAACATGAGATTTTTGTTTTGGATAATCGTCTTATTGCTTTTTCAAGTGTATAATGGCTTAATAATGTCATATTGCTTTTAAAATTGTATAATGTCTTATTATGTACAATTTAGTTGTAGTATTTATTTTATTCTATAATTTTCTTATATAATTTTCATAATCAAAACTGTTGTAGAAAATAAATAACATAGAACAAGTAAATCAGTTACAAATAAGGGAAATTAAAAAGTTATAATAAGTAAAGATTTAAAATACAAATGAAAGCTAAAAGATGAAAATTAAAAGACTAAGTGATCTACTCTTTATTTTGAATTGTAGAATTTTTAATACATTTCTCAAACAAAACAAGGAAGTACATACTTCGAGTTTGTTACGTGATAAAGTAAATCAGTTTGATGCAAGTCCTTTGGTAAGAATGTCAGCAATTTGATCATAAGTAGTTATGTATCGGATGAAAAGAGATTTATGTAACACGTTCACGAACAAAGTGAAAATCAATATCTATATATTTTGTACGAGCATGAAAACTGGATTGACTAAGAGAAATGCAACATCAATATTGTCACATAATAGAGTGGAAGGTTGAGGTAGGGGATATGTAAAGTTCACGCAGTAAGGATTGGTTGAGGTTGAGAAGGTCACAAGTAGAATAAAAGTAAAAACGCTGTAGGCGCTAATTGATTATTGTTATTGTCTGTAATTCAATTATTGTTTCATTGTCAAATCTAGAAATTGTCTAGATCTGATCTTAAACTTTTGTATTTTTTTCCCTCTTTTGGTTTTTTTTAATGAAATGGCACTAAGGAGATAAGATTGTCACCAAGAAATATGTAGTAGATAGTTGTGGAGCGACGATTGTCCAGACAACCAACCCAATCAGAGTTAGGAAAGACAGATAAATCGAGAGAAGGTGATGGACGAATGAGAAGTCCATGATGAAGAGTATGACAAAGATAACAAAGTATTTTTATTTTACTGCAGACCAACGAGTGGTGGTAAGAGATTGCATTAATTGACAGACACGACTGTCAACAAATGCTAGTTTATGTCGAGTATGTTTCAAATATTGGAGAGCACCAATAATGTTGTTATACAAAAATAGCCCAAGAAGAGTGTTGTCATCATGGCGAGATAAAAATGACACATAAAAGATTGAAGTATTAAGAGGTTTTGAGTCACTCGTATTAGTTCAGATAAAAATGTCATGAATATATTTTGATTAAGAAAGAAAAATGTCAGAGGTAGATCAATAAATTTTAATCCCGAGAAAATAGTGTAGTGAACCTAAATCTTTGAGGGGGAAATATATGGTTGAGTAGAGAGATTATGGAGAAAATGTGAGAGGAAGAATTGCTAGTGAATATAATATCATTCATTTAGAAAAAAAATAACGATGTAGTTTGTGGAGAGTGATACATGAATAAAGAAGAATCGTTTTTAGATTCTTGAAAACCAATTAAAAAGGGCGAATTTCAAGGTAGTATACCATTCACGAAGAGCTTTTTTGAGTCCATAGAGTGCTTTGTGAAGTTTGCACACATGATTAGGATAATTAGGATGAGTGAACTTAGGGGTGAGACATAAAAACTTCCCATGTAGAGTTTCATGTAAAAAACATTTCTAACATTGAGTTGATGAATGTCATTGACGAGTGACCATAAGTTAGAGGAGGTTCGGATGGTAGTATGCTTCAAAATTGGGCTGAATATTTCAAGATAGTCATGTCTTCTTGTTGATGAAAGTCCTTTGCAACTAAACATGCCTTATGATGTTCAATAGAACCACCAACTTTTTGTTTGATTTTGAAAATTCATTTGTAACCCACGATATTTTACGAGGATCGAGAAGCAAGAGATCACGTCTTTTTTGAATTAGAGCATTAAACTCATTTTTCATGGCAAAACACAATTAAGTATGTTTATTGGTAGTGGAGAAACATGTGGGTGGAGATGGTGGTAATGTTGACGTTGTGAATAGCACGAGTTTTGGCACGTGTGATCATATGATGAGAGGACATTAAGGAGCATGTATAACATTGAAAAGTCCACATATGCGAGTGTAAAGATTGATTGAAGATGATTTGGTTGATGAGGATGAATGATATGAGTTTGATGTTGGCAAGTTAGTTGGTGAAGATGGATGGTTGTAGTTTGATGATGGTGAGTGTTTTGATGTTGGGGAAGATGGTAGATCTATGGTTTGTGATGTTAAAATTGGAAGATTGGAGGTGATGAATGGACAGAAATGAAAAATACGATATTGGGGAGACTGATGATGTAGAGAGATTGGTAGATTATGATATTGTATTTTTAAAGGGAAATGTTGTTCATAAAAAGTGACGTGACGAATATATATATATAGGAGAGGAGATCGACAAGAAGAAAAAAGAAACAACCAAGGAGAGGGAATGATGTGACGACGTGACTGATTGAAAGAAACAAAATGAGGATGTTCCGTTTTTATACACTCTATTGTTATAATGGTTATCGTTAATCAATCTCGTGTGTCAGACCATCGTCAAGTTTGGAGCAATAACGGCGGCGTCAAATATTAATTCAATTCCATTTTTTTCTCTCTCCTCTCTTATTTTTTGTCGCATCTTTCTTCGTTTACTGTATTAATGGAGTTTTAGGATGTGCAAGTTAAAGCTAGTGAGTTTGTTAAGGTCGTTCTTTATGAAGTTCAATCATACATATTTTTTGGGCAGCACTAGGTAAAGATGACAATAGGTACCCTAGTTACTCGACGATGGTGAAACATCCATCCCTAGACCCGATTTTCATTTAACAACCCGATCCCGACCTCGAACTTGATGAGTATCTCTATATTATCCTCATTCTTGATTCGTTAGATATCTCATTACCCAATTATATATTTATAAGATTTTAGGTGTTAAAAAATAAAAAATATAACTCTAAAAATATTAATTTAAAAAAATATAAACATTACCTACTCATACTTATATTGTCACAATAGTTGAAGAATATATAACAATATTGAAAAATTAAAAAAAAATAATGTTGAAATTAGAGAGAAATATGTTGAAGATTAAGAATAAGAAGGAATTGAATATGAAAAATGTGATGAGGGAAATAACATGTTATTAAATAAACGTGAAGAAGAATAGTCATGAGAAAAACAAAATTGGTTGAGCGGGTAAATATAATAAATGATATATTTATTATAATGATTAAAAATTTGCAAAGCCACCTCATTAACAAAATATATATATTTAATATTTAAAAAATCGGGTATCGTGTTTGGGTTTGACATACTCTCCATCTCGAAATCCGATCGAGTAATCTTTTATCATTCTCATCTCCAACCCCGATTTAAAATACCCAACGCCGACTATCGGGTACCCACATGTATCGTTGAAAAAAAAGTTTGTCGACATTATTCGATAAGATCAAGAAGAATGCTAAATTGATTTCTTTGAAAAAAAATTAAAGTTCCAAAATTTGAGAGCAGATGAATAAAAGATATTTCATAGTAATTGTTGTGGATGGACTAACGAATGTTGAACTATCTATATTAGGTAGTTTGAAAAAGAAAATGGAACTAGTTGAATTGAGATTGCTGAAAATAAAATGACTACAGGATTGTAGCTTGATATTTTATCGATTTATTTTGTCATTGTGAAATTTTGTTTTTACTAGTTTTCCTTTTTAGAGAAAGTTAAAAATAATAAAACAGTTTATTAATTAGTTTATAAAACTATTAATTAATTTAATAGTTACTATATAGTTTTATTAATTTCAATTAGTAATGAAAGGAATGGAATGATCTTTTAACCATACATTCTAAGGGGTGGTTAGTTCAAGACACTATTATATAACAAAACCACTTTAATAATAATACAATTTTGTTTATATATATTCTTTTTAAGAATTTAACAAGTTCGAATTCAAATTTACAAATTGGTTTGAGTTTAAGCCAAGCCAACAAAAAAAGTTAATAACCAAGTTGGAGCTTAAGCTGATTTGAGCTCGACAAAAATCATTTGCAGTCTTAAGCCCTAACCCTAATCCTAACCCTAACCCTAACCCTGACCCTAACGACGTGGACTGTTTTACAAATTTCTAAACATACTCATACTCACTGTGATTTTGACAAATTAAAAAAAAATGACTATATAAGCAAAATAATAAAGATAATCATACTCACTGTGATTTTGACAAATTTAAAAAATTGACTATAGAAGCAAAATAATAAAGATAAGAAAAGTAGGAGAAATCATTGGTACAATATATGGTTCTAACTAGCAAATTATCACATAATATAGGCTTAATTTTTTTTTATGAATACTTGATAAATTATTAACTTATTATTATAACTATTATTTTAATTATAAATGTCCTTTCACATAGTCAAATGATATGAATAATGTTGAAAGGGTAATATTAATAGAGAGAAAACCATAAATCTTTCAAAAGAAATTTGTTGAGGTACTAATTAATTAATGTATGAAAAAAGATTAGTAAGAAAATCCATACTTGATTCAAAGTAGGATTTCGATATTTGTTTGGAATTTTATGTTTTCACAAATATTTTCAATTGATTTTTAGATAAACTAGTTTGACATTATTTAGAAATGGTCACCTTAACTTGAAAGATAAGAAATAAGTTTAGGTATTGACTTATGTTAAAAATTGCATTGCATTACTTGTTATAATTAATTTGAAACTTTCAATAATAGGTAAGGGATCAAATAATAATTCATTTTTATTTATATTTATCAGAATTAGGTTTAAGTCTCTTTCATTAAGTTGTTTTCCTACTAAAACCTACTTCTTTTTGTCATCTTGTAATTTTTGTAATTTATATATATATATTTTTAAATAGACAACGGTCAAATATGATATTGGACCCACATTGGAGCCCTTCCAGAACACACACCCCGCGTTTCACTCCCTTTGTCATTTATTTATTTTTATATTTCTAAACAATTTTAATTTTAAAATAGAAAAATAGATTAAAATATTATTCAATTACTTGACACCATACGTACTTAGACAAATAAGTCAAATTTTTGCAAATAAAAAGTCAATCAAACAACCCCTTCTATCAATCTCATTTATTATATTTATTATTTTATCTATTTTTTTTTTTTTTAAGAAAGTTGATGATACAATTATGATTGGTAAAGAGCTTGTTTGTTTGGTTGATTTATTTTTAAATTTAACTATAATTAAACATTATTTTATTTTTCTATCTATCTATCTAATTGCATTCCTAGATTCATTAACTATAATTTTAAAATATTTATATTTAAAAAAAATAATTTATTTTATCATTATAAATTAATATTATTTAAATATTTTTATTAAAAAAATTATTATATTTAAAATTCTCATTAATTAAAATTTTGTTTAAATAAACTTAAACCGAAACAAGTTATGAGAAGTGTATGATCAATATTGTTACTTATCACTCATATTAGTATAAAAAAAATGGGAAATTTGACGAAATGACCTTAAAGACTGGGTTATTTGACCTGGTGGTAATTTGATAATTTAATTGCGCTCGTGGTGATTTTATTTTTTTTGGACGATTTTGCCCTTGTCGCGAAACGCTAAGTCACTTAGCGTTTCGCGAAGTAAATATGTGTGAAATGTCCAAATTACCCTTACTATTTAATATAACTTCCCTCATTTTTTTTCATTTCTTTTCTTCTCCTTCTCTCTCTTCCCGTTCTTCTCCTCCTTCTCTCTAAACTGGGCGGCGGCGATCGGCGGCGACGGCGGCGAAACGACAATGAGTTTCACGACGAGCACGAGCACTGTTCCACTTGGTACGTTTATCTTATGATATTTCAAGTTTATTGATGTTTGGTTTATGCATCTTCGAATCACTGTTGTTTAGGGTTTACTTCCCGTTTCGCTAAGGACTTCCCGTTTCGCTAAGGACTTCCCGTTTCGCTAAGGACTTCCCGTTTTGCTAAGAACTTATCGTTTCGCTAAATATTTTAACATGAGTTGTCTTAGCTCAGCTGGTAGAGTGCGTGGCTTTTAACCATGTGGTTGTGGGTTCAATTCTCATAGATGGTGTTTTTATAGTTTTTTTTTTTTACTTTTGCATAAATCAAATGCTAATTTGTAGAGAAATGATTATTTTTAATTTGATACATAAATGAAATGGTATAGAAAATGTTTGTTATGGTTATGTTTTAATTTGATGCATAAATGAAATGGTATAGAAAATGTTTGTTTGTTTTTTTTACTTTTGCATAAATCAAATGTTCATTTGTAGAGAAATGGTTATGTTTTAGTTTGATGCATAAATGAAATGGTATAGAATGAAATGAAACAAAATCAGCTTAAACATTCATTAACAAATACCAAAAGCAGCTTAAACATTCATTAACAAATACCAAAGAAAATAGTTCACTTTTTACATATTATTATTTTCTTAATTAGAATTAATTTATTTATTTACTGAAGTAATCTTCAGTCCTGCCCTTGAATCCAATTTGTCCAAAAGTCAATGCCAAGAACAATCTCAAGTGTCAAGTAACCAGCCTAACCTGTTTGTTTACTTGTTTATGTATATTAATATTAGAAAGAAACAGAAATATATTTTAATTGCTCAGTCCCAATGCTGGAAAGAGTCCGTTGATCGCCGGAATACTGGAAGGTGCTAACCATTCGATCAACCCAAACCCAATCACGTTCAGATCTTTCCGTAGCCAATCCCTCTCGAAACTACAATCAATCAAACAAACAAATTTCAATTATACTCTTATTTTCTTACATTACATACATACATACATGATACATACCATGTAAGCTTTCCACCTAAGGCTTTTGCAACCATCAAAGGATTCATGGCTCTAACTGGGATTCATGGCTATAACTGGAGCCTTTAGGAATCCTGAGCTCAGTCTCACCGGTGATGAAGACAGACAAGATCCGTTTCGCTAAGTGCTTAGCACTTAGCGAAATGCTAAGTACTTAGCGAAACGCTAAGCACTTAGCGAAACGCTAAGCACTTAGCGAAATGGTAAGTCCTTAGCGAATCTTCCCTGAAACGGAACTCATATGATCCAAGATTATATGCAAAACCCATTAATGAACCACACTTAACGAAATGGTCAAATATGAACCAAATAACAAATATGAACCCACAAATATGAACAAATATGAACCAAATATGAACCAAATATGAACGAAATATGAACAGGTTTTGAAATGAAGAAAATGTAAACATGAACATAACTGTTTATCAGATCTGAAATGAACATCTACATCGACGACCTTCAAATCCTTAGAATCGGAGATCTGCATACCCTAAACCCTAGAATCGGAAACCTGCATGCAAAATAGATTTAGGGTTATAAATCTTGTAAATCTGTATAGATAAAAACATAAATGAATTATGTTAGAAGATCTTGTAAATCTGTATAGATCTGTATAGATAACCGTCGCCGTCCGTCGCCGTCCGTCGTCGCCGCTGGCCGCCGTGAAGGAGAGAACGGGAGAAGAGAGAGAAAGAAAACTAAGAAAATGAAAATATTTGAGTATTTATACTAACCCTAATCCACTTCGCGAAACGCTAAGTCACTTAGCGTTTCGCGACAAGGGCAAAATCGTATAAAAAAAAATATAGAACCACAAGCGCAATTAAATTATCAAATTACCACCAGGTCAAATAACCCAGTCTTTAAGGTCATTTCGTCAAATTTCCCAAAAAAATAGTGTGAACAATCAAATTTTTTACCTAAAAACTATTTTGTTTCAGTTTTCCATTAATAATATTTAGAGATTTTTTTTTTATTTTACATTCAATTTGTATTACAAATCTTTGAAGATTATTTCGAATTATTTAAAAATAAGATTTTAATTAATTTAAATATATGTAAATTTGTTTTATTAGTTTTAACTCTCACTCTTGTTTATTACCCTACTTAATTTATTAATTAAAATAATTATTATTTAAAAAATATATATTTTATTATTATATATTAATATATTAAAATATTTAAAAAAAAATCATCCTTTCCATCAAAAATTCCTGACCAACTCCCTCAAAATCCCCCACAAATAATCAGAATATAAAAAGGCCTCAGTTTTAACTGTATATTATTATCTAAGTTATAAAAAAAAATAAAATTGTGAT
This sequence comes from Impatiens glandulifera, assembly GCF_907164915.1. Classification (NCBI taxonomy): domain Eukaryota; kingdom Viridiplantae; phylum Streptophyta; class Magnoliopsida; order Ericales; family Balsaminaceae; genus Impatiens; species Impatiens glandulifera. The sequence goes on from NC_061870.1 coordinate 22,906,830, forward strand.
TCAATTATATTTTTTTGAAAATGGGTTGATTATTTGAAAAGAAGAATAAGTGTTAAAAAAAATTTAAAGATAGGTAGTATAATTTTGTTTTTATAAGAACTAACTACTCCATAATGCAGCGTCTTAATTCAAATTCAAAGCGCTTTTAGATAATCGGGTGAATCGCATATTTTTAGTCATTCTTACCCTGTGTTGGGTTAAGATGAGTGACATCATAACTGATAATACTAAAGAAAGAAACTTTGATTTAAGATAGAAACAAACAAAAGCCATCTTCCAAATTGAGCTCTCTCTCTCTCTAAATCGCCTCAGCGATCAGTTGGGTCGTCTATGGACCATCTTCTCCACTGAGGTGGTCTTTAATGGTGAAAGAGAATTCATTGTTTCAACGCCTTTTTTCCCCATTTTCTTGCTTCCTGTAAGGGACAACTTGAGCGATTTGCAATCGCAACTGGTTTTTCAGTCTTCATCGATCAGCTTCAAGTCTTTGAGGATTGAAGAATCTATAAATTGTTCAAGTTTGGATATGTCAAAACCAGACCGATTCAATCACCCGCCTTTGGCAAGTTTTCAACTCAATTTTTTCAATTGTCACTTCATTGTGTTTGTATGTGTTTTATTTTTGAAAATTCAAAGTTTGTATTAATAAAATTGTCGCGAAAACATCTCATTACAGGTCGACACCAAGTGTTTCTGCAGAGCAGACGGAGGAGGAGGACTAAAAACATCAAACCCATGTCTCAAACCTAACGTCAAGCCATCGATTCATCCCATCGGTCGAGTCGAAAAAACCAGGAACCAACCAACCTTAATTCCCTTCCTCCCCGATGATCTCGCGATCGCTTGCTTAATCCGCGTCAATCGAATCCACCATTGCAAACTCCGCCTCGTCTGCAAAAGATGGAATCGTTTGTTATCAAGCAATTACTTCTACTCCCTTCGAAAAAACTCGAGACTAACCGAGGAATGGTTGTATGTCATGAAACGAGATCACAAACAAGGAAAAACAACTTTCCATTCGTTCGACCCGGTACACCACATGTGGCAGACTCTTCCCCCGGTTCCAAAAGAATACAATACAGCAATCGGGTTTGGATCGGCGGTTCTAAGCGGTTGTCATTTGTATTTATTTGGCGGGAAAGACCCTGTTAAAGGTTCAATGAGACGTGTTGTTTATTACAGCGTGAAAACGAATAAGTGGCATCGAGCTCCTGATATGCTTCGCCGGCGACAATTCTTCGTGTCGTGTGTTATAAATAACTGTCTTTATGTAGCTGGCGGTAAGAACGAAGGTGCGACGACAAATCCTCCGTCGAGATCTGCGGAAGTTTACGATCCTACGAAGAATCGATGGTCGTTCATTTTGGATATGGATGTTGGAATGGTTCCGGTTTCCAGCATTGTCTATAGAGGGGAGTGGATTTTGAAGGGGATCGTTAGCGGGTCATATCGACCCGAATCGAATAGATGGTTTTCTGTTTCAGGCGGGTTAGTTTCCGGGTGGAGGAATCCGTGTGGGACTTTAAACGGGAAGATTTATGCGTTGGATTGCAAAGATGGATGTAGAATAAGGGTTTATGACGAGAAGGATGATTCTTGGAGTAAGCGGATTGAGAGTCAGATGCATATGGGGAACTCGGAAGCTTTTGAGGCTCGAGTTGTTATCGAGTTAAATGGTAAGCTTTGCATTGTTCGAAACAATATGAGTATATCGATGGTTGATGTTTCGAAATGCAATGATATGGATGAAGGTATCATTGTGGATGAGCATTTGTGGGAAACAATAACGGGAAAGGGGCAGTTTAAAACGTTGATGACAAATATCTTCTCGAGCTTGGCTGGTCGAAACCGAGTTAAGAATCATGTTCTTCATTGTCAAGTTCTTCAAGCCTGATGAGTTCGAGATCCTGGATGAAAAACTGTTAATAAATTTCTGACCAATGTTGAGCTTGATCTTATTTGGATCAATATACATATGAGAAATGAGATACTTGTACAAAAAAAAAAAACAGTTTTTCAGGTGCAGTCGTGTAATTGGCCCTTCAAAACCCTAATTTCGAGTTCGTATCACATTCAAACAAACTCAAATTCACAACTTATTCTAGAAAAATGAGACTTCTATTGTTACAGTACATGAACCTGATTGAAAACAACTTATTCTAGGAAAATGAGACTTCTATTGTTACAGTACATGAACCTGATTGAAAACAATTATCCAAAATTTTACACCAAAACATCAAAAATAGATTTCATCGAATTGCAGGACTTAGCTAGAGAGGTACGACTTTGCCATCAAGATGGCATCTGGCTTTTGCTTCTTGTATTCGTTGTATCGCAGGAAGAAATATCCAAGGTAGTCGAAATCAATTGGAGACATTTTCGCCTGTACAAAAAAGGAAAACGAATGGAACATCATTATGCACTTCATCATTAGTACTACCAAAAACCATAATCCATTTTGTAGAAGAAATCGTTAAGAAATTTATTTGAAAACACTTTTTGGATTCAAATTCATATACAAAAGTGTTTGCCAAATGAACCCAATTCAGAGAAAATTTGCAAACCTGGATCAATGCCCATAAAGCCCAATATAAGTGTGAGATCAATTTATATGTATTTGTCTCAACATAAAGAGCTTCAAGACTCTCTTCGCTTACCTGCTTGTTACGAAATGATTTCATATATTAAAAAAAAGCGCATTGAAACCAAGGTGGAGAAGGAACACAAAATAGTACCTCGTCTGGTTTCTCAGCTTTCAAATAGTGTCTAAAGAAATGATATTGTTCATCCTTACTTGGATACCTATATACCAAAAAGTCAAGAACAAGAATGAGAAACAAAGAAGACAAATGATTTAAAGCAGACAATAATAACTTACAAGCTGTAGTCACAATCGTAGCCAGCGTATTCATTAAAGTGATTTCCTATGTCGAAACCTCTGTAACTGTAAGATCCGTACTCGAAATCAATGATGTAGAGTTTCTCTGAATTATCAAAAAAGACATATAATAAGCAGACGAAATCACCCATGATCAAGATTCATAATCATGTTTATAAAGTTACCTTCTTGATCATTAAACATTAAGTTTCCAGAAAGCAAGTCATTATGAGAAAACACAACAGGAGCATGAAGATTTTCAGTTAACTCCTGTTCAACAGACCAAAATAAGGTAAATTACACAAGAACAAGAACAAAACAAAACAAAACAAAACAAAAAAAAAACATGAAAACTACCTTGAGCTGAGTAACTTCAGCGCTAACTTCGTCGAAAGAAATGGTGTCATATGCCTTTTGCTTCGTCTCATTATCATCAAACGAAAGAGAGGATGCTGCAGAGTAAACAAGTTAATCAATCATCCTCACTAAACAGGTAAAATCAGATGAATGGTTTAAAATAAGGACCTTTGTTGAGAAACTTGAGAACGTCATTCCACAATTGGGACTCTTTAGGACCTGGAATTTCCACTTTATGGAATCTATTAAGTTGCTTTGCTATCTCAGCAGCAAGCTCAGGCTTTCTCATATCTGTCAATAAATAAGAGATTCATTCATTCGTCGTCATCATTCTCGTGTTTCATAATCAAACCATCATCAATTTTATCAACACTACTAACCCAATGGAGTTAATGTCCTAGCATCAATAAATGACTGCACCATGCCATTCCCAAAAACTCCAAGCAACTTGGCACCAAATCCTGCTGCCGAGAGGTACCCAATCGCCTAAGTAATATCGTAAGTCATTAAATTTAAAGGGCGACAAAACAATTCTAATTCAAATCAAGCCAAACTCACTAGCAGTTCCCTTTCGCGATTAATGACATACTCAGTGTTAGGACCATACAATCTAACTGTCATCATTACTTCATCTCCATTTTCCTCCATCACAGTCACTTTCAACACTGCAACAATAGAAGAATCTCCAGTTAAATGAAAAAAAAAACATCATTGAAGAAGATAAAGCAAGTACGCACAGAGATTTGTGATGCCACCAGCAACTTTTTCAGCAGAAAAGTGTGAATCATCCAATTTCGTCCATTTCTTGAAGAGATCCTTTAAGAGCTCTCTGAACGTGACAATAAAACCCAAATTCTCAGAAATTAAACAATTAGATTGGTAAGAAAGTAGATCAAACGATATCTTGCAGAGAAATAGAAAGGAAAGAGGACGAACACGATGCGAGGTTTCATTTGGTCGATGGGGAGAGAATGGTCGACGGAGATAGATGACTTTGGCATCTCCGAACCTGTTCCATTCGTTTGAGCTTCGCAAGCGGCGTCCATGGCGGTCAAGATCTTTTCTGTCATTCTCTCTCGTAAACGAATCTGAAAACTCGAGAAATTGAGCGGATTTCATCATTTATGCCGGGGAATTAATTGCTTAATTGGGGATCTATCTCTTCGAATGGTTTTCTGTGAGATGCGGCGGGTGAGGAATCATCGAAATGACAAATGTATCCCTCTCATTCAATCCTTCTTCCCTAAACAAAGATTGACATTGATAGAACTGTCACAAATTTTTATTGGTTATTTTAAATGAAACAATTATATCAAGGTTTGATTTTTTGTTTTGGTTAAATTTTGTTTTTGTCAATTAATTATTTACATTGAAAAAAAGAAATAAAAATGCTCCAAATATATATATATATATATATATATATATAATATAATAATACTTAATTTTTAAAATGGGGTTGAGAGCGATGATTAATTTAGATATATACGTGAAAGTAAATTGATAATTATGACTTTATATTTTAAATTTAATATCAAATTTGATGAATAATATGTGAGAATAAATGGATATTTGGGTCGGTTGTGTGGTTGACCCGTCCATAACATAAAACGATTAAAAATAAAATAAAAAATTCTATATCTATGTTTCGAAGGTGGATCTGAAAGGGTGGGACGTGGTGGAAATAGAAGAGTTGTCTAGAAAAAGAAGGAGAAGGTTTGTTGTGAAGATCTTGATGCCGATTTGGACAAGTACCGTTCAGAAGGCTTGAAGAGAAAAGAAGAAGATAATAGTATCTAGCTAGCAACTTCACATTCTAAGTAAATAAATCTCTATTTTCATAATTTGATTTTTGTTTGTCATTGTTTAGTCTAAAGAACAGTGGCATTTGTCAATTTACCATGAATGAAATTTAAATTTAAAAAGACTTGACTTATTTCTTGTCTTAATTTTAAAAACACATATATAATAGGAAGGAAGAAAGAAACAGTGACAAATTTACCATTAATGGAATTTGCAAAAACTTATTTGAAAAAATTAAAAAATTTAACATAAAATAAAAAATTTATCTATATATATATATAATGATGCTTAATTTTTAAAGTGTCAGGATTGTCAGATCGAAAACTGTGGTTAATTTGGATATATATGTGAGAGTAATGGATATTTTGGTCGGATTGTGAGTTGACCCACCCATAAACTTAAAATGGTTAAAAATAAAATTAAAAATATTATAAGTATAGTTTGAACTTGCAACCTAACAAAACAAGTACAACCCTCTAACCAACTAGACTAATAACACTTTATAATTTAAATTCAACACCAAATTTGATGAACGCGGGACATTTTAACAATATAAGTTCAAATTTTTAACTAACTAATATATATATATATAATATATATAATGATACTTAATTTTAAAGTGTCCGGATTGTCGAGTTGAGAACTGTGGTTAATTAGGATATATACGTGATAGTAAATGGATACTTGTGTCGGATTGTGGGTTGATCCGCTCATAAACTTAAAACGGTTAAAAATAAAAATGTTATAGGTATGGTTCGAGCTTGCAACTTAACAAAATAAGTATATCCATTTAATCAACTAGACTAATAACACTTTATATTTTAAATTCAACACTAAATTTGATGAACGCGAGACATTTTAACAATATAAGTTCAATTTTTTAACTAACTAATATATATATATATATTATATATAGTGATGCTTAATTTTTAAAGTGTCCGGATGAGAGTTGTGGTTAATTTGGATATATATGTGAGAATAAATGGATACTTGAGTCGGATTGTGGGTTGACCCGCTCATAAACTTAAAACGGTTAAAAATAAAAATATTATATGTATGGTTTGAACTTGCAACCTAACAAAACAAGTACAACTTTTAACCAACTAGGCTAATAACACTTTATATTTTTAAATCAACACCAAATTTGATTACGCGAGACATTTTAATAATATAAGTTTAACTTTTTAACTAACTAATATATATATATATATAATGATGCTTAATTTTTAACGTGTTCGGATTGTCGGGTCGAGAGTTGTGGTTAATTTGAATATATATATGTAAGAGTAAATGGATACTTGGGTCGGATTGTGGGTTGACTCGGCCATAAACTTAAAATGGTTTAAAATAAAATTAAAAATGTTAAAGGTATGGTTCGAACTTGCAACCTAACAAAATAAGTACAACTTTTTAACCAACTAAACTAATAACAATTTATATATTAAATTCAACACCAAATTTGATGAACACGGGACATTTTAACACTATAAGTTCAACTTTTTAACTAATTAATCTATATATATATATATAATGATGCTTAATTTTCAAAGTGTCTGGATCGCCGGGTCGAGAGTTAATTTGGATATATATTTGAGAGTAAATGGATACTTGGATCGGATTGTGAGTTGACCCGCCCATAAACTTAAAACGGTTAAAAATAAAATAAAAAATGTTATAGGTATGGTTTGAACTTGCAACATAACAAAAAAAGTACAACCCTTTAACCAATAAAAAGTTATTGGAATTATTGGGAAAATGCGATCCATCACTTCCAATCTAACATGTTTCAGAATTGGCCACATCACATAAAGTATTTAAATCCCACAAACATTAATAACCTCATGAAAAGAAAAGAGATCCACAAACATCCAAAGTGAAGAACCCTTCCACGCTTCGCGTGCCACGACCGTAACATGGTTCCAAGAAATGAAGGTCGATGAGTTTCGTTCTAACTTGGCAGCTTCGGTGGGCGAAGAGACTCTTTGTTTGCGACGAGGTTTCACTTGTAACTTCAACCTGTAGAAGAATATTGCCAGAATTAGGGTTTATAACTTGTTTCCCAGATCCGGATGAATAGAGTCAAGCCGGAAGTAGAGTCGAGGCAACAACAGTGAGGAGCCTCTTCGCCTTCTTCGCGTACAAGTCGTTATGTGTCATTTTGTTCGTCGTTGTGTTCTCTATTGAGTTCGCCGCTTAGAGTTTAGAGAGAATGGGGAGAAAACCAAGAAGAGAGAGAATTTAGGAGAAGAGAGAGAATTTAGGAGAAGAAGGAGAAAAAAAGTGAAAAAAATATATATATAACGAAACTTGGTGTCGCGTGACGCGATGCATGCGTCGCGTGACACGAATGGGTATTTTCATCCAAAATAGTTATTTTGTAAATTTTATCGAACCTTGTATATTTCTAAAAAGGATGTCATTATTAGAATAATTTTGTCAAATTTCCCGCTTAAATAGGTATTTCTTCATAGCATTTTATTTGAATCACTCTAAAGCAAAATAATGTATTCTTATAATATTATCATTGTAAATGTAAATTACTTCAATACTATTTTAACCCTGCCAACATATTTTAAAACTACCTAAAAAGATAAAATGGCCTTACAAAAAGAAGGGTAAATATTGATCACTCTAAATATCTGCGATGTCATTTATTTGATCTTGTTTCAACGAGTCTCAATTATTGGATCCATATAAGAAAATTATGAATTAAACACAATTTAATCAAATGTAAAAACTAAAAACATGGTAAGAAATAGTTGTATGAGATGTATAATTTCTTAGTTGAGCATTTTATGTGAACTTGTTATTTATAGTTGACACAATTATAAAACCAAATGTGTAGTTTATATTTTCCTCACAAACACCTCATGGAGATTTTAGTAAATTCTGTGAAATGATCATTGCTGGTGGATCCAAATTTTTAGTAGATTTTGGACTGATAAGACATATCTAATTCTCCATATTTCTCATCACAAAAATAAAATAAAATATATGTAGAACATTCAACATGATTCATAAACAAGCAAATATGATTAGGAAAATTTATAAAAGACGAGCATGTCCTAAATTAGGTTTTTTGGTTTATTTTGACTAAAGTGATAAAAACTGTATGAAATATAGATAAGTTTATTTGGATAGAATATGTTTTAGGACATTTAAGTCCTCATTGTTATTAAAAATTACGGAGCGTGTCACCGGATAATAGGGTTTAATAATTTAAAATTTAGAAAAATTTGTAAAAGTAAAATTGTATTTTAATTAAAGGAATGAAGTGATTAAAAAGATTAAAATCATGGAAAGGAGGAGAGAAAAAAAACCAAATTAATCTAAAAAACAAAATAGGATAGACCCTAAAACTTTTCTTTTTATGATATAATTAAATCAAATCAAAGTAACTTAGTTGTAAAGGTCGACTTAAAAGACCAAAATGTCATTAATTGATTTTATCTAAAAACGCTTTAAGTTTAAGTGAGCATCATGACTGTGAGAGAGTCATATGACATTAGTCTCCTTTATTTAAAAAAATACATAAGTACAACAGTTGTAGGTAGGGGTGAGCATTAGCTGGATTAATCCGAAATCCAATCCAATCCGAATCATAAATACTAATTCGAATTGGATATTTCGGATTGGATTGAGATCGGATCGGATTGAGTTCGAATTGAATTAAATCGGATTGGATTAGAATTATCCAAATTATCCAAACTATCAAAATAAAAATAAAAAATTAATTTTTTTTTTAAATTAAATTTCATCTCAATATAATATATATTTTACTTATCAACGATGATAACGATATTTATTTTTCTTATTATTTTTTAAAATTTAAATTTAATAATAATAAAAAAAATTCAATTTTTTTTTTAAAAAATAAAAATAAAATTGTTAACTAATTTAAAATTGATATATATAAATATTTTTTTAGTTTGGATTATCCAAACCATTTTCAATCCAATCCGTATTTTTTTGTATTAATTAGTAAAATGGTTTGAATTACGAATAAATTTAGTTTGAATTTAATACGAATCAGACCAAACGGACGAATTTGTTTTACCTATTTACTCATTCATAGCGGTAGATTACCAAATATCCAATAATATAAACGCAATCTTTTCCTTCCTGCAAAATGTGATTGGTCATTTCTTTTTTAAGACATCTAGACTCTTCAGTTTCTTGTTTACCATTTTCTTTTTACCTATTTGAGGCTATTTCAAAAAAGGCAATCAGTCCGGTCCAGTCCGTCCACACTATTGACATTGATTTTGAAGGCGATGAAACAATTTTATTAACTCATTTTTTTGGAAAAAGAAAAAAACTAGATATAATGTTGATATTTTTTTATCTTCAATTTATAATTTTAAATTCTAAAAATTTCATATACAAGCTTATTGTACTATATTTAAATAAATAATTCCAAATTAATGTTTATAAAATTTGGATTTAAAAGAATGAATTATTTGAATTAACTTACTAAATAATTATTTTGAAAAAAAAATCAAATAAACAAAGATCAAACAAGCTCTTAAGTACGGAAGATTTTTAAATATTATTAGTACTTACTATTTTAAAAGTTAAAAAATACATGTATTAACTTAACCATTTAAAGAGTTCTTACTAATTAAATAAATGTTATTTGATTAGGTGAAATCAAGAAGACTTGACTTTATTGTTCACATTGGAGCACTTATTTAAGTTTTAAATTAATATTAAGACAATGTATCAATGGCCAATGGGGACAAAAAAAAATAAAATTTGAAAATGATGGAGGATATATATAACATTAACATAAAGTTATATAATTAAGTTATTACTAATGGAAAAACTTGACAGAAACACAAAAGAGGAAAAACAAAAGAAAGAAAATACTAAAAGAATTTGATAACGGAGTTCGGCCAAAATGTTGCCTACGTCTTCGAGCACTAAGACTATCAATTAATAAGGAAGAAGAGATACAAATATTGGGTGCAATAAACCAAAGAGGGGAGAGTTTCTTTTATACACTAAGAAACTTCCCCAACTCCCATCATCTTCCGATGTGGGATTTTAATTGTGCCAAAAATAACAAATCTCCACCTTGGCACAATATCCAAATATTAATCTTCAATATTAAAAAATAAACCTTCAGTGCTTCCAATTGGCACTCTTCAGCGCCGACTCAAATGCGGAAGGTGTTTACCAAATCTAAACAATTAGATTTGGTTTTCCCCATGTCTTTCATCTCGAAGTCTCTACCCAATTGAGCCTTCAATTTATCAGCTTCATATTGGCTCTTTGATGATATCAACATATCATCAACATACAAGAGTAGATAGATGTAAGACTCATATTGCAATTTGCGTAAATACACACATGAACTGAATCTGCTTCTTGTGTACTTGTGCTCCATCATAAATTTGTCAAGTCGCTTGTACCATTGTCTCGACGATAGCTTCAACCTGTACAATGATCTGTTCAACTTGCAATCCCAATTTTCTTTATCAGCAACTTTGAATTCATCTGGTTGATAAATGTAGATTTCCTCGTTCAAATGACCGTGTATGTCTGCGGTCTTCACATCTGGTTGAGCTAGCTCCAAATTCATCTACGCTACCAATGCCAACAAAATTTCAATGGAAGAGTGTTTAAAAATAGGAGAAAGTACATCATTATAATCACCTCCTTCCTTCTGAGCATAGTTTTTTAGTTACCAATTTTTCTTTGTAACGAACATCAAATTTTTCGGAAAATCCTTTTTTCTTAGCAAAAATCCATTTACCACCAATAGCATTCTTTCCTTTTCGTAGATGCGTCAACTTGCATGTCTCATTCTTCTGAATATATTGCATCTCATCTTCCATAACACTTCTCCTTTTTCCATTTTCAGTACTTCGACTAACATCTGAAAAAGTGGATGGAACATCATCTACGACTAAAAGTGGATGGAACATCATCAATGCTTCACCTGCTGTACCTATTTTGCTTTTCCTTTTGTCCTGTTTTCTCAATTCATGACTATATAAAGCAGAACTTACAGCATCAAAAGAAACATTTCTCTTCCCATGAAGTAACGTTGTTTCTAAGTGTTCAAATTCATCAAGAAGGGACGATAGCAACATCAAAGCAAGATCTTCATCCTCAAACTTAACATCAAGGTTTAATAGATCTGCTACTAATTCATTAAACTTAGTAATATGTTCATTCATAGTAGTACCTAATTGGTAATCAAACCGAAACAACCGCTTCTTCATAAGGAGCTTATTCTGACCACTCTTCTTCAGAAATTTATCCTCTAATGCTTACCACAGTTTCTGTGCAGAAGTTTCATTCTTCACAGCATACTTCTGCTCTCTGCACATGCACGATCGAATTGTTCCGCACGCCAACCGATTCATGATACTCCACTCTTTTTCTTCTATACCATATGGTTTTCCGATATCAATAACAACATCTAGACCCTGCTGAAAAAGACAATTTAGAACCTCATTTTGCCACATGTCGAAATGCACAGTTCCATTAAAGATTTCCACCGCAAACTTCAAATTCGACATCGGTGTCCTCGTCCAGGATGACGAAGGAGTTGACGCCCCTTTTGAAGACTCCACCATGCCAAGGACGAACCTTCGGCTCTGATACCACTTGTTGGGAAAAACCCTGACAGAAACACAAAAGAAGAAAAACAAAAGAAAGAACACACTAACAAAATTTGATAACGGAGTTCGGCCAAAATGTTGCCTACGTCTCCGAGCACTAAGACTATTAATTAATAAGGAAGAAGAGATACAAATATTGGGTGCAATAAAACAAAGAGGGAGAGTTTCTTTTATACACTAAGAAACTTCCCCAACTCCCATCATCTTCCGATGTAGGATTCTAATTGTGCCAAAAACAACAATTACATGTCTGAATAAGCACATTTAAAACCAAACACTATTTTGCATTTTGTACATTGAAATCCAATTTTAAATTCGAAACAATATTTGTTGCAACGATTACACACCAATATTTCCTTGGTAATCATAATGCATATTAGTGAACATTTGTGATGCGGAGATTTATAGAGTCCACCAAACTTGACAAGATCTGGAAATAGAGCAAACAACTTTTGCACACATTTTAACCCAACTGACTGGTCACATTCAAAACAGTGGTAAATCCATGTTTTGTTATTTACTTTCCTTTCGCAAAATTCACAATGGTCCTGTGCTGCACCTTGATTGTCATTACTAGTGGAAACATCATGAGTTGAATATGTCAATTTGAATCCATGTTCGTCGTACCAATGTACAATTTCTTGTGGCATTATCAAACATTTGGGGTGAATGCTAAAATGGCAAGCATCACAACCAAATGAGAAGGAGGAGAAACATGGTGAGATGGTAGAGCTATAGTTGCAAATCTTGCAATCGCACTTTTTAATGAAATTTCTTATACCACATGAGATGCAACCTCCTATGGATCTCCCATACTTAAGAAGGAGAGGGTGATCGTGAGTCTCGTGTTTCACGAATTTAGGAAGTGTAGCGCATCTAACATCCAAGTAGTATCCTTCACATTTATTGCATTTATAGGCAAAACCATTCCCTATCTCCTTACAACCCTTGCATCTAAAGAAGCCAAAGCATTCTTTGAGATTTTCTTGTAGGATTAGTGTGTGTCCTATATCTAAGTGAGCCGGGTGCTTTAGCTCACGCGGCAATTCAGCACACCATTTGTGTAAATCGAAATTGCATATCGTCTCATTGAAACTATAAATGGGTGTATTATTTAATAGGGGAAGCATGCATGCATTGCACACTTCATAGTCACATCTAGTTGTACTACTATAGTCAAACCTTGTAAATTTGCATGAATGAACCTCCAGGGTAAGTTGATGACCATGGCTGGGATGTTTGAGGATATGCCCGTTTTCCACGTCCTCAGGTTCACATGTATTTTTAATAAATTGGGCTAGCGTGTCCCGTACGACCTCATTAAAAGGCAACGGAAATTGGATCAATTTGTCGTTTATTCGATCTTGTTCTTCAGACGTCTCAATTATTTTGTCCCTACATAAGAAGATTATAAATTAAACACGATTGTTGCAAATGTAAAAACTAACATTGTAAGAAAATAGTTGAATGAGACATGACCATTTCTTAGTTGAGCATTTTATGTGAACATCATAATTACAACCAGCACAACCATAGAAACAGAATTTGGGGTTTATATTTTCTTCACAAACCCCACATATAGAGCGTACTGCATGTGTGCCTGGTGAATGGAGTAATTTGAGCTCATGCATATGGCTGTCATGTTCGATACGTTGAGGCAGTGAGCAACATTGCTCGTGGATCCAGAACGAGCAAGTTCTGCAGTGATAAGACATACCTAATTCAATGTGTTTTTCACCACAAAGACAACACACAAATGATGCGGGATATAGATGAACCGTCAATCCATGGTTGTGTAGAGTGTGGCCGTAAACAATAAAGGACATGAATGCGCATCTTAGATCCACGTCAAAATTACAAACCTCACAATGATAAAAGAATGGTGTCGCCCACATGTAGTGATTATCGCAAACATCACACTTGTAATTATAGTTGGGATTAGGCGGGTGTGTGTAGAGGATTAAAGGATGTTGTGAGTGATTTGGATAATCTTTCATCTCTTTGGGTAAAGATACACAAAATTCGTGAAGATTAAAACCATTGCATTTTTCCATACTACAAGTGAACCCGCCTATTCCAATTTCAATACCACAACAATTGCAAAGCAGTTCACCTTCGAATCCTTTTCTAACATCTTCTTTGAACGTCAACGGATGTTCATGTCCAAAATGCATAACACGTTTCTTTCTTGCCTCTTCTTCTTTTATATGTAAATGATTATGAAGAAAAGATGATGAACTTGGGGGATAAAGAATCTCATCTCCATCATTCAACATCAGATTTTATTGTAAGCAACAAGAAGATATATGATGATCAAGATTCAAGACAATTTGCAAAGACAACTTCTTTCTCTTTATAACATACCAAAGACTTTTTGTAAGGCAATAAGTTGAGTTGATCATAATACTAACAACTGTAAAAGTTAAAGAAAATTAATAATGACTTCTTAAGTCTTTGAGCAAAGTTGTAAAACCACTTCACCATTATTATTACGAGTGATGGGGAGGGAATGACTTGACATCACCTCATTTGGTTGGAAATAAGATAAAGTAAGAGGAAAGAGAGAAGAGATAAATTATTTAATTTTTTCAGCCAACCATATTGTCGCACGTCATTCCCTCACCAAATTTTCTCTCCCAATCATTTCTCTTATTTTAATTCATTATTATTTATTTATTAATTAAAAGTATTCATTGGTAGTTTGTATTTCTTTAGAGTTAGTGGATAAATTAAAATATCTTGATTTTAATAATTAATGATGGTGAGGATATTAGTTTTTATTTTTATTTTTATTTTTATTTTAAAGGAGAATAATATATAATAGAACAGCTTTGAATAAAGATTGTGAATCGCCTTTAGGTAAAGAGCCTTTAGGTAAAGAACGTGGAAGATGACGTGGAAAAACATTTGAAAAAAAAGGATCAAATCGGATCGGATCGGGCTGCTTTATTTCAGATTTCAGATTTTTTTTTTCGAATAAATTTTAATAATAAAAAATATCCGGACTGCTTTGATGGATGCTAATTTTGAAAACTATTTTCTACCAATTTTTAATTAATTAATTTATTAACATTTAATATAATGTAATCATTTTATATTCATATTTTAACTATTAAAAAATATATTTTTAAAAAATATATTTTTATATATATTAAGAATGCTGAGAATTATTTATTTTAGAAAGTGTTATATTGTTATCATATTGAAATTATTAAAATAAAATATTAAAGTAATTTTTTAATATTTAATATGATAAGTATAATATAATTTTAATTTTATTTTAAAAGTTGTCAAAAAAATATTTGTTATGTTACATTATTGTTTTTTCTGAAAAGAATTACCACTATTATCTGTCATTTTGATTTTTGTCATACAAAAAGTCTTAATGTTTATTATAAATGATGAAAAACTTATTATTTGATTGAAAAATTATTAATATTAAAAATAAATTAATTATTTGATATAATATATTTAATATCTATGATTGTCTAGATTATAGTGTACCTTGTATGTTAATTTGATATAAATAATTATTTATATTATTTTATTTTTAAATGTTGTATTTTTTTTTTTGACAAATATAATTTCCATCAAAATCTTATTTCTATTTATTAAAAAATATCATTTTATTAAAGAAATTCCCCTCTCCAGATTTAAAATAAAAATTTACTTAATCGATTAAGGAAAATATATGGGATAATCATCTTCATCTCCATTAATCAACATTAGATTTAGATTTGATTATAAGCAAGAAGATATGATTGTTTCTCTCTATAACATATTAAATATTTTTTTAGTAAGGATTAGTTGAATTGATGATAATTATTAATTCACCATTATTTTAATTAATTATTAATTATTATTTCATTGGTAGTACTCTATATTAATTCTTTATGGTTAGTGTCTAAATTAAAAGTTATTATTATTTTCCTATAGTTAGTGATTTAATTAATACTAATGGGTTGCCTATAATATAAAATTTAAGGGTGGTTGAGTGGGTTTATTTAAAAATGTTGATCCGTTGTGATTTTGATGATATATGTGACTTTTTTTAAAATTGAAAATTTGAGTGCCTTAAGCTTTCTAATATATAAATAACACATTTTAAATTCAGTATTAACCACTCATGTTGAATGTATAATATATTTTTTTTATTAAAATCACAATAATGTCGTTGTAAAATAAAGATATACATCCAATCAAATGTTTATTTATATAGATGTTAACAGAAACCATTCTTAAATTAACCTTGTTTCATGTTCAATTTCTCAAACTAACCTACTTTATTCATTTATTTCAAACTAACCTACTTTATTATTCAAATTCAGTTTTTTATTATTTAAATTCAGTTTTTATATTTTAATTTATTTATTTTTTATATTATATTTAAACTTATTATTAAATGTATATTTATATTATTATTTTTATAAATTAGATTATTTATAATTTGATGTATATATTTACATTATTATTTATATTTTGATATATATATATTTTAAATTATTATTTTTATAAATTTTATAATTATAATTTTAATATATATATTTACATTTCAATTATTATTGATATAATACAATAAATATTCACTTTATTATCTTCATAAATAATTAATAAATACTAATATATTTAAAATATTTTAACCATAACTATATATAATAATTTATAAAAATAATTACAATCATTCTTTTCTAAATTATTTACAATTTTACTCAAATACATCTTTAACTACGTTTTGTATAACCTTCTTGACCACACCTCTCACAAATTATAGTCTTTCGTGAGTTACTTATCTCAATTTGAATACATTGATTTTGACTTCGTTAATTTTTCTTCTTTCTCAAAATTTTATTGGGAATAAAATTATCATATTTTTTTCAATCATGTGGTTATTAAAACGTCCATTATTGATTTTCTTGAACATATATGAAATAGTTAACACTATATTTTATCTTATGTTTGTTAGTTGATAAACATATTTGACTTATTTTTATTATTATTTCTTGAATGCTTAACCTCTCTTATTTTCCACTTTATTTGGTGACAATTTGAACGATTATATTTTTTTATAATTGTTTTGTCATTATATTTAAATAATTCTCATTTATATAATATTATATTAAACTTTTTAAAATAATAAAATGTTATATAAAATAATAATTAAAAGTAAATATATATTAAAATATAAATAATCAAATTTATAAAAATAATAATTTAAATATATATTAAAATATAAATAATCAAATTTATAAAAATGATAATTTAAATATTTTAATAAAAATAATAATATATATATATATTTAATAATAAGTTTAAATATAAATAAATTAAAAAAATAAAAATAAATAAAGAAACTGAGTTTAAATAATAGAGTAAGTTAGTTTGAGAATGAATAAATAAAGTAAGTTAGTTCGAGATTCACAACAAAATAGTTTGGGAATTGGTTGACTAATGAGATAAACTGATATATTTAAATTGACTTCTTCAATCAAAAGAGCATCTTATGAGTTTTTATTAATCAAATTGTTAGATTTGCACGTTTCCTAATTTTCAATTAATTTATTTATTAAGATCTAATAGTATAATAATTTCATATTCATATTTTAACTTTTAACAAAAATATATAATATATATTAAGAATGTTGAAAATTATTAGTTTTTTTTATTTTTTATGTTAGAATATTGTGTTATTTTGTTATAATAAAATTTAAAATTGTTAAAATAACACATTAAAGTCATTTCTTAATATTTATTATTAAAAAATGATATAGTTTTTATTTTATTTTATTCTAAAAAGTGAAATTTGAGTCATTTTAACATAATAATAATACATTAAGAAAGAATAAACAAGAAATTAAGGATTGAATAACAGGTCTGGTCGAAGCATATATATACAATAAGTCAAAAATATGAGCCCCAAATCCTTATTAAACTTGTCTTCTTCTTCTAAAGACCATCCCTTCCATGAATTCTCCATAAGAATTTCTGAAAACAAGGAAAAAGAATAAATTGACGATTTTAAGATCATAAATTAACCTTTTAGTTTACTTAATATTTTTCTGATAATGTTTAAAAATTAAACACAAGAAATATTTAATAGCAAGAAACTTCAATTTATGCTAGCATGGACACATTGCGTTGTAAAAATTAATCAAATAAATAATAAACATGAAACGTTATATTATAATTTAAAAAATATATTTACGATTTAAAATTAATTAATAATCAAAATTATATGTTTAAAAAAATATTTAATAACTATTAAATTAAATAAATAAATATTATATGATAAAAATTGATAAAAAAAAAATTGAACACATAATTGAATAATTATAATGCATAAATAAATTTATACCATTTTGGATGAATTTATAATATTAATTTTTTTTTATATTCTAATTAACTATTTAAAATTAACATAAAAAAATAATAACGAAAAGAAAAAAAAAGACACATAATGATAGTTAAAAACTTATATGATTCTATTGGACAAGTTACTAGTAAGATCTTCTAAATATCAATAGTAGTAAGATCTTCTAAATATCGATTTCACCTGAAAATCTTCTAAATATCAATAGTAGTAAGATCTTCTAAATATCGATTTCACCTGACAATTTCTTCTCCGTATATTGTACATTTGTTCATACATTATATCAACTTAGATTCTGTGGCCACACTTGTGACTCCCAGATCGCTCGTCTGCAGAAATGAGTTAAAATCCCCTATGGCTCGTGATCCTTTCCCAAGAGAGAGGAAAGCCCTGCCCAGAGCGATTTCCGAGCCCGACTCGCGTACACAAAAGTCATGAAAAAGCCACCACCATCACGCGTTGACCGTCATCCAAGGAAGGTAAGTTGTTGGGTACCTCTGCCACTGATTGGCTAGGCTTTACTACCGAACCTTGGACGAGAGTGTGCGTAGGCAGTAGAGCCGCCACCGTCGCCTCAGCTTTCCCGTTGGTTTGGCTCGGGGCCTCCGTCTGTCCTTCTGGCCCCCTTTTTTGTCTGAATTAGCTCCTTTGTTCTTCTTCCCCACTGCATGTCCTGCGTTTGTTGAGTCTTTGGAAACCCTAGCGGATTCTTGCCCCCACGGAGCGGTAAGGGTTAATGTCCTCTTGTCTCTTCCAAGCAAGAAGGGCTTGTTCTCAGAATGGCAAAAAGCTATCGATTGACGAGTTTATTCACAAAGTAGCTCATCTATTTTTGAATATCTCTCAAAGGTTTCATTTGGGCCTTGCCGAATTTGTATACACCAAATTTTTATATCCCGAAACTAAAATAAATATGCACGTCTAGTATGATGATCATATTTGATTATTGGACCAAGGGAGCAAAAATTAAAAATACATTACAAATTGGCTCAAAACGACCCCTAAATAACAGTCCAAACGCCAATTTCCAAAAATACTCGAGTTTGAGATTTTTTCATACTTTCATAATGACCGGTTTAAAAAATTCATTAACTTTGAGTATTAATGTTAAAAAAATGTACCAAACAACCAACTTGGAGATTTGATATGTTCAAATAAACCAGTTTGAAAAATTGTGAATTTTGAGTATAATATTGATGTTTGTAATTTTGTGTAGAAGGCATTCAAAATGGCAAAAAGATCAAAACCGAGTTGAACCGGATGAGTCAAAAGAAGTCAATGAGTTTGACCGCGCACCTTAAAAGAATTTAAAACATGGACGCTAACGTCATGCGGTCATGCTGACGCCATGCACAAATTATTTGAAAAAAACCCACAAATGCATATGTTTGGCGCTTTTGTTCCTTGAAGAACTTCTACGAAGATCACCAACTTTAAAAATTCACCAAGATCACTATACACAATGGAATTAGATGATCTTGGATGATTTTGAAGGCTTGGAGAATCCTATACAAAATCTGTTTGTATCTAAAATTGAGTCCAAACTCTAAATCCTTGTAAATCGTCGGTAATGTGACCAAGACGGGATTAAACTGGACATGTTTGCAGTGTAAAATTCATAACTGAAGCTACAGAGCTTCACACCTTGTTCAAGAGCTCCCAAAGATTTGCGAAGAATAGAAACATGTTTTAACTTCTAATAGAGTTAAAATCGAATCAAAAGTTGAAAACTGTTAACAATAGTTAGACCTCAGTCTCTATTGTTAACACCGATCCTAACAGAAAACATCTTCAATGAAGATGAAGAGTGTCCAGTTGTGGTGGAAAACATATTTAGTGACTATGAAGAATGTATACCTGAAGTGGAAACTACCGACCAAATGAAGATGATTCGTGTCCACTTATGGTGGGAAGAGACAACTCTGCGAATCTCCCTATGCAGGAATGTCTAGAAGCGTCGGTTGGGAGATTCGCGGTGGTTGCTTCAATGTAGATGCCGATGAATATTGTTATAATGTAAATTTTTTTATCAAACGTTGTAATGGAATAGAAATTAGTTCATCTAATCCGATTATAGTTGATAATAATAATAATGATTTTACAATAATAAGAGTAATGTGTGTAAACATGAATCGAATACTCATCAATTATGTTATGCATATTTTAATTTCATATATAATTATATAAATTAATGAATAAAAAGTAATTGAAATATATAATAAATTAATTAATGCAGGTTGACCATTGATGTGATGGTAGCAATTGGAAAAGGGATGAGTATTTATGATACAAACTATAGAGTCGTCATCCGATGTGAAATAATCATGATAACTGAAATGACTAGATGGAAAAACAAATTTTGGCGCTTCAGAAGTTTGGGATAATTTGGATATTAACATCTATAGATTATAAACACAATACTTTATAATCTAATGATGCCAAAGTTTCCCAAACTTTTAAAGATATGACACAACCGCTGTTATATCTATCAGGCGAGTTGGAGAAACGCAACATCGATCCTAAACCTATTTTTGAGGTCGGTTTCCTGAATTTGACATAGTCAAAATTGTTCATCAAACTTGAAAGTGAATGCAAATGGCTGTGTACATAGGGAAGATTCTCCAAATGTGGCAGTTGGGGACACTTTAGATAGTGAATGTCTGAAAATTAATAGTCCTATGAGATTGAAGACCCCTTTGAGTATTCAGATGCGGACAATGAAGATAGTCCAACACACTCTTTTAAATGGAATGATTTGGGCGAGAAATCTGAAGCTTGTGAAGCTTATGAATCTTCTAAAGATAAAGATGAGGGGAGATGCATCAATATTAGAGATTATCTGAAAAGGAAGATCACCAAAATCCTTATGTGTCTTCAATCCCCCTACATGAAAGTCGTGGCCAAAAGTTAGAAAAAATAACAAACAAGGAACAAAGATTGACCGATTTCGTTTTTTTTGAAGATCTAGATGAAAGGTAAATAAAACAAGCTTTTTCTCAAATGAAAATAACAAAGTAGTTATGTTCTAAATGAATGTGCTTTGTAGTGAGGTAGGGTTCCCAATATAACCGTGCCCTAATTCAATCAATGAAAGAAAAAGAAGAAGTTGCGAGTAAAGTAGTGGACGCTTGGGCCCGTATATTGCACTCAAAATTTAGGAGGTTTGCACGGCATGAAAAACGAATAATTTGTTTTTCTATATCATCATATGTAAGTGCTTCATTTGATTTTGTGTTATGTATTGATCAATGTTCATAACATTGATAATTTAGAATTTATTTGCAGATTATATACAATTTGATTACACATTATTTGCCTCTACACTTAAGGAAGAGATGATCAATTGTAAAATAACAGAAAAAGGTATAAAAAATACTGACCTGGTATGTAAACCCTTCAAATTAAGGAATTTCGTTTATACTTGTATGCAATGATATCCAATAATTCTTCTTTGTATTCTTTTAACAGATATTCCTACCGGTCCTCCATAACGGGCATTACTATGTTGTATTTGCGAATATGTTTGTTCCAAAAATTGAAATACTAGACAACATCGAAATTCCGTGGGGTATTACATTTATGGGTAAGTATAACGGTATAACAAAGCATGTGACAAATTTTGTTTATTTTTTTAGAGATCTAGGCCTACTAGAATTAGTTGATAAATTATAATCAATGAGTATGACTTCTGTAAAACTGAAGTGGTAAGATCGAAAAAACAAAAATGTTGTGGTATTTAATATGAGACATATGAAAACTTATAGAGGAGATTGGACTAACTAGGATATTTACATCACTAAGGTCAAAATGTAAGTGTTAAACATATGTTCTTCATTCACACTTTTTTTTTATTGATTTGCTTATACTTTTACTTGTTGTTTTGAAGGCCGAAGAAACTTTGAGCACACTCAGGATAATATATTTATACATAATTCTTATGGCAGACGTGAATGCCAATAAGAGCAACTTAAAAAATTCACTTAAATTAAGATAAAAGTTGTATAAATGAATTTGAATTATTATATTTCACATTATACACTTATTGTTTATGGTGATAATAGTTTTTCAAATTATTGTTGTTTATTTTTTTATGGTTCACTTATATGATAATAATATAATAGTGTACATGAAATGTAACACCACTACCGGACTAAGATAAAACATTAATACATTAATGTAAAATCATGTATTCCTTCCATATAACACCACTACCGCACTAAGGTAAAAACATTAAGGGTGTGATTGATAATCCTGGAATTGGCATTGGATTGGAATTGGAGGGTCCAATTCCAATTCTTATGTTTGTTAGACACTTTAATATTAGGAATTGGAATTGGAATTAGAATTCCAATGGAATTCAATATAGTGTAATTTGAGAGTTTTCATTTCCAATCTTTTTAGGTCGGAATTGTAATTCCAAATTAACACGTTTTTCATGTTTTTGACATTTTTAACACGTTTCACACATAAATACGTTTAACACGTTTTTAACTCGTTTAATACGTTTTCACCCGTTTTCA
Source organism: Impatiens glandulifera (assembly GCF_907164915.1). Lineage (NCBI taxonomy): Eukaryota > Viridiplantae > Streptophyta > Magnoliopsida > Ericales > Balsaminaceae > Impatiens > Impatiens glandulifera. The sequence continues at coordinate 22,929,384 of NC_061870.1, forward strand.
TGTTTTTGGCAAGTTTAACACGTTTTTGGCACATTTAACGCGTTTTTGGCACGTTTAACACGTTTTTGACACATTTGACATGTTTTCACATCCTCGACATGTTTAACACGGTTTTCACGTTTTTAACACGTTTAACACGTTTTTAACATGTTTAACACGTTTAACACGTTTTTAACATGTTTAACACGTTTTTGACATTTTGGCACATTTTGCACATTTTAGCACGTTTAACAAGTTTTTCACATATTAAGCACATTTAACACGTTTAACACGTATTCACATTTTTGACACATTTAACACATTTTTAACACATTAAACACGTTTATTATGTTTTTGGCATGTTTAACACGTTTTTGACACGTTTATCACGTTTACCATATTTTTGACACATTTAACACGTTTTTCACATATTTGTTAAACATGCCAAAAACGTGGAAAATGTGTTAAACGTGCCAAAAATGTGTTAAACTTGTCAAAATGTGTGAAATGTACCAAAAATGTGTTAAACATGTTAAACATGTTGAAAAGTGTTAAACGTGCCAAAAATGTGTAAAATGTGTCAAAAATGTGTTAATCTTATCAAAACGTGTGAAAAACATGTTAAACGTATTAAAAATATCAAAAATGTGTTAATGTGCTAAAATATGAAAACGTGTGAAAAACGTTTTAAACGTGCCAAAACGTGAAAAACGTGTTAAACGTGTCAAAATGAGTAAAACGTGTTAAACATACCAAAAACATGTTTAACGTGCAAAAAACGTGAATAATATGTTAAACGTGTGAAAAACGTGTTAAACATGTCAGAAACGTGCAAAAAATGTGAAAAACGTATTAAACTTGTCAAAACGTGTGAAAAACATGTTAAACGTTTTAAAAATGTCAAAAACATGTTAAGCATACCAAAAACATGACAAACATGTTAAACGTGTGAAAATGTGTTTTAAGTGTGAAACGGTTAAACATGTCAAAAACATGTTTAAATGTGCCAAAAACGTGTCAAAAACGTGTTAAATGTGTTAAACATATCAAAAACGCATTAAATGTACCAAAAACGTGAAAACATATTTTGAACCGTTATTTTATTTTACAAACATAGAAATTAGAATTGAATTACAATTCTATCATTTCCCAAATATAGGAATTGGAATTGAATTACAATTCTATAATGTTTCCAAACATAGGAATTGAATTGTAATTCAATGCCAATTCTCATGGAATTGGACTTAGAATTCTAATGCCAAATTCAATTCCTCCTCATCAAACACACCAATACATTAATGTAAACTCATTTATTCCTTTATGATCAGGCGCTATCTAATGAAGTTTGCTTGCTTCACTTATATTTACATCAAATAGTGAACAGGCAAACAAACCCGTCTCTTTCATCTTCTCTCTCACTTTCATCAAATAGTCTCTCTTTGTTTGGACCCTCTCTCTCTCAAGTCTGTATCGGCAAACAAACCAAATAGGTTCATTTTCTACCTCATTCTCTTCATTCAATGAGTGAATCATAGTAATATAGGAGTCAAAGATGCATGTTTTATCGGAGAAACAATTGGAGTGATATGTAAGTATGATCATAGAGAACCCTAACGCATTTGGTGCCTATTATGTAGATGAGATTCTACCGTTTATTCGCATAAATTTTAACGGAGTGCTGATGGCACACATGCAGAGCAGATGGAGTCCAGATAGTCGTTCTTTTATAATTGGGGACATGCACATCTGCCTGACGATTGAGGACTTTCCAGCAATCCTCAAGTGTCGATCTGATCAACTCATGGTTATGTTCTCTAACGATCCTCTACCTTAATTTTCATTCGAGATTCTCTAAAATTTCTATGGTTGTACAATGTATGACGTTGCATTGTTCACCATTGATGATGGATTTATCAATATGAGACACCTAAACGATTTCATTAATTTCATTTGACGTGTATAGGGACGAACAAGACCATCGACCACATACAAAGCAAACTATTCATGATGGTGGTTCTGGCTCATTTTTTGTGTCCGCCTGAAGGCCGACAGCCTTCGGATAGGCTCCTCGGGGTAGTTTCTGCTCTGATGGGAAATGGCCGAGGGTTGACTGGCCTTGTAATCGCCGAGACATTCATTGGTCTCCGCGACTTTGTTCCAGAACTAACACATTTATCTAATTATTTTTAAAAAATATAAAACTTAATTGATTAAAGTGTTGTACTTACAATATTTGCAACTTCAATATTTATATGTAATTTTTAATTTGATTTTTTTAATTTAACCATTACAAATTTTATAGGCGGACAACTCACAAATTAACAATTTGAACCCGTTTACTCTAACAAAAACGAGTACGTGTGAATAAGTTTGTAAGCAGTTCGGTTTAGTCGGTTTATAGATCAAAATGTACAATTAAACCGTTGGGTCGGTTTGCTTAAATCATAAACCATCGGTTTTGGTTTATTGATCGGTTCGGTTGGCACGGTCAGTTTATTCGGTTAAATTAATTTTTAATAAAATAACTAAAACTCAAAAATAAAAATATTGAAATTAAAACAAGGACAACCTAAGATCGACCAGTTAATAAAAGTGTAGAATAAAGATTGAAGTTAAGAGTTAATTTATGTGTTAATAACGCGATCCACAAGGAAGGAGATGAAGAGTTTCCTTATCATCCTTGAAAAATGAAATTTATCTATCATCTTTAAATGAATGAAGACCGATACTACTTTAGTGTCTCTCTCATCCGATGCACAAAAAAAAATAAAAAATTATAACATATCGATCAATTTATCAATCAATGAAGTTTATCTATCATCTTTAAATGAATGAAGACCGATACTACTTTAGTGTCTCTCTCATCCTATGCACAAAAAAAATCAAAAATTATAACATATCAGTCGATTTATCAATCAATGAAGTTTATCTATCATCTTTAAATGAATGAAGACCGATACTACTTTAGTATCTCTCTCATCCTATGCACAAAAAAATCTAAAATTATAACATATCGATCGATTTATCAATCAATGAACCGACGCACCGAATTGGAAAGCATTATCAGTTCAAGCTTTTTCATATTGTCGGTTTCTTGGTTGGTTAGTTCGATTCGTTAGCGATTCAGTTTCGAACAGTTCGGTCCGGTTACAGGCAGTTCGGTCGGTTGGCTTACAGGCCTACGTGTGAATACTAGTCATTTAAGAAATATATATATATATATATATAAATATATATATAAATAAAAAAATAAAAGGTTAATTTAAAATTTAAACTTTGTTATTCCATTATTTATTAGATGTATTATAGGGCTTATTTAAATATCAGGACATTAAAAATTTATATGATGAAATATGTGAGAAAATAAGTTGTTTTACCGAATTGAATAAAATGTGAAATGAGAGTATTCTATTTTTTATTTTAATATATTATTCGTTATTTATTAAGAATTTACATTGAATACATATTATTATAATTCTTTTTTAAAATTTATTTTGTTTATATTTTTATCCGTGTGCATCACACGAGAATTTTTCTAATTAAAATAATGGCTAAATTGTTAATTTAAGTTCGAACTTGGGTAGATTACTCCAGTTGTTCCGAGAATCTCCGCTAGTTGAACCGCATTCAGTAGACTCCCTGTGTTTTATCAAATAGCCTCGAGTTTTGAATTGTGCCATATCATACTCGAATTATCAAGATTTTAGTTATTTGAGATTTTTTCAAATAAATATAATGTTTATCTTTTTGTTTTAACATATTAATTTTGTCTTTTTAATTAATTTATAATGTTTATAAAATGAATTGATATAACGTTTTAAATATTTATTTATAAAATTAAGTTGTTTTTCAAAATTTATGCATTTTAATTTTTTAGAAATTAATTGAGTTATTAAAATAATGTGTAATTTAACGAGAAACTTTAGAAAATTTGTAGAGATAAATTTCGTATTTATTTTTAAAAAGACTTTATAACAACATACTTTTGTGTATGTGTTACGACTTGTTTTGTAAGGTGTGTTTATGGGTTCTTGATCTCTAGGACCGGGTGGAAATTCTATAATCAAAGGACAGCGAAAAGTTTTAATAGAGAATTTGGGATGGGGATAGAAGAACCAAGGGTGAGAAGAGAAATATTGTTGGTCTATACCAAACAGTCCATAATAAATAATAATAGACAAATGGGGATGAAGTTCATATCTTCATTATTCCATTAATGGGTCCTTGGGGAAGAAAGATCAGCCTTATATAGGTGATGTCTTGCCCCAGAATATTCGATTACAACTACTTAGAAAATAACATAATTCAGTTTGTAAAATAGAAAGGGAAAGCAAAAACAAAATATTAAAACAACAAATAGAAATCTGGCCCATGTGCACAATAGGGCAAAGAAAAGGTGCCGAGAAAGGTTGCTGAAATTATTTTAGGACCGAGGCCTTAATTTGGAGACCCTAACATTATCTCCCCCTTCAAAATTCGTCGCCCTCAACGAAAAAGACCGTGGCCTGGCGAACCTCTAATGCGCATGCCCCTATCTTCAAAGAGAACTCTTTTCTCTTGCTGTCCGGTCGAATTTTCAGCAGGTCCAGCAAGTGTCGAAGTGTAGGACCGCATTTCTTTAAAAGCCTTCGGTCTTACAGCTCCAATCAAGCACTAGGGTGTTATCAAAAATCCAGATTCAGTCCTTCCTTTGGCCCAGCACGCCAGGTGCAGTAAAAGGACCATTTTCCTTCCGATTATACTCTAGAATGTCTTCAAACAACCAAGCTCAGTCCTTTTTTCGGACCAGCAACACATGTGCAACAACATAGCCATGTCTTTTAATTACATTCATGGTTGGTGGTCGATTGTTGGGTTGCTGGAATAGTTGGTTGACCCCTTTGATTATGTGCTGAAAATTTTCAGGAGTGTCTTCCAAAACAAGTGAAATAATTTGGCATTCGTTCTTACTCTTTATTTGTACCGTGGCAGCAACATTGTAATTTTCCAAAGTCTTTTCTAGCTGGTTGCCTTGTATTATGTTGACCTGCGACCGAGGGGTACCCTGATGGACTGTGAATGTGTGCAAAGAAATGACATGTTCGTCCCCTATCTCAAGCAGCAAAGGTGGGTCATAAAACCTGATTCTTGGACGAGTTCATGGACTTCTTGGACTTCTTGTTGATTAGCCGAGGCCATGAATATTTTGGATTTGCACCTATGATTGGGCTCTCATTTTTCATTGCAAGTATAACACAGGTCTTCCTTAGGATCAGTTGTCCGGTTCGTGCTTGGCCAAGCCGTGTTAACATTGCATGGTTTGGACAGCAACGACAGTTTAGCGTTGTACAAGGGCCTGCTTCTCATTAGGGACCCGTAAGTTGTTTCTTGGGCAGCACTGACCTGTTTCAAGTTCATGCGTTGTCTAATGGAGGTGTCGTGTATAGGAGGACCGAATCGCAGCAAGAAATCTCTCTTGAATACATCCCACGTCAAGGCTTCCATATGGTTGCGATTCTGCAAATATGAGTCATGCCACGTTCTTGCCTCTTTTGAAAAGTGAGTGCAGACAATGTCCAATTTTGTGACATCATTCGTCTTGCTCACCTTAAAGACTTGCTCGGCAAATATGAGTCAGCTCTCCAAATTAGTCTCATCAAATTCAAGAATATTAACATTTGTGAGCCGGGTTGGAGGAAGGTAGTAAAAATCATTAACATATGGTCGGGTGCGGGAATCTTGGCCATTATTAAACGCACCACTTTCAATGGCTGTCAAGTTTTTTCCAACAGCATTGAACCTTCTGTCCATATTTTGCTTAAAGGCATTGTGCACAGCAGCCTGTTCGGTCATGTGTTGTTGCAGGAAAACTTGTATGGAGGCATATTGTTGGGTCAGGCCTTCGAGTAGGGTCTTAAGAGCATCCATCTTTGTTTGCTATCGGGTTTCTTTCATTTGAGGATCGTCTTGCTCTGATACCAAGAATGTTACGACTTGTTTCGTAAGGTGTGTTTATGAGTTCTTGATCTCAAGAATTAAGTTCTTGATCTTTAGGACCAGGTAGAAATTCTATAATCAAAGTGCAGCAGAATGTTTTTAATAAAGAATTTGGGATAGGAGGATAGAAGAACCAAGGATGAAAAGAGAAATACTGTTGGTCTATACCAAACAATCCATAATAAATAATAATAGACAAATGGGGGTGAAGTTCATATCTTCATTATTCCATTCATGGGTCATTGGGAAAGAAAGATTAGCCTTATATAAGTGATGTCTTGCCCCAGAATATTCAGTTACAACTACTTAAAAAATAACTGAATTCGGTTTGTAAAAATAGAAATGGAAAGCAAAATCAAAATATTAAAACAACAAATAGAAATTTGACCCATGTGCACAATAGAACCGAGAAAATGTGCCGAGAAAGATTGTTGGAATTATTTTAGGACCGATGCCTTAATTTGGAGACCCTAACAGTATATTATGTCAATTTGGATATTGTTATGTGACATAAGTTTGTGTATACTTTATCAATTTAAATATTTTTATATTTAAATTAACTAATATGATTTGAATGTCATATAATATGTGTAATATATGAAAATAGTTGAAAAAATCGAAAAGAAAAAGTTTACAATTTTGTTTTACAAATGTGATAAACTATTTACGGAAAAAAAATTACCATGTTAAAGTAAGAAGACATATTCATTCATTTGTGAATCCATATATCAACACACCCAAATTGGAGTCTCATATCAAAATTAAACTTTAAGATAATTTTCTATTGCATAAAGTCAAAACCAAAAGAGGCATAGCTACAAATTGTTGAATTGTCTAGGTTAAGGTTAATCATTTGAAATCCTAGGAGAACAAATAAGTTAATCAAAAGACAGCAATTCTGCTAACAAAATTGCAAAAAAAACTATAAATAAGTTGTAAAATGATCAAGGTAATCAAATAAACTCACTCATTCAATAGAACAAGCAAGAATAACCCAAATAAGCAATAAACTTGTGCGAATAAACCGAATTAAACTAATACTTATTGAAAAATTGCACAAAAGCCTTGTTTAATCTTTATCAAAGCATCAATGTTCTTCTATGGCAATCCTTTCAATCAAACAAACTCGATATCATTAAACCCTCCTGAGATCTGAAAGTAAATTTCACAATTTTGTTGATAAATTGATTGGTTTATCAAACATTGTAACAACAAGCATATGAAAAAGAGGGTTAAAAGGGTTCTTAATAATAATAAGAATAATGTAGATTTCATTCTATTACAATGGAGGAAATTAACCATTAGGCTACAAAATACTTTTTAGATAAACTGTTTGTTACCTTTCATCATCATCAATGTAAGAAGGAAAAATGCTTCTATCCATCCTCACTGTTAACAAGCTTTGAGTTAGAAATCGAATTCAAACCAAAATCAATCAATCATCCGACGACTCGCTGCTATTCCGGCCAGAACCATTCTGTCTTTGTCCCTCTTCCAACAACTTTCCGGCCTCCTCTTTCTCAAGCATTACAGCTTTCTTCTGTGCATCCTTTGCTTTAAGCGACTGAAGTTTCGCATGATTATAATACGCCACGCCAAAGAACGCCATCCCATACCCAATCAAATTCACAGGCGTTACAGTATCCTTAATCACCGACCACGAGAATGCAATCAGCAGCCAGTCCTTAACAACACCAGCCACATTCATCGTCAAAGCCGAAGTCTTCCCAACCAATAGAAACACAGCTAGGTTCAAAGCAAATGCACAGAATGAATTCGTACCGAATATAGCGAAATCAAAATGAAACCCTGACGTCTGTTCCTTCAACAAAGGTAACTCCACAACAAACCAAGGAACGGAGAGAAAAACTAAACAACAAGGAGCAACGTAATAGAGAGAAGTGATTGGATTCAATGTAATACCCTTGGATGTAAGTAGAATCTGGATCAACACTAGCCGAGTCGCCTCAAACGCTACTGCAGCTAGTTGAAGACTAACACCGAAACCGTCGAATTTAGCCTCGCCGTATGCGGCGATGGCGACACCGACTGAAATCGAGACCATATTGATCATTGTATCTGATTTGAACTGATCCTTTTTCAGCATTACGCCGATTGAATAAACAGCTACTGGCATTAAAGCCTTGAGCATTTGAATAAAGGAAACGGAAAGATATATGTAAGCAGAATTTGAGAACCAGAGACTTAGTGAATAGAGAGCGCCAATAGGAACGACGGATTTGAGATACATTTCGCGTGATAATGAAGCTGGTTCCACGATCTTGAAGACGCGGATGAGGAGGAAGGCGAGGGAAGAGCAGAAAGCCATGTGGATCATGGTGAGAGAGATCGGGAATGGCCAATCATACATTTTCCGATCGAGAATGTACTTGTTGTAGACAATGACGGTGAAACTAAGGAAGATCCACACCGCTACATAAGCATACGATACAATTATCTTCCTTATAACTCCTTCGCTCAATGCGCTTCCCTTCCCCATCGTCGTCGTCGTCGTCGTCGTCGTCTCCGGCGAAGAAGAGATTTCAGGTTTATGATTGATCAGATCTTAACCTAGTTCTCTAGCTCTAATCTGAATCTCTGTTCAGAGATCTGTTATCGCTATTTTCAAATGAGAGAGATCAGATCTCTTTAATGTGCCCTTCCCTTTATAAAACTCCATTTCTATTAAAGGATATTCTTATATTTATTATCTCATATATTATTCCTAATAAAAAATAATCCATTTAAGACGTTTTAAATGAGAATATCATTCCTCGTTAGTTGCGGTTACATTAAATTACGATTTTCTTACAGTTATGATGTCTCCTTCCCTACAAACTTCATCAGCTCTGCTTTTGCTGCTTCCATTACGACATTGAAGTCGATATGCATGTACCTTCCCCTGCAACCCCGACGAAAGTTTATGTATTGTTTATGTTAAGATTTAAGAACAAAGTGTCGAATTTAATACCAGAAATGAGTTTTCGACCAAATTGTAGAAGGAAAAGCTGGACTTCCAATTCCATGCATTATCCTTGCAATGGCTCGAGGAGTAAATTTAGCATGCGAGTTACTCTGCACAAACACCTACAAAATTTGCCATCTTATTTAGATTTCAGACACGTTTTTCTTGAGTAAGAACTCGATTGTTACCTTCATATCAGCTCGTAGGAAGGGACTGCAAAAGGAAAACAAAAGAGGGAATATTGGTCATTGTTTGGAATTGGAAAGGGGAAAACAGTTTTGTTTTTGTATATCGAAGTAGGAATTCAAATTTACCTGCTTATGCCCATCTTATTTGTCACATCAATGTCGTCTATTCCAGTAAAATATTCTGTAATTATCTTCTGTAAGCATGGGGTATGTTGGGAGTCAATACATCCTTGTGTTTTATCACATTTTGTAACTGCAAATATGGCGGCATTGTACATAGCATCTATCTTTTGCACCTGTGGTGGAAACGTTTGATTCACTAAATGTAACATACGTGATATCGACTATTCAAGTAGAAAAGGCAGTACTAACAGTTCCCAGATAATTAATTACCTTGGAATATTCAACCTCCAATAACCACTTTGTGATTTGTGCAGTAAGAGAACAATAATCCTTTGGGACTTTAACAACAGTATAGCACAATGCTGGATCCTTAGTCTCGAATGTGATTTCTCCCGTCATCTGAGAGTCAAAATTTAATTTTACAGAACATTTTGTAAGAAGCTTCGTATCATATGAGCTCCAAACATGATGATATCCAGACCTTCAGTTTTAACAGCTGATTCATCACCTCAGCAGGTGAAGTGGGAATACTGTGTGCAACCATGGGTATGTCAAACACATGCTGTCCATTCTTAGACTCCGACCTGAAAATTATCAAAATCACCATTTGTGGTTTCACAAATTAAGGAAAATAACACTTACAGTTTTAGAATTGCTGCAACCAAGATATTTTTGCTAGCAAGGAGTGCTGGGGAACTCTGCAGCATAAAGATCCCATCAAGATATTGGTAGTAGTTAAGGCTATATATTACAAAATAAAGAACCCTAAATTGGATTGGAGCTTTTCATTAACATGCCTTAGGGTGACATAAAAAAAAAAGCAGCCTTGATAAATACTAATCCCCGTGAATAATAAATAAACCTGATGAAAAGTAATAGTGCAGTTCACGTTTATCTGAGGAAGAAGATGCAAATATTTCACTTCACCCATCTCCAAGTGTGTTAAAATTGTGAGGATAACCTGCATGTAGTTAAGGGAAGGTTCACAAAAGATCAAACTAAGCATAAAAAACAAAGAAATGAATACTTGAATGAGGTAAATCTGGAATTAGAGAATTGACCTCTTCTTTCATATCAAGTTTACGTGATTGAGATTCTTTTACTAGTGAACAAACTTTCCCACAAGCATTGAGGTCGGGACTAAAGACTTCAGTTAGTAGTTTGCTTACAGCATATTCATCTACACCATCACTGAGAATAAATAGTTATGAGCAATTTTCACGATACAAATAAAAATGAAAGAAATCAAATATATTCAACCACCTGTACATCAGGCTTCGAAGCTTAAAATATGTGGCATCGTCAATAAAAAGATGACAGTAAGACACCCTCCCATCTCTTCCAGCCCGACCAATCTCCTAAATGATAGAAAGAATAGTAACAACAATTGAGAAAACTTCGTGCATAAACCATTTATACTCTAGCCATCAGGGCAAAAAAGAAAAACTATATGAACCTGAACATATGATTCCAAGCTTTCCGGCATTGCATAATGAATTACCTAAAACAGAGGCATATTATTCCGCTATCTCAAATCTAGATGTACTTATGAACTCAGACTACATTAGGTAATTAATAATTCAAAGGGTCTTTTCTTCTTACAGCGCCAACATCACTCTTGTCAAGCCCCATGCCAAATGCCACAGTTGCAACAACCTTTAAACGTCAATGGCAAGAAGAAGTAATTAAACGATTATCTAGTACTGCATAACTACTAATATAAGAGAACATTACGCTTAAGGTATTTTCCTACCACTCTTATCTTGTTGGCAAAAAATAACTCCTGAACACGGATCCTTTCTTTTGAGAACATACCACTATGGTAACACTAGAGAAACAGATAATCAATCTGTCCATGTCAGAGAAAATTGTGAAAAATAAAGAATTGGATTGAAATAAGTTTATGTCTTAGTGACCTTTGCTGGGATATTGCTGTCGCTCAGATATTTGCTTAGCGTAACAGTGTCCGACTGCAAAATAAATAATTATTCGATCATTTAAGCAATGGATAATGTTTCCCTGAACAATTAACAAAAGGAACAAAGATATATGGTAAATAAACAACAAGCCTACCTGAAATTTGCAGTATATAATGATACTCTTAACTTTGGACATGGAAGGGGACTTCATCAATGCGACAAGATCTTTCATTCTGGACTCGAAGAAAATGGAAATAAGAACAAAATATGACACGAATATCATAATGAAAGATACAAAGGGATACTAGCCTATTTTTGCTTAAAGTGACCGACAGCTCTAAGTTGTTCCTACAATGACCAGCCTGGATAAGATTCGAGGAAGGAATCTCCAGACCTTGCATTACATTCTGCAAAGTTTTACAGGTAGCAGTTGCAGTCATTGCAAGAACACATTCGGCTTTAAACTTTGAACCAAGCAAGGATGCTCTGAGTCGCATATATGAAGGCCGAAAATTATGGGACCTTTAACAATACGAAAATCAATTAATTACATTTTTCAGAAGTACAGTAAGCTAAAATGATTAGCACAGATAGCTCACTCACCATTCAGAGACACAATGTGCTTCATCCACCACAACAAGTGATACCATTGAAGTTGCAGAGAATATGGATATGAATTGTTCATTTAAAAGCCTCTCTGGTGATACAAAAAGCACCTAAGACAAATGTTAAGTATTAAAACCATTATGAATAATGTATCAACTGCATTGTTTATCAAGCTATCTAACAATTAATTACCTTTATACTTCCTTCTTGTAGCATCCTAAGTGTTTCAGATGTCTCCTCCATTGACTGTGACAATTCATAATGATAAGGAAATTAAGAAAATTTTGTGTGAGAAAGGGAGTTTAGAGAGAAAGAGCACCTGTGAACTACTGATAAGCCCCCCGGTGATAAATGGATGCAGCTGTTGAAGTTGATCAATCATCAAAGCAACCAAAGGGCTAATGACAATGGTGATCCCAGGTAATATCATTGCAGACAACTGATAGCACAACGATTTCCCAGATCCAGTGGGCAAAACAAGCATAGTGGATTGCATATTGATCACCATTTTTATTGCCTCAAGCTGGCCATCTCTAAATGACTCATATCCATACGTGAGCTTGAGTAACTCAAGCAAATTCGCATCAGAGGGATCATTTCTAACGTTTAACACGGCCTCTTCTATTAACTTCGCATCCCCTTCAAATTCCCTTTGCTCCGAAAGCTGTGTGGTGCCTGTAACAAAGCTTCCATCTTCGCACAAACCCTTTGTTTCATCTCCAAAGTTTGGCTTCTGCCTTCTCTTAAAGTTTTTGGAATATCTCTTACTACCACCCCCTGATGAAAAGCTTTTGTTCTTGCTCTTGTATTTTTTACTGGAACCATAACCATTGATGTTTAGCCTCACAAAATTGCCTTCATTGCTAAATTTCGGTCGTTTGACAGGCAAATGGGTAACAGTACTTCCACCAATCAAATTAGGAAGTCTCTTCATTAATTTACCAGAGTTTCCATCTCCAACAGGTTTCACACTCTTATCAGGCAAATTCGTATTATTATCGCCCACCACATCAACATTGGAAGGAGAAATTCGAGGATCAGAAGATGAAGGGAGATTTGAATCATTCTGTAAAGACTCTAAAGTGAAACCCGGTCTTGAGATCCTGGAGAAAGAGGAGAATTTAGATGAAGATAATCCTCCAGCAGGAATGCTATGAACAACTGAAGTATCCATTGAAACTGCTTGATTCTGACATGACCCCAGGTGGATTTGAAACGGCAAGAGTGAGAAGTCAGGCGGTGGTAGGTGTTTTTCCGGTGAGGAGATGTAGGATGGTTCTGGAAAAGGTCGTGGAAGTGAGTCTAGCTTTCTGGAAGAAGAGATGGGTCTGGCGCGGGATGTTGAAGACTTAACCTTTACCTTAGATTTGGAAGAAGAAATTGGAGTCGGAGGTTTGACATCTCTGGGCGGAGTTGCGGAGACGTGAGAGGCGTCGGAGTCTGAATCGGAATCCATGGGAATGATTGTGAGAATTTTGGAGAGATTTCTTGCCGTCTTTATTTGATTGAGGCTCCTTTTCTTTACCTGCGAAAAGACTAAGAAGCGGGAAGAAACAGCTTAATATTTTCGGATCTCAAATTTAATTTATTTTATTTTATTAAAAAACAACTTAAATATCCATGTATATTACAAATAAAAATATTGAATGTTCGAAGATTTCTCTCAAACGGACAAAGTTGGTAACCCAAAAATGTAGATTTGTCGTATAAGTCGCATTAATTTAAACTTTTTATCAACTAACAAAGACTCGGACATCACCCATGAATCTCAATAATAATACTTCACAAAAGACTTCAAATATTAGTTATCTTTCGACAATGCAAAAGTAAGTGTGTTGTCGAATCAACCTCTTCGTGACACATACGACTAATCAAAATACTACATTTTTCATGCATATATCATCCGTTAAAATTCTACCATAAATAACACTCCATCAAAAAACGAGATCTTGAATGGAATCTTTGACTCCTAAAGTTTTTCTCAACAAAAAATATATAGAATAATTTTAGCGAATAACTTGTAGTAATGCCCCACTTTGAAACTATCAATATATTGTCAACACATAACGTCTTGTTTAGACGGGAACAATAGTTTGCGTCCTACCTAAGGTAAAACTCTATTATGAGACAAAATCTCCAAAATGTTTAATCTCCTTATATATCTAATTCGACTAGCAAAATCACAATACCGAGAATCATACATTATCATTAATTGTGACATTTCTACATATAACAATGAAACCAAGCTCAGGATATGACGTAGCTAGACTTTTGACACTACACCAAATATCGTCCCAAAATCTAATTGAATAACCATCCCTCCCAATGAATCTAGACTACTCACAAAAATTTTCCACATAGAATAAATTTCATTCCAAATGTTATACCGCGCTGGATAATTAGACATTGGGTGAAGCAACCAAACCAATCATTACCATACTTCAATCTAATTATCGATGTCCAAAAACTATTCGACTCTATTGTAAATCTACTACAATATTTTGATAGAAGAACCTTATTAAAAAAATAAGATCTCGAATATCTAGACCTCCTTGATGTTTAAAATATTTAACTTTATTCTAACTAACTTGATGAAAAAATGATGAGTTAAAAGATGCTAATAAAAATTTATACATTATTCTCTCCATTTTCACCGCCACGCTCTTGGGGAGAATGAATAACGACGTCATATATGTGGTCATAGATGACAACACACTCTTATTGAGAATCAGGCGACCCCCTTTCGAGATTATTTTACTTTTTTATTTATATAGTTAACATTACATTTTAGTGATAATCGGGTCCCAAGAGACATTGGATCGTAATTCAACACTTAATAACATACCAAAATATATTGACGGAAGACCATTAATTTTGAACCCTAGCATATGTGTCAATCTCATCATTCTTCTATTCGAAATAAAATTTGAAAAAAATGATGTTTGACTTATTAAGATTAACTCGAAACCCGAAACATACACCGAATAACTATAAAATAATTTATCTTGGAGCATATTTCTTTATTTAAAAAATGCTTCAAGTTTTTATTTTATTTTATTGCGATTGATTTGATTTTACCTTCTTTCAAATTTGATTTAGTGTTATAACTTGTTCGATTTTGCACGATATTTAGTCGTATTAGATTTGTTATCTTGAATTTTTATAATCTGAATAATAATTTCAATTTTTGTGTCGTTTGTTTTTCATATTTGTCGATTTTTTTGGTGATATTTTATGAAGTATGTGTTTATTACAAAAGAGATGAAGTTTTTAAATCTCATTTATTTAATAATGGAATTATATGAAATGATATTTTATTTGGAAGCCCTTCACATATAGCATCGCTTGATTTTTATGATTTATTTTTGAGTTTTTTATTATTTTGACCATATATGTAAGTTATTACTTGATAAAACTTTTTTCCGCGTTACTTATCAACCCACAATCAACAAAAAAAAAAATTAGTGTCACTCAGAATATTTGGTTGAGATTTTTCTGATCTTGCTTAATTGGTTCGTTAGGCTTCTAGCTTACTCTATTTCTCCACTCATTCTTATGGACTCAAATAAGTTCATCTTTAAAGTTATCCTCAAGAAATGGTTAGATTGTTAAGTTTTCTTCATTTGAATTTGAATTTTATAAATTTATTATAATATTTATTATCTAGATTTTTTAAATGTCAAATTATTGTTATTATTATTATTTTGTATATGTAACTATTTTTTATGAATTAATAAGAATTGACCCTTATAAAAAAAAATACATATTTATGGTTAGTTGAAAATTCAAATTATTATAATATATATATATATATTTTGATACTAATTATGTTTTTAATATTTTTGGAAGAAAAATTAATTTTCATTATTTCAAAGAATGAGTTACTTATAGAAAATTAAATTATAAAGTAATGTCAATTAAAATAATTAAATAAAAATTTAGATATAAAATAATATGATATATTTGTAATAATTAAAATTATAATGATGAAGATTAAATTATCTTATAATTTCTTCACGATGACTCAAACTATACGTAACAATAAGGGATAAAGTAGAGCAAATCATACAAAAATAATTAAACGGGTCAAAACAAGCTCAAGCTCCATCAAATATTCTTAGCTTCAATGAATTAACCAAATATAGGTTAAAAATTATATATTTTGCAAACTTATTATTTTAGAGTTTATATACTAATTGGTTTTATTTTTAAAAATTAATAGACACCAATACCAAATTAATTGGTAATTTTATTTAATGAACCATGTAGAGATTTTTTTAAAAATATTTGTTGTTTTGGGGATTTGTAGACAAATTATAAATTACTTTCTAACGAAGTAAATGAGACTCGGCAGGGTATGAGTATAGGAAAAAATGCAATACAAATGTTTGAATTCATATAACATTTAGTCAATTAATACAAAATTATTATATTTAATCAATCTAATATTAAATATGTATAGTAAATAAAAAATAAGAACCAAACAAATTATGAAAATTTTAGTTACAAATATTTGAAAAATATTTAATTTATTATGTTTTAGTCAATTATTTTTAGTATTAAAATAAATTTATTTTATTTTAAATTATATTTTATTTCTATTTTATCTTATAAATATAAAATTTGAAATTTCAATATACGGAAGACTCATAAAAAAAACTACTAATGATTATGAGTAATTTCTAATTATATTACATTGATTTTGTATTTGGTATGTATAAATATGAAAAATTGATTTATCTTATTTTAAGATAATATTATTATTTATAATAATATTAAAATAATATTTTGAATTTTTAAATTCAAAATAATCTAAAAGATATTAAACATAAAATTAAAATTAATTATTGTGATAATTAAATCTTAATTAAAAAAATTAAATAAGAAATTCAAAAATAATTTAAGGTTAAAATATTATATTTATTTTACCCAAATTAAATCAAGAAATGGTTGAAATTATTTAATTATGATTTTAAACATAAATTATATATAATTTATGGCTTAAAACAATTAAATAAATACCCCAAAATACCCAAAAATAAAAACAATAAACATAAATTTTATTGTGTTTTCAAAATTTTTTTTTTTTAATTTTTAGTGAAGAAAAACGCAAGAAATGGATTAAAATTCGATTCAAATAACATTTTTATTAAAAATAAAACTGATAATCCTGTGTAGCAGAAATTATATTTAATTGATGCATCAGGATTCTAGACCATTGGATCAGCGCTGATAAAAATCCAGCGCCCAGGAATCAACCATGCATGCCCACTATAACGGAGCATGCGCGCACTCGGTCCACACAGAAACAACTAATATGACGTCACGCCCTTTAGCCTAGTCGCCCAGACGCCAACGGAACGTTGAAGGATTGTCAATGACGCGTTTTGGATATATCAAAACGTCATCGTTTTGATCGTCTTCTTTGTGGATACCTGCATGTCACGACGATTTCCGACGATCTTCCAGAAGCTTTAGCTTCTTCATTAGTCCACCCCATTCTTTGATTTTTCCACCCACTTGCTTTCCTTATACTCGCCTTTAATAACCATATACATAGGATCGACACCTTACCCTAGAACTAGGCTTCCACGAATATGATAGGATTTAGGGATAAAATCTTCGATCATCAAATTGAACTTGAATTCGACATCCTTGACCGACCTAAAGCTACTATAAATAGTCCTTAAGTGTTTCTCTATCAATCCATCAAACAATCAACACATTACACATATAATCGAAGAATTCAAATTCCGGCCAAGAACAATTTTTTGTAAAAATTCTCCAGTGATCACAGTCTCGATCCAAACTTCTGGAAAGCTTACAACACATCATTGGAGTGTTCTCCAATCGTTGGTATGCATCCAGAACCTTTGTAATTCAATTTTGTTTGAAAATTAGATTTTTCCAATTTTGATCGGTTTGATCTATTCTAGGGTTCAATTGTATGATTTCTTTGTTTAGAATCAATCCCTAGATGTTATATGAACTTTCTGTTAAAAGAGATTTGGTCAAATCAACCTTAAACTAAAAAACGAAAATTTGAATTAAAAATTTGGATTTTTTAAAATTTATGTTATTGAGCCTTAATCTTGTTTTTATTCAAATAACTATTAAGTATGTTTGTAATCATGTTATGATGAATTCCAGATCACTATAACATCATCCCGATCATGTTTGAACAAACTGTATTTTGAAAATTTTGAATTTGGATTTCATCTTTAAAATTTGTTACAGAGCTACTATGATGTTCTTGTTTTGGTTATGTTCAATTATGTTCATTATTTCATAGTTAATGGAACAAAAATCAGACCTTGAAATGGCCTAATTTAAAAGATCTCAAATATTGATCTAAAAAATGGATTTTAAAAATTTATCTTTGTAAAGATCGATTGATCGTGATTAGGATTAGGACTTTTGTTTCCCATAATTATGAATTATCTATAACTTACAGATCATGATTTCATGATCTGTATCAAAAGTTACAGCTTCTGCAATTCTTGACCAAATCAAGAACACTCGGTCCCCGACGATCGAGTCTTGTAGGACCATGACCGAGGAACATGATCAAGAATCTTTGGTCCTGACTGAGAATAATGACCGATGTTCTTGAGTTAAGACCTAGACCGAGGACTGATGTTCTTGAGTTAGGACCAAGATTCAAGACCGGTGTTCTTGAGCAAAGACCGATGACTCCGACCAAGGTTTCTAACCTCGGACTAAGAGGTCTAATTTAGGACCGAGCCTCCTAGGTCCACGACCAAGAAAACCTAGACCTGGGAACGAGTCTACCAGACCTAGGACCGAGCCCTCCGATCCCTCGACTAAGTAGTCCAAGTTCGAGATCGAGCCTCTTGAACCCAGGATCGAGCCCTCTAGTCCCTTGACCCATGCTCCCGAGCCCTAGTTCGAACCACCCCGGTCTAGACAGAACCCGTCCGAGCCCGGATTGACAAAATCAGACCTAGACCTTAGGACTCTGATCCTAAGGCTTGTCTGGTTCCACTTTTCAAACTCCAAAATTATTTTTGTAATTTTGGAACCCCAATCCATTTTTAAATAATCCCGAAATGTCAGAAAATGATATTTAAATATTTTCGGAATATTTCTTAAACAAATATTTTGGATAAGGCCCTGTTTGGAATTTATTTTTAAACTCTAACACTTTTCTAATATTTTTCAGGGTTTTTATTCAGTATTATATCAACACAATCGCATGTACGCCCTTTTAAATAATTTATTACAATTATTTATGCGATCTAAACATATTCTTGTTTAGGACCCCAAACTACTAATTAAAGAAAATAAATGTTAAAAATAAATCTTATAATAGCCAACCTTTTTGTTTATTTTAAAATTTAAAATCGTAATTTGACGGCCGCAAAAGACATAGCGCGAAAGTCTTTTCTCGAGCATAACCAAAAACCGAACCCCTTACAGAAAATCTGGTGTAAAATACATTTGTACACATACACATTTTTACTGATTTTTCTAAAATCATTTGGCGACTCTGTTTTCAAATAAATAATCTTTTAAATTAGTTATGTTTGATTAATTTAAATCGGGTTTTGGTTAAATTGTTATTTAACTCCAGATTATTAAAGTTTGAACAAAATTAATTATTTTTACATGATTAATTTTTTAAAAGCTCTTAGGTATTTTCAACATTTTATAAAATAATTGTTTTATTTTAAAAGACGTCTGACATGCAAACCAATGTTGAAACACATTGAACTTCGAGCCACTCCGCGATATTCCCCGTATCGACACATGTTAAGCTATGAGGGGAGCAATTCTTGGGGTTACGTAAGTGTTTAAATGATTTATTTTGAATGAATGTATGTTTTTTTGGGTATATATATTATATTTATAGTTAATTATATCAGGTTTAAGAGAAATGATATATACAACACCCTTATACAGCACTTACCTGATTTGGCAAAAAAAGAAAATAGTTTTCTCTCTTTTTTACCAAATCAGTTAGGTGCTGTAAAAATGTGTTGTATATATCGCTTCTCTAGGTTTAATTAACCATTAAATTGTGCAATACATTGTTATAAGATTTATTAGTAAATTAATGAGTGAATATTTTTAATTAAGTATATTATAATTAACTATTATTTTCTTTAATTTAAATTACTTTTATTTTTTAAAATCATTCTTTTAATTTATTTTTAATAAATAGGTGAGAGTATTATTGAGTAGAAACAAGTAAATAATAATTAAAAAGTGTATATATTTTTTTCTTCACTTTATATATATATAATTTTAAAAATATACTAATATATTAATAATTTTATAAAGTTATCTATAATAATTTAATGATAAAAAAGTTGAAGAGTGAAAAATTACTAAATATTTTTTAATAATAAAATATTAAATAGAGAAAAGTTATTAAAGGTTTGGTAGTGAGAAATTGAAGTTCGAACCATTATTATTCTCAGCGGTTTTTGATTTAAATTGTCGTTTTCGATCCAAATTGTTGATTATGAATGATTGTTTTCCGTGTTTGATCGGTATTTGACCGGGGATAGATCAGGATGATATTTGCGAAATTGAATTTGGTGTTCAATCTTCATTTGGGAATGATCATAAGATAGATAAGAAAAATAGGATATATATATATAATCTTGAGAGTCTTATTCAAATGTTAAATTACAAAGACTAATAATATATTCTCTTTTACTTTGTATTAAATGTTCTCTTTGAACTAATATTACATTTAATTTCTACAATACAAGTTTATATCGCCATCAAGGTGATCGTCTTGGAGGTTGTAGTGTAGTCCAATTGCTTTGTGAATATGTTTCAATATTAACCACTTTCAATGAGAATCAAACCTGAACACAATTATTAAAATTTAGTAAATAATAATGTTCAACATAAGAACAATTAGAAGATCTTATCTTCTTTTTTTGGGTTCTTCTATATTGAAACCAAACTTTCACAGATTAGCTTGAATTATAATTTACTAAGCATTTTCAATATGTCTTGAATAAACTATTTTTCAGAAAGAAAAAAAATATACCATTCATCAACATTTTAATCACTTACACACATATAAATAGAGATTTACCTTTCAAGTTCTTAAGTATTTATTTCAACTTAAAATTTTTCATTTGAACCTATTTGATAGAGAAAATGTTTGTTCCACATGTCTGTAAGATTAGAATAAATAAGATAATTAGTCAATGTTTATTGATTATTAAGAATAATTATAAGATCTTATCTATTTTATATACCTTCAAATTGGTTCTTTAAGGTGAAACCAAAGTTTTGTTTTAGGGCACAAAATGTTGACCCTGGTTGGTGAATCTATAGAAGAAAAATAATTTATTATTCATTAAACGTCTCCAATCAATTCTTAAAAGATAAATAAAAAGAAAAAATTTGTAATGAGATCACCTTTTATTTTTCATACGTTCTTTTCAATGAGAATCAAACTTAAGACCTGATTATAACAAAATAATATATAATATTATAAAGAGCATTTGGTAGTTGAAGGATTATAACTCATGAAACAATTTTAAGCCTCCAATTTAAATACAATTCCATATCTAAAGACTTAAAAACCCAATTGAAATCCCCTGTTGTTATCAATTTGATTTTGTGCCTCTTTTGCCCTCTCACATGAAAGAGTAATCATTAAAAAAAAAAAATTGTGAGAGTGTACATAGTCAAATTGGTAACTAGATAATCCAATCTATTAAAAACCTAGATGATGTTACTATAACAATATGTGCACATTTTATATAACATAAATGATAACCAACCTGAATTGTGCAAGGAACACTTCTTATATTTGGGTACGATTTGTCCATGAAGATCTCGACCAGGGCTTCCACACACATTAGAATTTAGGATTTGACTCTCGAACTAAATCTCAATTTAATCGATCTATCAAAACTAAATATATTGAAAATGCATCGACAATGTGAAAAACTACAAAGAGCAAATGCCCTCTTGGTCAAAATTAGATGATTTATGCACCAATGAAAAATGAAGAACTTTTTTTTTATAGAAAAGCAACCAACACAATCATGAACCAGACTATTGTTCCCTAATCATAATCATTATAAGAGAAGACGAATGAACATTTGAAGAAAACACGCTTAGACGGCGGGTTAAGAGAAAATAGGGAGGCGTATAACTCTTTATGTTAGGGTTTTTGTTTCCGTTTTCGGAAGACTTCTTATTTATAGATGTATTCAATTAATGAGTAGATTACATAATCTATTATATATCTATCTTTATTATAATATTGCTATAAATCTCTCCTTATCTATAAAATTAATTAGCAAGATTACATAATATATTTTATCTATGTCTATCTATATAAGAATGCTATAAATCTCTTCTTCTTACATCTGAAACATACTTAATTTAAAAATAAATAAAATTATTTTATATTTGTATCTGAAATAATTTACTTTTAGTATTAAGAAGTAAAAAATATATTATTTAAACATAGCCAGAAAAATATTTAAATGAAAAAAAGAAAAAAGAATCTATACATTTTACATCCATAGTTATACAAACATATCAAATTATGATAAAAACAAAATCACACATAAAAAATATCAAACTATGATAAAAACAAAATCACATCTCAAATTATAGTAAAATGAGACTAATTATAATTATCACATACAAGATTAATCAAACACAAAAAAACTAGCATTCAGTCCATACAAAAAAGTTTGACGTAAACTATCAACACCATACAAATCATACACGAGACTAAAGAATTTCAAGAATAAAAGAGATTGTAGAGAACCAATACTGAATATTACTTCCAAGAAAAAACAATCATACTAACCTAGGCATCCAACCTTTGCGCTACATTGCAACTATTTTCGTAACTAACGATCGACCGAGGTGTCGATGATCTTACTTTTAGGTCGTCAAAACGTGCCCAACAACTCCTCAACTAAGGAATAGGGTGTCCCGGTTTTGACCTCCATCAATTTTAAGAATAATTAGTTGACTACTAGTGAAAGTCCTCACATTTCTCCCCTAGATAATCCACCACACAACAATAAGATGGATAAATCATTTATTTTGGTTTAATCTAAGCCCCTTACAAATCTCACTATGCCTCCCAACACTTAAATAGTGTAAAGAAGATGTATGATAGAAAAGGAATAATTGTATATATGAATAAGAAATGTACAGGTTATTTATATTACAATTTGTTATATGTAAAGTCTAAATATGGGTAAGAATTAATTGTGCAATCACTAAGATTATGGAGGAATATATTGTGACTTGATTGCATCTTTGACTTGCAGATTTTGTGGAGTAAGATTGTCTGGTTCCTTAACATTCCCCCTCAAGATGGACCTTCCATTGAAGAGGCCAATCTTGGATAATAGGAACTCAAAACGCGGGCGAAGGAGAGGTTTGGTGAGGCCGTCGGCGAGCTGATCATGTCCACTGATGTGTTGTACCCGAAGTGTTCCAGCTTGGACTTGTTCACGAACAAAATGAAAAGCAAGAGCAACATGCTTCATTCGAGAGTGAAAAATCGGATTGGCGGAGTAATTTGTAGCACTTAAGTTATCACAATATATAACAGGTGTAGAAGGTAAATGTATGTCGAGTTCTTGTAGAAGGGATTTTATCCAATTGAGTTCAGAAGTGGTGTCAGCAATGGCACGAAATTCAGCTTCGGTTGAGGATCGGGCTATCGTTTTTTGTTTGCGAGATGTCCAGGAGATAGCATTTTTGCCGAGATATATGATATAACCTGTAGTGGAGATGAAGTTATCAACATCGCTTGCCCAATCCGCGTCACTAAAGGCATGTAGTGATGACGGAGTATTGCGATGTAATTGCAAACTAAGGTGAGAAGTCTCGTGAAGGTAGCGGAGGAGCTTCTTGAGAGCTGTCCAGTGAGCTTCTTGCGGGTGTTGCATGAACTGGGCTAACTTGTTGACAGAGTAAGCAATGTCAGGACGTGTGAGGTATAAGTATTGGAGGCTTCCAACAGTAGAACGATAAGTAGTAGGATCACATTGAGGTGTGGAGGTATTTTGTAGCAGTTGAGGGTGAGCAAGCATAGGGGTAGTTGATGGTTTGCAGTCAAGCATGTCATGACGTTGAAGGAGGTCGTGTATGTACTTTCTTTGGGAGAGAAGGAGACCAGAAGTGTTGTGTTGTACTTCCACCCCTAAGAAGAAGGAAAGTTGCCCCAAGTCTTTGAGAGAAAAGCGTTTGGCAAAGTTGGAAATAAAAACCGAGACAAAATCAGGTGAAGGACCAGTTACGATAATGTCATCGATATAAACAAGTGCATATAGGAGATCGCCATTTTTTTGTAAATGAAGAGAGAGGGGTCGGCGAGAGATGCTGTAAAACCAAATTGTAGTAGATAGGAGGTGAGAGTTGTAAACCATGCGCGTGGAGCCTGTTTTAACCCGTATATGGCTTTGTTTAAACGACACACATAAGAAGGGTTGTTAGCGTCGATGAAGCCGGATGGTTGCTGCATGAAGACTGTCTCTTGGAGATCACCTTGGAGAAAGGCGTCGTTGATGTCGAGTTGGCGTAATATCCAGTTGTGTTGGAGAGCAATTGAGAGGGTGAGTCGAATCGTGACTGGTTTGATAACCGGACTGAAGGTGGCATAGTAGTCAAGACCAGCTTGTTGATGAAAACCTTTTACGACAAGCCGAGCTTTGTATTTGTGAATCGTGTTATCAGGATTATATTTGATTCTGAATACCCATTTATAACCAATAACATTTCGAGCTTCACTAGGTGGTGCGAGAGTCCATGTATTGTGTTTCCGTAGAGCATTGTATTCAGCAAGCATAGCATCACGCCAATGAGGGATGGAGAGTGCTTGTTTGGGGGTGGTTGGTAGTGACGTGAGTGAGGAGATAGTGGTAAGTTGGGCATACTTTGGGTTAGGTTTGGTTATGTTGTTTGTGAGACGAGTTACAGGACGAGGGAGAATGGGCGGAGGGGGGGGTGGATGTGGTGGCGTAGGAGGTGTGTTTTGTGGGGGTGTGGCAGTGGTGGACGGTGTTGTAGGCTTATGTGATGGATGTGGTGGCGTAGGAGGTATGTTCTGTGGGGGTGTGGCAGTGGTGGATGGTGTTGTAGAGTTATGTGATGAAATAGGTATGAGAGGAGTGGGAAACCATTCGTGAGATGAGGGAAGCGAAGTTGAATTTTGTTGGTTTGATAGACGGTGGAATGGAAAATCATGCTCAATGAAAGTGATATGACGAGAAGTGTAGATTTTGTTTGTGGTAAGATTTAGGCACAGAAAAGCGCTTTGAGTTAGGGAACGACCAAGATAAATGCATGGTTGAGATCGAGGATCTAGTTTATTGGAAGCATAAGGTCGTAGTAATGGGTAGTATAGACAGCCAAAGGAGTGTAATTGGGAATAAATAGGTTTGATATTTAGGAGTCGATAGTAGGGAGAGTCATTTTGTAAGGTTGGTGTAGGTAATCGATTTATGAGATACACAGCGGTGGAGAATGCATGTGTCCAGTAAGTGACAGGTAGATTGGCATGAGATAGGAGAAAGAGACCAGTTTCGACAATGTGACGATGACGGCGTTCTGCATAGCCGTTGTGTTCAGGGGTATGGGGAGGTGTAGTAAGATGTGAGATGCCATTAGCGCGTAAGGTGGGAGCCAATTTGATGGACTCGCCTCCATTGTCAGAGAATAGGGTTATGATCGTTCTTTTGAAATAGTTTTCAACTAATTTTTTGAAGTCAAGAAAGACTGTGAGAGAGTCGGATTTATTTTTGAGAGGGTAAAACCATACATATTTAGTGTAATGGTCCACAAAGATTAGATAATATTTGTAGTTGTCATGTGAGAGGTGGGGTGAGGTCCAAACATCTGAAAATAATAATTCAAGGGGAGCTGTAGACGTAAGAGTGGATTGAGAGAAAGTAAGTTTGTGTGCTTTATTAATCTTGCAAGAATTGCAGTAATCAAGGGATGAAATTGAACCTAAATTACATAAATTTGAAATATAAGAAAAAAAATTAAATGACGGATGGCCAAGACGGTGATGCCATAGGAGAGCAGACGTGGTGGATAGCTTTGAAGTAGATGATGTGAGAGATGTTTGAAGGGCACATTTGTAGGAAGAAGACTAGGTGTACATGCCATGATTAAAAGTTCCTTGGAGTAGGATGGTGTTCGTGGAGATAGCCTTGAAACGAAAGGAAGAAGAGGTAACTCAATTTGTGCATTATTATCAAGGCAAAACTTGGAAACAGAAATAATGTTTTGTGCAATTTTTGGAACATAAAGAACATTTTGAAGGAGTAAAGATTTGTTTTGAGAGGTGATAGTGAATGAACCTATGTGAGAGATTGGAAGAGAAGAGCCATCACCGATGATAACATCATCGTTGCCTGTATAAGGAGTGTGAAGGGATAGATTATCGAGATCATGTGTGACATGGTGAGTAGCACCGCTATCTATATGTTGGAATTTTAAACTAATTCATAAATTCCATTAATGAATGGAAATGAGAATTTGGGTAAATAAAATCAAATAAAATTCAAATGAAATTCACATGAAATTCAAACGTGAATTAAAGTGAAATTTGATCCAAATAATTAAATTATTATAATTAATTTGTTAATGATGTAATTAACATTTAATGGCTTGAAGAACAATTATCAAATTAAATTTGTTTAATTTTGTTAATTGTCATTGCAACCTTCATGATATTATTGCTATCAATTTATTGCTATCAATTGATTAGCAAGAAAATCATGTAACGTGTATTTTCTATCGAAGAGAAAATAAAAATGGCAATGAAGAGGCAATCAAGGTCAGCCGTTGGATCAAAGATTAATGGTTGGTTTTATTTTTATGAAAGTTTAATTTTTCAACAATATAAAACCTCTCATCTCTAATCAAAAACAACTTCTTCATTTTTCATTCTTTCTCACTCTAGAATTCCAAAAGTCTTCTTCTTGTTTTGTGAGTGTCCTTCGAGTTCTGTGTTCGATTTTTCCATTGAAACTCGGTGATAGTTCAGGTACTTTATCAAGTTCGTTGTGTAGTGATTTCGGTGCTGAATCACTACTAGATTCGTTGTACCCTGGGAGACAGCCATCTGTGATAAGCTCTAGCACATGGGGAGACGGTGGAACTGTTTTAAGGGAAATGTGTCTAACACATGCCTCGAATCAACCATCAAATACGGTGATATTGTTCTTCGTATGTCTTATTTTATTTTTATTTATTTGTAACATTGTATATATATATATATTTTTTTCTGTTATTTCAAGACATTATTTCTAACAATCTTAAAACAGTTTCGTGTGCTAAGTTATTTTGTAGCTTTTGCCGTCGAAAATCTTTGTCTTTGATGTTTCAGAAATATGAGTCGCGATGTTGCAAAGGAGATGATGGCTTATTTTGATAAGATAAAGTTGTTCATCTAAAGGAATAAAAGAATCTACAAATAAGATAAGTTTTTATTGTATATATATATAATGTTAATTATTATTAATATTATTTGTATGAAAGCTTACATTTATAAGCTAATATTCTAAAGAAAAATGATGTATATTTATTATACAAACGTTTTCTAGAAAATAAATTAGAAAACAATAATTTATTTTATTTTTAAATAAATATTTGTTGGTTATTAAAATTATTAATAATAAGGAATAAAAATAAGAAAGTAACTAATATGTTAGCTTTCAATTTTCAGAAAATTAATGGTGTTAAAATTAATTATAATTGAAACATATGGTTTCAGTTTTAAAATAATTAATTATTATATATATATACATTCTTAAATTAATTAAGTTTGATAATTAAAAGAATGTGATATTAAAATTAATAACTAAGAAGAGATAATATATTTATTTATATAAGTATATATATTGTCTTATATATTTACCGTTTGATTATGATACTAAGTTATCAATTTTGTTTGACAGAGTTTAAGTTAAAGATAAGAGAAAAATAAGTTTATCTAAAGAGAAGACAAACGGTCGTAAACAGTAATACAACAATAAAAGGGTGCATTGGCACAGTGGTTTAAAGTTCAAACGCAAGGGTGTGAGGAGGCGAAAGGTCCCTAATTCGAATCCCATTTAGCCAATGAATTCTTTGATGGAACCATTCAAATTTCTTTTATAGAAATTATTAGATGAATGGAGCCAATGATTTCTTTCATAAGAAATCTTGTGTTATAAAATGACACTAGTCATTTATGTTGAAACCATTCCAATTTCTTGTGTAGAAATTATGAGATGAATGGGTAGTCAATGATTTCTTGGTAGAAATCAGACATGAGTCTTGGTGTGAAAATCATTATAATTTTCTTGTGTAAAAATTATGAGATTAATGAGTTCATAATGATTTTTATAAAATATATATATATATATAATATGATTTGTCTAAATGACATTAATCATGAAT
Organism: Impatiens glandulifera; assembly: GCF_907164915.1. Lineage (NCBI taxonomy): Eukaryota > Viridiplantae > Streptophyta > Magnoliopsida > Ericales > Balsaminaceae > Impatiens > Impatiens glandulifera. Next base: position 22,957,562 of record NC_061870.1, read on the forward strand.
GTTGAAATCATTATAATTTCTTATGTAGAAATTATGAAATGAATTGGGTATCCTAATGATTTCTTTTATAAAAATTATGTGATTCATAATGACAGAAAATGAAGGTCATATGTATAATGAGATTAAATAAGTTATTTGTTTTAGAACTTATTCTAATCATGCATTGAAAGAGACAATTATGTAAGTCGAAATATTTTCGCAAGAATTATCTCGGTGAGAATGATCCACCTAGATTTGTTTTGAGCATTGTCGCTTCATGTGGATTATCGTTCATAACACGATAATGTAATTACTTCGATTAAGACATGAGGTACGTTTGTAGTTATGTTTTATTTGATTATAGTGCTAAGTGATTATTTATATATATCATGCATATTAGCTAATAATATGATGATTCATGTTATTCATAATAAGTATGATTATCTAGAAATTTATATATATATAAATTAAGATTTATTTCCTATCTATTTTTATTTTAATAGATAATTTTGAAATTTGTCACATGAGTTCTTTGATTCACAAAGATTTGTTATAGAATATTAAAGGTCACCTAATTAATTAAGAAACGAATAATTGATGACATGAATATTTATTTATATAATTAGGTAGTTTTATATTTGATTAAAGATAAATGATCAACATTCTAATTAAGTGTAATAATTAATATTTTAATTATTTATCATGTATGTTTAATGATAAATGAAGTTGTATATATATTTATTTAATAATATATATGACATATTATTTATCTGAGTACGTTTCTATGTTATTGACTATATATATTATAGTTGTTTTGTCATTGTGGTGACTAAAATGAAAGAAGCAATAATATATAATATCATATATATGGATATATTAATTTTGGTTTAATATAATATATTTGATATACATTGTTCAATTGCATCATTAAGACTTACTTAATTTGATAATCTTGAAATCAAATAATTACAAGGAAAGTCTTGTTTGATTTGAAAATAATGTGGCAAACGTGCCGATATTGCGGTATGCAAACGTGCAACCGAAAATAAATGTTTAAGCGGCTTCGGTCAAAGATGTTTGAAACATTATGATTTCTTTTGTAGAAATCATGTGATATGGTGAATATTTATTTGATTAAATATTCTAATTTCTTTTATAGAAATTAAGTGTTGAAATAAATATTTTAATTGATTAAATATTTTAATTTCTTATGTAGAGATTATGTGAAGAATGATTTATATATGAATAAACATTCTAATCTCTTGTATAGAAATTATATTTTATTCAATTAAATATTTATGATATAGTTATCTTATTCATTGTATGATAAGTATAACAAAAAGAAATTTGTAAAAGAATTGTGTGACAATTTCTTGATTAGAAAATCATTGATTTAAATCATATAAGTGTGTGATTTAAAAAAGGGTACCAACACGAATGTGGGGGCAAATATTTTTATTGATTATAACACAAAAATAATTGTGTATATTATGATAAATAAAAAGATAATTTATTGTTAGAGAAATATGTTCTCTATAAAAGATAAAGTTGCGCAACTTTACAAAAAGAAAGAAAATAACAAGAAAATGTCTTGTTTATATTTGCTGAGTTGGTGTTCAAATCGATATTTTAGATTTGAGGATTTTGAAATCAAGAAACGTGTCATATTTTGACATTATTTTCATAAAACTTTGAAGAACCAATGTCTTCGAAAGGATTTTATGAAATAAATGAAAAAGAAAGTTTATAAAGTCTTGATATGACTTATAACAAATTTCATAATAATGATATGAAATTTTGATCATACTTTTATTAAAAAGTGGATGTGACAATTAAATATATCATGAAGATAATGAAAATTATTTCATTACGTGTCTTTTGTACAATATTTTTATCGTTGAAAATTACGATAAAAATGATTAAATCCATAAAGGATATGAATTGCACTAAACGAAATATCATGTTATTATCAAATGATATATTGATATTATTAAATGAAAGACTTTATGTCTTAAAGTGAATATGTTTACACTTAGAAGTGCAATCTACGTATGGAAATCTTCTAAGAAACTTATGATGGATAGATTAAACGTTATAATCTATATTTTTGACTTATGTCAAAAAATAAAATATTTTTATGTAAAATATATAATCGTTTACACGAAGGCAGAATAGTTCAAAGACATTTTGTCTACTAGTTAGCCAAGTAAACAATATTTTCATAAAAAATTAAATGATAAGCATGTACGAATGACTATGCTTCTTATTAGAAGATGTTCCAAGGTTAACTAAGAATGTACCAACATAAATTTCTAATTATTTTGATAGTAATTAAAAATTGGACAAGCTTAGAGTCAGTGACAAGTCTAGACATACACGTCTTAGACATAATGTCATTAGACTATACTCTCTAATGAAGTTATCAAATTTGACTATGTAAGTCAAAGATAACATTGTGGATCCATTAATTAGATTATTGAATAAAGAGATAGTTTGAAGTCTTATGAGACATCAGCCTACTATAAGTTGGTATGAAGGAAAACCCAACCTATGCAGACTGGAGATCCCAAGAACTAGGTTCAATGGGACAACCTAATTGTACTAACTTGGAAAGTTATTGTTGAGGATTAATCCTATAACGAAACAATATATATTTTGACGAGGATAAGCATATCGCTTTTAATGATTCTTTGTGAGAAAAGAGATCACCTATGTGAGGGAGAAGTGGGGCCGCTTCGAAAGAATTGCACGGCTCAATTTTAGACCCTCTCACAGAACCAGGCGCGTGTTCCATGGCCAAAATGGACACATCCATGAGAGCTTGACATGTATCAGGGAGAATTCTATGTGAAAGTGTGTAATCGTTTACACAAAAGGCAGAATAGTTCAAGGACATCGAGTCTACTAATCAGCTAGTAAAGTTATATGCTTTCACAAGGGAAGGTTCAAAGGGTTACACCTACCTATCCTATGTAGAATTCAACTGTTGAACCTTCACCGGGTTAATCTTTCAATTTCCATTAATGTGGGGGATTGTTGGAATTTTAAACTAATTCATAAATTCCATTAATGAATGGAAATGAGAATTTGGTAAATAAAATCAAATAAAATTCAAATGAAATTCACATGAAATTCAAACGTGAATTAAAGTGAAATTTGATCCAAATAATTAAATTATTATAATTAATTTGTTAATGATGTAATTAACATTTAATGGCTTGAAGAACAATTATCAAATTAAATTTGTTTAATTTTGTTAATTGTCATTGCAACCTTCATGATATTATTGCTATCAATTTATTGCTATCAATTGATTAGCAAGAAAATCATGTAACGTGTATTTTCTATCGAAGAGAAAATAAAAATGGCAATGAAGAGGCAATCAAGGTCAGCCGTTGGATCAAAGATTAATGGTTGGTTTTATTTTTATGAAAGTTTAATTTTTCAACAATATAAAACCTCTCATCTCTAATCAAAAACAACTTCTTCATTTTTCATTCTTTCTCACTCTAGAATTCCAAAAGTCTTCTTCTTGTTTTGTGAGTGTCCTTCGAGTTCTGTGTTCGATTTTTCCATTGAAACTCGGTGATAGTTCAGGTACTTTATCAAGTTCGTTGTGTAGTGATTTCGGTGCTGAATCACTACTAGATTCGTTGTACCCTGGGAGACAGCCATCTGTGATAAGCTCTAGCACATGGGGAGACGGTGGAACTGTTTTAAGGGAAATGTGTCTAACACATGCCTCGAATCAACCATCAAATACGGTGATATTGTTCTTCGTATGTCTTATTTTATTTTTATTTATTTGTAACATTGTATATATATATATTTTTTTCTGTTATTTCAAGACATTATTTCTAACACTATAATCCAGTCACATGGAGGGGCGTGAGATGAATAGGCAGTGTTGGCTTGAGGACGAGTGTAGCGAGATTGACGTACAAAGGGTTTGAGTGTAAAGTTAAAATGGGCGCGAGAGAAGTGACGACAGACGGAGATGGTGTGACCAGTGTAGCCACAATATTGGCAGACATCAGGTGATTTGGTGTTGGATGAGGAGGGGTTGGGGTAGTGTGGTGAGGACTGTCGGCTGTTGTCTTTAGAGTATTGGGGTCGGGAGTAATTGTTATTTTGGCGAGTATTGGATGATGGTTTGTAGGTTGCGACAAAAGCGGTGGTAGGTGTTGATGAGGTGGAGTTGGTGTTGTCATGGAGTTTGGTGAGCTCATGATGTATGAGTTTTTCATGGAGAGCATCGAACGGGATGAGAGTATCTCGAGCTTCAACGGTTTCGATGATGGAACGGTGTTGGGTTTGATCGAGCCCATTTAAAACCTTTGCAATGATGTCTTCGGGATCTAGAGTTTTGCATAGATTGGCAAGTTCAGTGGTGCATTGTTTTATTTGATGCATATAGTCAGTGATGGTTTGATCGGGTGTCTTTTTGATTGAGTCAAGTCGTTTCTTGACTTGGAGGATTTGGTTGCGAGTAGGATTTGCGTAGAGAGATTTGAGAGTAGTCCATGCTTCATGAGATGTAGCAGCAGAGGCTACAAGAGGTGCGATCTTGGCGTCAAGAGTGCCGATGAGGGAGCCTAACAATAGTTGGACTTGTCGAGACCATGAGGCGTAACTGGGATTAAGGGTGACAGTGTTGTCGTCTTTGGTGATTGTTAGTGGTGGGCATTTCTTTTCTCCAGTGAGGTAGTCAAATAGGCCGAAACCAAATAAGAATGACTTGATTTGGGAAGACCATTGTGTAAAGTTGGTGGTGTTGTTTGTAGTTTGTAAGGGTTTGCATTGCGATAGGTTGACAAAGAAGATGGGATAGCCGGGGTCGGTAGGGTTTGGGACGGAGAAGGCGTTTGATGACATTGTAGGATCTAGACTTCTGATACCAATTAAAGAAGATGTATGATTGAAAATGAATAATTGTATATATATGAATAAGAAATGTACAGGTTATTTATATTACAATTTGTTATATGTAAAGTCTAAATATGGGTAAGAATTAGCTGTGCAATCACTAAGATTATGGAGGAATATATTGTGACTTGATTGCATCTTTGACTTGCAGATTTTGTGGAGTCTAAATATGGGTAACAATTAACTGTGCAATCACTAAGATTATGGAGGAATATATTGTGACTTGATTGCATCTTTGACTTGTAGATTTTGTGGAGTAAGATTGTCTGGTTTTTTAACAAATAGATGTCGTATTCTAGTTGTCCAAAATAATGTTTCATAGTACAAATATTCATCTTTTACCCTTCTAGTTTATAATTTTTAATCTCGAACTCAAATTTTTATTTTCAAAATATTGTTTAGCTCATTGTACGGGATGAATTTTAAAATTAGTTTGGGACAAATCGACTATCGCGGACTCATCACCCGCGAATCGCCAGCAATTGGTCCTTATTTATCAATATCAATATTACACGGACTTATTTATAATTTTAAAAATTACTATACTTATTTATATACGTCATCTGTGTTTTACTATTCACAAACTCATTTATTTTTAAAATTATAAATAAGTCCTTGTAATATTGATAAGTTAATAATTTTTATCCTCTTTTAGTTTATATTTTTATTTTTTAAATATAAAGTCTAATTTATAAAAAACTGTTGATATGTATTAATTTTTTATATACTTAATTTTGTATTTGTATATATATTTTTTTACCTATCATAAATTTATAATAATAAATAATATTGATAAAAAAAGCTAAAATTTGATAAAACAATAATTCAAAGATAAAAATTATATTTCTACAATAATTAAAAATACAAGATAAATAATAAAAATTAATGACAAGTAATAAAAATATGATTAATAATGTTTAATTTGTTTTTTAATGGGTATAAATTATTAATGTATTAATTTTATCCTAATTTTTTTAAATGAAGAAAAGATATGGATTAAATATGTAAAGTTGATAATAAATAGATAATATTAATAAGGTTAAAAAATTAATGTAAGAAATGAATATTTTAAAAATATTTTTTTTAGTTTGGAAATGAGTTTTTGAGTTGAAAATGAATTATGTGACATTTACTGTATTTTGAGTTTAATAATGAATTTATGAGTTGGAAATGATTTAACATCTTCATACTGTCATCATCTTCTTATTCTGCTCCTACTCCCTAAATTTTTTATTAAAATTGATAAAATAAAATATTTATGAATGTAAATACAAATGAATAATATGATTTGTTTTACTTTTGAATTTTAAAAATATGAATAAAATAATTGATACTCAATTTGAAATATGTTAAATGCGAAGTAATATGATTTGTTTTACTTTCGAATTTTAAAAATATGAATAAAATAATTGATACTCAATTTGAAATATATTAAATGCGAAGAGGTCGATACAAATTGTCAAGTCTCAAGAAATACTACAATGAGGTATGATTTCTATTATTATTGTTTTTTTTATTCTATTCACATAATAATTTGAGTAAAATATAAATGGATGTTCTTTTATCTTTTTCTTACCTACTAATTTGAATAAAATAAAAAATGGTAAAAAATAACTTGTCAAATCAGGTGAAATGGATCCCATTAAAATATGTTGAAATTGACATTTATTTTATGTTGTTTTTGTGGGTATAAAATGACAATTTATTTTAAGTTTAAAATGATGCGTTAGAATATGTATAAACTAAAAAAAAAAGTATGCTCACTATTAAAAAAATTGATATTATTTTAATTGTTATATTAATTGTGTTTATTAAATGGTTATAGTTAATAAATAATTGTTTTAATTATTATTTTGTTATATTGGTTAGGTAATATGTTTGAATGTTTTTTCATAAAATTTATTCTAACTAGTTTATAATTGTTGAACTGTAATTTGTTGCTAATTAATTAATAATTTTTTACTTAATGTTTTATGGGTTTTTGAAGAAGTAAAGAAGTTGTTTAAATCTTAGGAAGTTTATTTTTGTTGATATGTTAATTATATTTTTTTATGATTTTTAATATTTAAATATAACCATATTTTGATGTAATGATATTTTTATATAATATATGAAGAAAAAATTAATATATTTTTTTATTTACATAGTATAAATATTATTTTGATTTTTTTTAAATACAAGTTATAACGGTTATTTTCTAGACAATTGTGATAAAGAGTTTATTTTTCTTTTACCTTATACACGACTATTAACTGCAATTGTCTTACATTTCTTTCATAGTTAATCTATTAACTATGGTAATTTTATAGAATAAAGGCGATAAAATTACTCTAGTTACAGCGGTTGCACTACCTGTAATTAGATACTATTAACGACAGTTTATAAATTGTCGTTATAAATTAATTAACAAATATTTTACCGCCAATCATCAATGTATCCTTATAAAATTAATGTTGCTTAATAAAATTTGTTTACTTCATATTTATGTTATTTGTAAGATTAAAAAAAATGTTGACAGAAACTGGTCGACGAGCATTGTGGGTGGCCACTGCGCCACCGCATACAGCTCGCCACAACCAACTAGGAATCCGACGATCGGGCCATGTGCCCAATCAACCAGGCGGGTTTTCCTGGTCAACCAAAGCAACTACCGAGCCAACTAGCTAGGTTGGTTAACCACGGAGAAGGAAGGTCAACCACGTGGTCGCTCATCGGCTGAACGCGCCCACCACGCGGCTGCGACTTGGAGATCGCCCTATGCCTATGCCTAAGTCTTCTTCCTCGCAACGTCGATAGTAACTTAGTAAGTGGTCTCATTTGAAAAATATTAAAAAATCTATATCTTCTTGGATACTAAACCAAATGAATTGATTCAATAAAATTTATTTATTTTTTGGCTTAAGTCATCCCAAACCTCATGGGCTACTGGTATGAGTTAAGTGGACTTTACTAGGGTTGCATTAAGATTGTTTGACCATGATCATCACATTCATTTGAAGACAATTTTATGATTAGGGTTATCAAAATTCGAATCTCATCACTATATGGTTTGATCTTACAAAATGCTTCATCGGGGAATGTACTTAAATCATTTTTTTTTTGTTATATAAAGAGGAAAGAAAAGATTAACGCGTGGAGATGACAAAAAAGAAAGGTTAAGGGAACAAATGAAATAATTTATGATAAAAAAAGATTGGAAACTAATAAACAACTATTTCACCAACTTTACAATTGTTGTTGTTTTGGTTGTGGGTTGGAAGTCTTTGTCATGAACCATGTGGAAAAGACCAGCTTATGTCACATTTTCTTTATATATATATATTTATGAAAAGAACAGCATAACCATGTCTTAATTATGAAGGTTTCATCATTCAAAATATTAATAATCCTATCCTTTTTTTCTCCCATTTTGTTCAAATTAAGTTGAGAGCATAACCACACTTTGTATTGAGTGATTTTGTTATTTTTTTATGCTAAGCCATCAATTGTAGGTTTTCGATTAAATTATTTATCGGTTTTATAAGATCTTAACATTCTAATTGTCAAATTGTGTTTTTTTCCTTAATGTGGAAAATAAGTTTTGTATGATATTTTTCCCCATAATTTATCAATGATTGTATTTATGATGAAGCACTTATTCTTGGAAGAATTTAAGAGATATTTTTTTGAGTATAAATATGTATATATATCATGTATATGTATCATAGTTAATGTTTATTTAAGAGATTTAAATACAACATAATTATGATATATGTGCTATACTTGAATGACGGTGATAAAGATTTAAATAATAGATAATTATGGTATGTGGGTAAAGAGTCGCCCTTGAATTTAGGCTGCCCAGTCTCAGCCTCAGATCCAGAAGAAACAAAAAAAAAATATCAATAATTATAAAAATAAAATAAAACACACACTAAACTTTATTAAAACATGAACATTTTTTATTTTAAAAACTCTACTTCACGTGAATAACGGTAATACATTCAAATAGTTATTTGAAAAATTAGTTTATAACCATATTATTTATAAGTTTAATTATGTTAAAAAATAATATGAATACGATATTATAGTGACGTAAAAATTCTCGGTTCACCAATTTTTTAATGAGTAAGGATAAAAAACAGAAATTTGGTGTCAAGAATTGTGTTAGAAATTATGTGTCTACATTTGTGTGAGATTTCTATTCCATTCAAATGCATCCACATTATTTCCGATATAATTCTTGACACCAAATTCCCGCTCTAAAAGCATGACTTTTTTTTAATATATCGGAATGCATATAATATAGAGGTATGATCTTGATTTTGAATAAGATGCTCCATAATTTATGAATTAAACTATACTATATGTGTTCTCATGTAATTTATGATAAAAACATGTCAAAGCTAGTAACTTAAATTATATTGTTTTTATATATTTTTTATTATTTTTTCTATAATTTCTATCAAAGTAGTTAAATGGTAAGAGTCCACTTAACAGATCAAAATGTCACGTATTCGATTTCGACTAAAAACATTTTGAATGGAAGTCGGAGCCATGACTATGGGGTCTCATCAAGTTCTCCTTAATTCAAAAAAAAATTATTTTATCGGTAATATTTGCAATATATTTAAAATAAAATAATCCTGGTGTTAAAATTAAGATTCGATCCGTTTACACTCACCTACCGAGTTTTGGTGTAACTGGTATCATCCTCTCTTCTAACTTAACGATATCCTCTTGAAATCATGGGTTGGAAGTTGGAATCGGTTAAATTGCAACCTTAAAAATTAAATATAATTTTTTAAGAATAAATAAAAAAAAAAAGTAAATTAGTGCAAATTGCACTTTTATTTTTATTCTTTTTAAGTAGATGTTGACATACAAACCAATAGTTAAGTATTAAATAGTCAAAAACAGGGCGGGTCCTTGTCATTTGGATGATTCATTCATTTCATATATTATTCCAAAAACTAAAATTATACTCTTTCTTCTCCGTTTCCCTTTTCTTCTTATATAAAACGGCCGCCAAAACTCCCCCCCGCCGCCGATTCCTCCATTTTCCGGCAACCTTCCGTCCGCCTCCACGGCCATTCTCTCCACCGGCGGCGGCCTCTTACAAGAACTTTCCGATTCCTTATCAGATTGAGAAAATAAACCGGTCTGTAAACCGGCAATGCGGAATTGAAGTCTACTGTATAGTGGATAGTGGATACAATTGATCATTCATCCTTCCGAAATTCACATATATATGAAGATCTCAGACTCCTTTTTCCGATTACTATTGGCGTTATTTATCTTATTTGCTGGAAAAGGTACGCCGATGTCTATTTCTTTATTGTTTGTTAATCATCACTACTTTAGTTTCCTTTTTGGTTAATCAGATTTAGTTTTGAATCTTGACGATTGCTTTACGATTTCGTTGAATTGAACCGATAATTGGAGACATCTTTTTTGCATTCTTGTTGATTCCGAGAAATTAGGTCTAGAAATTTGAACTAATTTTCTGCTTCATTGGTTTATTGATCCTTTTAGTTCCATCGGAAGTTGAATCATTCACCGGAACTTATGGAATAAATTATGGTAGAATTGCAAACAACATTCCTTCTCCTGATGAAGTCGTTAAGCTTCTTCGGTCTGTCAAGATTAAGAACGTGAGAATATACGATGCTGATCATAGCGTTTTGAAAGCTTTTAGTAAAACAGGACTTGAAATAGTTGTTGGACTTCCAAATGGAAACTTGAAAGATATGAATTCAAACCCTGATCATGCTCTAACTTGGGTTAAAGATAATGTATTAGCATTCCTTCCAGATACCCATATTCGTGGGATTGCAATTGGAAATGAAGTTCTTGGTGGGGCAGATCAATCACTTTGGGAAGTATTGTTAGGTGCTGCGAAGAACATTCATAACGCTACGAAAACCCTGAAAATCGACGATGTAATTCAGATAACAACAGCCCATTCGATGTTGGTTTTCAATAACTCGTATCCACCTTCTTCCTGCACATTCAATGACAATATCATACAATACATGAAACCGCTCCTGGAATTCTTTTCCAATAACGGCGCTCCATTTTGTCTAAATGCTTATCCTTTTCTGGCATACATGGATAACCCGAATGATATTGACATAAATTATGCGCTTTTTCAGACAACAGATGGTATCTATGATGAGAAAAGTAAACTTCATTATGATAATATGCTTGATGCCATAACTGATGCAGCTTATACTGCTTTGGAGAATGCTGAATTCAGAAAGATGGAAGTTATAGTTACTGAAACTGGTTGGGCTTCTCATGGCGATCAAAACGAAGCTGCTGCGAATGGAACTAATGCTAAAATCTACAATTATAATTTGCGGAAAAGACTGGCAAAAAGAAAAGGAACACCTTTGAGACCGAAAAAGATGTTGAAGGTGTATGTTTTTGCTCTGTTTAATGAGAATTTGAAGGATGGACCAACTTCTGAAAGAAACTTTGGATTGTTTAAAGCTGATGGGAATATCTCTTATGATATTGGATTTTCGGGATTGAAATCATCTTCTTCTCTATCGACAAACTTCCGATGGATGGTGTACTGCTCTGTATTGATCAGCATTCTCTTGTTGATCTTATAATATTAAAATGTATACAGAATTCAGAAAACAGGACTTTTTTTCTTTGATAGTCTTCTTATAACTGTGAAAAAAAAAAACCTAATGTGGTGGTGGTGATTATTATAATAATATTTGCAGTAGTTGGGACGATATTGTTTCGATTTTGCTTCTTAAAACTTTGAAATTTTCATTATAATCGCAACACAATTCATACATCAACTCTTCCAGGAACATCCTTCCACGACTTCACTAAGATATTGTCAATTTTCAATCGAGGTTAGTCACTTTGGACTGATTAGTTTATTTAACTTTATTTATAAGTTGTTACAAAAATTATTACAAAGGTTTCGCAAATTTCTTACCTAACATGATTAGTGTTTTTCATTAAGGATAAAGAAATTCAAGACAATATCTTCATTATTTAATAAGATTCTCGTAATTATAAAAAGAGATATAAGAATTTAATCTTAACTTTGTCGTGAGAGTGAACTTTTTTTTTAAATTAAAGAAGAACAAGCATTACAACTCACAGTTATGATCACGGTTAAACTCGAAACTTTTTCCGATGGAATCAGAAAGTGAACTTTTATGATATGATCGAGTGTCACTTTTAGAAAAATATTTTATTCAAATTTGATTTTTCTTCAAAATTGGCCACTTTTTATTATGAATTGTGTTTATTTTAAACAAAAGAGCAAAGAGCATTGTAACAAAAAAGAAAGGATGAATTCATCTTTGGAATTAGTATCTTATGGGGGGAGACTTGTTGGTCAAAGGTTATCATTTGTAATTTATGGGCAATGGAAAATCAAGTCGAATTCGCTAGATAAGTGGACCACTTTTAAAAGTAGACATTTCTCATATTGGACTTTCATAATTATCCTTCTTTTCGGGGTAGAGACTTGATCCACAAAAATAGTAGATTTTCAAATTACGATTCTATATAGAATATATTAGATTAAGAAGAATATCAGGGGAGAGCATTAGAGATAGAATGACACGTCACGTCGTTAGTCGGAAAAAGATTGCAGCACACATCATTCCTTCTTCAAAATTCTTTGTCCCTATTATTTTTCTATGATTAATGACATTAGAGACATCTCTTTTACGATAGAGGAGGATATCCTTGCATGGCCTTTTTACACTGACATAGTCTATACGATTAAATTAGGTTTCAAGTCTCTTTGCTCATCTTCTTGTTTTTTACTAATTTTACTAATGATTCCTCATTATTTCTTTTCAAGTTGATACTAATTTTGTAAATTTTTGTATGAACTTACCGGAGCACAACTTGTTCAGATGGGATAAAAATAAGGTTTTTGGGTCTTACTAATCTTAACTAACCTGTCAAATTTATGCTTGATTGTGGGAACAATATTTGAGACATTTTCAGTAAAATGTTGTGCACAACTCACAATTGCGGAAATTTTTTGTGTTTGTATTTGGATATGGAGAATGAAATGGAGATTCGTCGACAAGAGAAAGTGACTTACATGCCTCATTTTTTTAACGTAAATCTAATCTTAACACCAATGTTTTATCGAGGCGAATACGATCTTCCAATAAAGGAATTAAATTCAATTAGGATGTCCTCATTTACCTGAAGATGATGTTTTTGTGTTGTCGTTACCATTTGAGAAACATTATCTTGAGAATGTGGAAACTCGACAATAATTGTTCTGAATTTGTATAATGTTATCTTTGAATTTAATTCAAGTTATAATTAAATTTTGTTAAAAGAAAGTAAGAGATGGTTGTAACATATCAGAAAATTTGTTTCAGACTTTCAGTTTTACTAGTGGAGAGGGTTAATTCATATTGTTGCCAATTTTGTTAAAATTGATGCTATGAATTGTAATTGGATGTGTAACTTATTGATAAACCTACTTATTCCTCAAATTAATATATCATTTGAAAAAAAAAGTGTAACTAATTCTTTTTTTAATTCCAAATCTTGAGTGAATCGTTCAAACGTTTCCTTCGTAATATTTGTTCCGAAAAGTGGGTCGTAAAGTTAATCTTTGGTGGCCGTGGGCTCATATATTTACTATATACTCTTAGTTATAACTATTACAAAAACCTTTGCTACCAATAACATCGAAAAGATTAACCGAATATAATAAATAATTTTGACATATGAAAGTTAACCCAACCAGCATATTATTTCATATAAAATAAATCACCAACTCTCCCTCCCTACTTTATCTTTGTAACATATTAAAATAGTAAAGTCCCTACTTTATCCTTATAACATATTACAATATTAAAGTCTTTAACCAAAATAATCAATTAATATATTTTTATCAAACAAATGTTTTTCAAATCATCCAAATAACCCACATCAAACAAACTCTCATCAAAATGAACACTAGCTAGTTCATATGTCAAAAAAATGATAAACAGCAAAAAATTCAAGATAGAGTTGGGGGAATATTTCAATTATCTCTTAAAAACAAAATAGCAGAAGAGGAGTTCAATTATCTAAATTATGCATTTGTTGTTTCAATAGTAAGCTAAACTAAGCTTAAAAAATAAAGATTCCAATATCTTTAAACCCCTTTTTACTACTCCCTTAAGGGTCACCAAACCATATAAGTTTATAAATAAATACCCATAAAAAAATCAGAATTGAGACAAAGTGAAGGCTTTAGAAAGGGTGATGCATAATGATTAATACTATGAAACATGACCATAGTACCCAACACCATCAATCTTAGCTAAGCCATATTGTTGCTGTTTCGAGCTGGGAAATGCTGTTTCATTTCCATGTCAGCTATCTGATCATAAGCAGGTGGAGGAACAGATGGCGAAGCTTGGAACGGATCTTCATGCATTCCATTTAAAAGAAGAGAATCGAGACCACCTCCCATTTCGGGTTTTTTGTTCAATAAATTGCTAGTAGACTGATCAACCAAAGCTAGTTCCCAATCATCTTTACCAATTTCAGAAGTTATAACTTGATCAACTTGTGAATTGAAAGTTTCCCATGACCCATCTCTATTCATCACTGTCTTAGAAAGAAGAGAATCGAGACCACCTCCCATTTCGGGTTTTTTGTTCAATAAACTGCTAGTAGACTGATCAACCAAAGCTAGTTCCCAATCATCTTTACCCATTTCAGAAGTTATAACTTGATCAACTTGTGAATTGAAAGCCTCCCATGACCCATCTCTATTCATCACTGTCTTAGAAAACAAAGCCAATTCCACTTTGTTACTATGATATGAAGCCCAAGAAACCCTCAAACTCACCAAATCCTCCGATAATGCCATGAATTCATGCAATGGCTCATTCTGGGTGTTTTGCGGTATGTTGGTTGTATTATGCTTTAAGAAACCTTTGAGGGTTTCAAAGAGATTGTCGGTTAGTTTCTTCACTTGTGGGAAATCCGATGATCCTATGATCCCAAGATCTTTACTAAAGCTGTAGAGTAGTCGGAGTTTATCCATCGTCTTGGCAGATTTAACAAATGCATCAAATGCAATTGCAGAATCATCATAACACATTTTAGGGAATCTATCAAGTAAAACCTCCAAAACTTCACAAAGATGATAGTAAAGTGAAAAACTTTCCATCAAAACAAGGTATAAAGCAGACAGGATCATTATATTACTCTTAGCTAACCCTGTTGGTCTGCAAGGCAATAACATATCTAAAAGTTTCAGCAAATGATTCAATTTCTCATGAATCATCTCTGAGTTCATTTCTCTAGCAGGGAAAAACCCTTTTCCATCATAGCCACCAGTCAATTTCATCCGATAAACGATGAATTCGAGTTTCTGATCAAGGTATTTAGCATAAGCCCTAACGAAATCAGAGTGATCCCAGCAATTCGAGTGGTTCACATTGTAGAAATCTGACATATCCAAAACCCTAATAGTCCTAGTACCTTTCTTACGACTTCCATTCAAAATCTCTTGCCCTAGAAATGGATCCCCTTCTTTTAACATTCTGTGGACTAGAATCAATGACTTCACAGCAACTATCCAATCATGCGTCTTACTCAGTCGCTTCGAAATCGCGGAAACGAACGCGTTCAAGTAAACTTTGGATTGTGAGGTTAGATTTATAATCTCCATTGTGTACTTCTCGTCACACAGATCATCGTCATGGCTAGTCGCCTTCACCACAAGAACTTGGAGGTCCGGCGGCGCGACATTGCCTGAGAATTTAGCTAGGCTTATACTAGTCTTGTCCTTCACCGCGCCGATGATCCTCCGGTACGTACTCAGCATCATTCAATCGTGAAGGATCACGAATCTATGGGCAGATTAGTGAGATTTTTTGATGTGAACTATGAACTATACGATGAAAGCATAAAAGCAATAACATAAATAAACAACTGCATGTGTATATGTAACGTAGGATCTAGAATCTAGATATAGTTATACAGAGATGAACTTACCGTCGAGAAGCGCCGCCGGGGAGCTTAAATCTCCGTTGTCACCTTTTCCGGCGACGGCGATATTCAGAGCAAATTCCGGGGACTGAACTCTTTCAGCTTCTTTAGTTCAAATTCTATTTATATAGAGAGAGTTGGAATGCAACAATAGTCAAATATTTCCTCATTTATTTTTATTTATTTTTGCATGGACAATAGTATGCATTATTTTCGTGTTTTTTGATGACGTAAATGTTGAACCGATATTTTTCTTCGATATATCATCTTAAAAACAACCTTAATTATCAACAAAAGAGCGAGAAATTACGTTAATTGATAACAATTTATTCTAGTTTTAAAGTTGCAATAAAAAGTGGTGCGATCCTGCTAATAGACCACATAAAAAAAGAATTTTGGCCAAATAAAATATAATAAAATTGTGAACATCTTAATTAATAATAACAACACTGTACAGTTGTAAAGCAAAATAAATTGATGAGAATGGTAATACTTTTAATTTTGTATCTTATTTTATTTTTAATTAATATTGATAAAATTTATTTAATATGAATTAATATTGATAAGAAATAGAAACATTATGAATGTTTTAATTAAAGTAAAAGAATGATTCTATATGATTTATTGATTTTATTGGATCCCTTAAATCATATCCAATCAATATATTACCTAAAGTAGTCAATTAGTGTGTCAATATTGAAAACATTCTACTTAAATATAATATTAATTTTAAATGTAACATATTCTATAAAAATATATATAATTACCTGGCATAAGTCCACCTTAATTATTGTGTTAAAAAAAAAAATTTGTTTTACATAAATATAATATTAATATTAATCTTAAATATAACATATTTTATAATTCAAGAAGACATATTATTTTGATTTTTTTAATTTATAAAACTTTAATTAATTTATTTTTTATCGGATTTATTAATGAGGCTTATGCAACTTTTATTTATTTATTAATTATTTTTAAATGATATAAAGTTATATAATAAATTAATATAAAATTAATTTAACTTTAATTAATTATCCTTTTCTATTAGTTTAGTAATTTTATGCCTATTTTACCCATAAGGGGCCAGACCCTACAAATGTAACTATTTGATGCCGTACAAATATATTACATCACCATTTACAGTCATTAGCCAGAGTATTTTAAAAAATTTATCCAAAAAATTTTATCTTTTAAAAATTGTTTTTTTTTAACGAATTTTAAAGAACAATCATTATGTCATGAAGGTATTTTTTATTTTTGAGTGTAAGTCCAATTCAACATTATATTTAAAATATGCTGGGATTTATCCCTTAAAACCAATTATTTTTTTAATTACATAATGTCTTTTGCGTTAGAGTCATAAATATAGATCACATTTACAAAGTTGAAATAAATAATAATTATTTCTTTGTGGTCGTCATTATCATCATCG
The DNA here is from genome assembly GCF_907164915.1 of Impatiens glandulifera. NCBI lineage: Eukaryota > Viridiplantae > Streptophyta > Magnoliopsida > Ericales > Balsaminaceae > Impatiens > Impatiens glandulifera. Next base: position 22,974,879 of record NC_061870.1, read on the forward strand.
TTTTCATCGCATTCATTATTATCTTCGTCGTCAAGATCTATGGTCTAAACATTACGGAGCTTTAATGATTAGGACAGTCTAATGATTGTCTCTCTTCTTACTTCTCATTCATTGTTGTTTTCATTATTCATAAAAACTTATAACAAAATTAATAAGAAGACGTTAATTTAACTTTTTTCTCATCATCACTGACATTTTCCTTTTCGATCTCTTACTCTCATTACTCGGTTAACAAACAATATTCTTTCTTACCTAATAAACCTCTCAAATTAGCTTATTTCTGCACTTAATTATCTCAACAATACCAACATCTTTTACCATTACTTTTGGCAAACTATCCATCTCATCATATCATCAACCTCTTTACCCTCACTTTTTCGATAAATCAACAAATTCATTCATATATTTAACCACCAATATTTTTTGTTTTCTAGTAATATTTCATTACTAATCTCGTGACCTCACTTCGAGTATTTGTACATCAATCATTTCATATCATTACCACGACATCTTTATCCTCATTTCAACATATCAACCACCAATCTAATGGACCTCTCATCTCGTGACTTCACTTTCACACTTCGGTCAAACAACCATCTCATTCACACATTTAACCACCAATATTCTTTTTCCCAATGGACAACTCTCATTACTAATATTGTGACATCACACACTTTCACATGTCTATTATCCCTCGCCAAATCAACCACTAAAATCAAAATTGACATATATATTTCGTGACCTCACACTTTCAGATGTCTCTTATTCCTCGGTAAATCAATTACCAATCATAATCGATCTCTAATACCGTGACATCACACTTCGATCAATCAACATCTCATTCACATATATTTTTAACCACCAATCACAATTAACCTCTAATTTCATGATCTTACGATAATTTCTTATCGGTTTCTTATCTCTCAGCAAACCAACTACCAATCTCAATATTATCGGCCTCTTATCGCTCGACAAATCAGCCAGTAATCTCATCGACCTCTCATCTTATCGCCTCATACTTTCACATACTTCTAATCCCTCAACAAACCAACTACCAATCACAATTGACCTCTAATATCGTGACCTTACGATCCTTTGTTACGGGTCTCTTATCCCTTGACAAACCAACCACCAATTCCAATTGACCTCTCATATCACGACCTCATTACTTTTAAATGCCTCTTATCTCTCTCCAAATCATTCACCAATCCCAATGAACCTCTCCATCTCGTGACATCACACTTTCACACGCGTCTTATCCCTTGGCAAACCAACCACCAACCATCAATCTCAATCACACTTTCACACGCCTCTCTTATCTCTCAGCAAACCAACCACCGACCTGAATTAACCTTTATCCCTCGATAAACTAATAATCAATTCAAATGTTACTGGCCTCTTATTCATCTATAAACCAATTCCAATCTCAATTGACCTCTCATCTCTTAACCTCACACTTTCACACGTACATGACTATAATCCCTCAGGAAACCAACCAACAATCTAATCAACCTATAATCTCGTGACTTTACGATCTTTTGTTACCGTCCTCTTTATCCTTGACAAACTAACACCAATCATAATGTTATCGATCTCTTATCCCTCGGCAACCCAATCACACTTTCACACACCTCTTATCCATCGGCAAACCAATCATCAATCTCAATCGACCTCTAATCTTGTCACCTCATTATCATTTATTATCGGTCTCTTATCCCTTGGTAAACCACATTCAATCATACTTTCACAAGTCTCTTATCATCGACAAGCTAATGTTACCAGACTCTTATTCATCGACAACTTAACTATCAATCTCAATCACACTTTCACACGCCTATTATCCCTGGGTAAACTAACCATCAATCTCCATCATATTATCCCACGCCTTTTATCTATCGGCAAACCAACCACCAATCTTAATCACATTTGCATATGCCTCTTATCCCTCGACAAACCGACCAACAATCTCAATTACACTTTCACACACTTCTTATCACTCGACAAACTAATCACCAATCTCAATCAACCTATAATCTCGTGACCTCATGATCATTTATTATCGGCATCTTATCCCTTGACAAACCACATCACAATCATATCATACTCTCACGCGTCTATTACCCCTCGACAAATCAACCATCAATCTTAATCGACGTTTAACCTTGTGATCTCACACTTTGGTCAATTAAATATTTGAATCATATTTTTAACCATTCTCATTTGTTACCGACCTCTTATCCCTCGTCAAAACACATCTCAATCACATTTAGTTAATAATTAATATTCTTGAAAATTTTAAATCATAATTATTGTAACTAAACGGCTAACTTAGTAATTAAAAACAATTGGAGGCGATAATTAATTCTCCATAACTTAAATAAAAAAGTAATTAAAAGTAACTAAATTTGTCATTCCACACAAAACTTTTTAATTTACTATTTTATACTAAGCCGAATATTCAAATATTAAAAACATTATTCACATAAATTTTATTGGGCTTACCTAGGTCCAATTGGTTGAGTTTAGGATTTATAATTTAAAGTTATTTGAAAAAATAGTTAGGTAATTTTTTTCTTGCATTTTAGTTCTTCCCGTGTCATATGAATATCAAATATGGAATGAAGATGGTATTACTTTTAAGTTCTTCATTGTGATAAAAGTTATTCAGGACTTAATTTGAAAATGAATTCAGAAAAATGAGAAACACATTGATACTAATTAAGGTGTGAATTCTTTTTTGGTAAAAGAATATGATTGTATATGGATTTTATTGGATCTCTTAAAACATATCCAATTTAATATATTGGATACCTAAAATCATTTCCAATCAATCTATAAACCAAAAAGTCCTCTTCATTAATTAGTGTGTCAATATCTTGAAAACATAGCGTTGATTGAGGTTTTTTTTAAAATCTAGGGTGAGAAAAAAATAACGATGGATGATAATTTTGAGAAAAAAGTGATGATTATTTTGGTAAAAGACTTAAAAGGTATTAGTATATATAAATAAAATTAAATTAATAATTTAAAATAAATTGTATTTTAGTATTTTGATTAACGAAATTAAGGGATTTAATTGTTGAAAAATAATTATTAAAAAATTAATTTTGTTTGGATTTAAAAAAAAACTTGTTAATTTTAACTAAAAAATATCAATTTTATCATTAAAAGGAAGCACAATATTTAAAGAAAATTACGCTGGTTCATAAAAAACTTGTTAATTTTAACTAAAAAATATCAATTTTATCATTAAAAGGAAGCACAATATTTAAAGAAAATTATATTGGTTCATGTCATTTTAAGTTAAAAATAAAAACATCTTTCACACATATGACTTAAATTTTTTTTCATTATCGCACTCAACAAATTTGAGGGATTAAAGTAATAAAAGGAATGAACCCGTAAACCAATTTGAGAAATTTGAGAGATTAAAGTGGTAAAAAGAATGAGGCTCAATTGCATAACCCTAAGTGATACTTAAGTAATTTTTTTTACTGAGTATTATCTAATTAACTCCAAGTATCATCCTCTTCTCCGCCGCCAAACTCGATACCTCTTCTGTAGCCCTCGTCTCTTCTTCTCAAAGCTACAACATCGCCGAAAAAAAAAGTTTATTCATCTTCCGAACGTATTAGTTGTTGAAGCGCGTACAAAATATTGACATCTTTTTTATGTGGTCTCTTTTCGCAGAAAATTATATAATTCGGACGAAAAATCGAATTAACTCCAAGTATCATCCTCTTCTCCGCCGCCAAACTCGATACCTCTTCTCTAACCCTCGTCTCCTCTTCTCAAAGCTACAACCTCGCCGGAAAAAAAGGTTTATTCATCTTCCGAACGTATTAGTTGTTGAAGCGCGTACAAAATATTGACATCTTTTTTATTTTCGTGGTCTCTTTTCGCAGGAAATTATATAATTCGAACGAAAAATCGAAGGTACGAGTGCTTAAACAAAAACGTTTTTGTTTGAGTTACTATCTATCCATGGATCTCTTAGAATTCATATATTGATCTCGTTATCATCATCACTTATACCATTTATACATGTTTCTTAAATAATTCTCCCTTTATTATATTCTATGTTTTTCTTTTCTAAATATACTAAGCTTTGGTGTTTCTACTTAGTAAGACATTGCAGATTTGGTCCCCTTTTTGAGTAACTAAACATTTGCATATCCAGGTTTGCTCCCTACTTCATTCTCGTTGCCCTTGTTGAGGTTTTTATCACAAATATTTATATTTATTGTGTTACCCTTTGTTGAGATTTTTATCATGAGTGTTTATATTTATTGATTTGCTCATTACAAATTTGTTTGTGGGTAAAATCTTACTAATCTATTGGGTAGGATTACCAAGTGATTCAGCATTAGCTCGAGTTTGTAGGCCAATTCTATAATGATGCTAAGACAGTGATTCTTGATGGGAACACTGTAGTGATTCAGTTTTACATACAATAATAATTTATACATATGCAGTCTATTTAATTTGAACACAATTTCAAATTAAATACATCCTTGCATATTCATAAATTACATCTGAAACTGAAACATACTACATTATTATTGTTCCTGACCATCTCTATGGTGTTCTCATCAATGTGAATTACTGTGCTAGCATCGGTATAGGATTCGTATACGACTCAAGCGGATGCTGAAACACTTGGTAGTTATGTCCAATCAATTAGTAATATTTTACTACCGGAGGGAACACAGAGACAATTTTATAGCAAGAAAATCAATTATATAAACGATTATAATGATATAAACATACACAAACCCCAAACTTAGTAAATTTAGTGAATAGGCATATCAAATCTATAGAGATTATTTAATAAGAAACACTTTAAGTTTAAATGAATGTCATAACTGAATTAATATTAGTCTATTAAAAAAAATAAAAGATGAAGATATCTTATATACACCTAAAACTAAGCTAAAATTAGGAATCTCAATCTAAGTGAAATTCCTATCACAACATAAATAATGCTAGAATTTTTTAGAAATTAACCCACTAAGGTAGTTGTGTAAAGAGTCGTGCTTTAGAGATAAAGATCCAATATTCAATCTCCAATAATAATACTTTAAGTTTAAATGGGGGTACGTTTACCAACGTTATGCTGAATTATATAATTTCTATCCGACGAGAAACCGCAAAAACAGAGGAAGATGCTACTTCGCTAGCTTCTAATACTCCTCCGTTCTTAAAGGTTAGAAACTTTTTTCATGGCAAGTTCATTCGAAAGAGCGAGGGGAGCTTCAAGAAGAGGCGAGGTATTGGGTTTGGCCTTGGTTTAAGAGTTCCACGAGTTTTATGTGTGAACATTGCATTCAACTAGAAATATTCTATTTCAATGATAAAAGTGATATTATTTCAGTTAATTTAGGTATTATTTGTTGAATTGCAAATTTGCTCTATTTGTTTAGTCATTTGATCACTAATTAAGTTCTATTTCTACTGCTATCTAGTAATGAGCAATTTTTTACTAAATTATTCGTCTTCTTTTCGATGAAATGTTAGAGAGATTGGATCATGATACCGGTGGAATACATGATACACTTTGCGATCATTCCTTTCCATGTCCTAGTGTATCAAAATGGAAAAATGGACATATTTGTCTTGCCAGGTGAGTAACATCTAACCTTACTAAAGGTTGAAAAGGGGTCGTGCTAGCTTATGCTTATTCAATAGTATAACCCTAGTTTCTAAAAAAGAGAAAAAAAAAAACTCATCAGGTATGATAAGTTTATCATCAACAGCTAGATGAGAAACCAACTTGTGCTGTGCATGTCTCTGGGTTTGTCTAATTTGTGGTTTTGTTGGATATGGAAGGTAAAACTATATATTTTTCTTATTCTCATATCAAACTCTTCTTTTAAATCTCTCACTATATCCCTGAAACCTAGGTACAGAGAGATGCATGCTTTTAAGCATTGGAAAGACACGAACCATTGTTATGCTCTCGAACTTAGTTAGTTCGCAGCAAGTATTGGATTACATTGGTGATTTGTATATTCATCAACTAAAGTCAATGGAAAATCAGATTGTATGGAATGCGGTACCTGCAGTTGCGTTGATGACTGAAATCCCAAGGCTCTTTTCAACAGCGAAGTTGATGCGGTAAAGAGATGCCTTACAAGAGATAAACATAGTTTTATACGACAAATCAATAATTCATTAGTGTTATTTAGTATCAGACATTGAACGAGTATCATCATGTTCTGGCAACCCAGCTAGAGACTCAGAGACTTGTAAGTGCATGGTTTTATTTTCGTTGATAATAATGAATGAAAATTATTATTATTATTAAGTTCATTTATTTTTCAGTACTATGAATTACTACTTGTCTAGGCAAAAGCCAAGAAGTAAAGCATGATATCTGAAGAGGCCATTGAGAGGGCTTTGAGTTCAAGCTTGCAGGACATTCAGTCCAAATTGGACAACGCAGTCAAGGAAAAGAAGGCAGAAGAAGATGCAAGTACCTTTTTTTCTCTGAGCATTTCATATATCAAGTTTTTCATATTCATATTGTTTCTCTCTTTTATTCTTTAGACCAACAAGAATCTTCTGAAAGAACGAGAGATCCTAATGTATTGAAGGAGATAAAACAAAGGTAACAGCATCTACGTCTTCTCTCAAATCATTCAAATTATCAACTAAAAATACTCTTGCTTGAAGGTTGAGGTCTAAACATGACAAGAAACTGGAGCTAGACAAGCAGGTAAGTTTGTTTCACTTTCCCCGATCTTGTCACGAAAATAATTATTAAAAAATTACAGACAGGGACTTGAAAGTTTACCTCGAATCCCGAAAAACAATTGCTAGGGAAAACAAAGGAGATGATGGCATCAAAGAAGAAACCGTTTTACCAATTCAGTCCAACCCCTCTAGTTCAAGGAGGAAGATTACTACTAGATCCAGTAGAAGACGAAACTAAACAAATTGTATTTACCATCAAAAGTTCCAAAACAGGTTCATCCATTTCCTTTTAAAGTACACTATAAATAAAACATGCTCAAACAGTGCTAATTGAACTAAGCACTAAAACTAAAAAGGCCAGTTTAGTTGCTCCTGTTTGTTCCATCTATAATCTTCATTTCATCCCCTCATAAGAAAAACTCTAAAACAAATATGTTACCTTTGGGGCTGATCTGTACTGGCTGTAGTGCTTGGGCCAGCACCATTTTCATTCGGTGGGGAATTGCCCCATTTTCCTTCTGATTCTAATGGCTCAAGAATGTACACTCCACCGTCACTAAGTCCCAACGCTAATTGATTAGCATCAGACGGATGAGCGGCAATCACAAGGGGGTGAACTCTGCAATTTAATAACAATTTGAGAAGGCAATATTATTGCATCATGTTCTATTAAAATCGATAATTGAACTAGAATTGTGACCTTGGGTTGGGAGGCAGATAAGCTGAGGGATTAATTCGACATCTCAAACGTAGTGTAGAAGAAGTTAAGACACCAACACTTGCATCTTCAAAACTGACGTATATCGATTGACTATCGCAGGAATATGCAGCGTGCGTTATATGACCGCTTGTTTCTCGTGGAATCCACTGTTTTGGGAAGAAAATAATTCAAATTTGGATTTCCCACATCAAACAAGGCCTTAGATGTTTGGAAAAATAAAAAACTTTACCTGCTTAAGGCATTCAAGCTTAGGAGCTTCATATATGACTATTTGAGTTTCATGAACTGCCAGTAAATGGATCTGGTCTTGGTGAAACTGGACCTTTGTATCTGCAACGGGAGCCTGCGTACGCCCAGCTGGGACCTGCAAGAACTTACTCGTTTGCTTCTCCCATCCATCTGTGCTCCAAACACATAGCTGTAAAAATACCCATCATCATTTCTATTGAAATGCTCTTCAAGGAACAAAATATTCATTACCACAAAATAATTGAGTAAAAGAAAAGACAAGTTTTTATTTCCCTAGCTACCTTACCCTGTGTTGAGTACGATAAGAGGGTGCTTATTTAACATTTAACATGTCATTTAACTTCTCTTAGAATCATAGTCATCAACCAAGGATAGAAAAAACATGACTTTAAAAACTACCTGAGAATCAGCTCCAGAAGAAACTAACACATTCAGAACATTAGAGAATGCAAGGCCAGTTATTCTTTTCTGGTGGCCTTTGAGCTTGGATTTTACCTGCACGGAGAGAAAAGTGGAAAAAAATGGCAGTTATTGACTGCTTTATATTACCACGATTTAGCTAGAAGGGATTGCAAATGTTAAAGTTAACTCATGAAGAAATTCTACAAAACTAAGGATCAGCACCTCATCAACTCGGACATTATATATCTGGATAGACGAATCTTCCATCCCTATTGCAATTATATTGTTGTCTTGAGGATGAAATGCAAGAAAAGTTGCTGCTGGCGGAGGAGGCATGAAAGTTGTCATCGTCTGTATTTTTGGTTCATAAGAAATTAATATATATCGCCAATGGAAGTCAATCAATATCAAACCAAGAAAGGATGTAATTCTGAATGGTAAGATAAGAAAAAGAAGAAAAAGCCAATTACCTTGAAAGTCATCATATTGAACAACGATATTTTCCCTCCTGAAGCTGACATAACATACGAGTCATTCTTCGAAAGTGCAAAACAAGAAACAGTTTCTTCGGGGCTTGTGTCACCGATATCATTTGTCATCAGGATTCCATTAGCAGGTTGCCAGAGTTGAGGTGCAACATTAGCAGTAGCCTGGAAAAATATATATATTATTATTCCATTTATATTTATACAAACCAGTGTTCTAAATGGCGGTCGAGGCGGCCGCCTAGGCGGTGCCTAGGCGGTAGGCGGTCCAACACCGCTCCGCCTATACATGAGGCGGTCAGATTATTTAATTATTTATTATTTTTAATTAATTAATTACTAAGATTAATATATGTATATATATTTAATAAAAAAAACTCTTTATCACCCACTATTTATTTAAATTTTGAAATGACTCTTTACATTCCAATTCATTTATCTTTTTCTTTTCTGTTTCTTATCTCATTCACCTCCTTGATCATCTACATCTTCTTAGATCATCTAATCATCTATCTCTTCTCCAGCTCGTCTACATACTTATTTTTGTTAAATGTTACTATATTAAAGAATATTAATTTGACTTTTTAGTAAAATGATAATTATAGAACATCTTTATTATATTTATATTCAACCGCCTAGGCACCGCTTAGGCACCGCCTAGGCACCCGAGGCAGTAGGCAGTCACTTACCGCTCCGCCACCGCCTACCACCGTTTAGAACATTGATACAAACAAATCTAAAAAGGGAAGAAAAAAAAGTTAGATTCTTTAATAAAGAAACTACAACAACCTTGTTAGTCAAGTTCCTGTCATTCCTTTGCCATTTCCAAAGCTTGTGCACAGCATTAGCTGATAAAGCCAAGATGGCAAGTCCAGAATTTGTATACATCAACCTGGAAACCTGAACATAAAATGAAAAGACAAAGAAAACTCAATCTTAACATTTTAAATAATGTACAAGAGGCCTGGACAGATCCACACCTTATTAGTTGCCAAATTATCAGGCAACCTCAAGGACCGGCATTGAGATGATTCGGTTATTTCTGTTAATTTCCATATCCTAGATTTCTCTCCTGACTCATCCTTGATTCTAGGTTTTACATCTGGCAAGCTTCTGTTCTCCCCATTCTGCGAAAACAGTAGCACAAACATTCACAATGCGGTATTAAAATAAATACATCTAAAGATCACAACAGCTTAATTAGATGTGGCAAGAACACACACCATTACGATTGATCCCATTGGACCAGCACGATCCATGATGCTGCTTTGTCCAACCGGTACACTGACAGCACCACCAAATGATCCCATTGTTGGAGCCTGAAAGTAATAAATCAAATTAACCTCTCTTGAATACATGGATAAATAAGTACTAAACAAAGTTGAATTGGAACTACCTTCACAACAGCTGGCGAACCAACTTTAGGAGCGTCAAATGATCGACTTTCAATGCTTCGCAGTAGCCTAATTCCATCTGAGTTTGCTAAGATTTTAATACCGTTTTCATTTGCTGAGACTGCCAATAGCATCCCATCTTTGTTAAATCGTACACAAGGAGAAGCCTGGAAAACATTGGGGGGACAGATTTGTTAAATATACATATATTTGCTATGTTTACCAAAAATCACATGATCTATAAACACCCAAACAAAATATTACACTATAGTTTGGATCATGATCTAGAAATTGTTTGTATACAGTGTTCTAAATGGCGGCCGCCTAGGCGGTCCAACACCGCTCCGCCTACACATGAGGCGGTCAGATTATTTAATTATTTATTATTTTTTAATTAATTAATTACTAATATTAATATATATATAAATTTAGTAAAAAAAAACTCTTTATCTCCCACTATTTATTTAAATTTTGAGACAACCCTTTACATTCCAATTCATTTCTCTTCTTCTTTTCCGTTTCTCATCTCATTCACCTCACCTCTTCTTCGGTAGAACATGAAAAAAATGTTGATTTTAAGTCTGAAGATGAGAGAAAAAAATGTTGATTTTGAGTCTGAAAATGAGAGGATTATGAATGTAGCCGATGGTGCATACATAGATGATTTAGAAGATTAATCATGTTTACATACTTATTTTTGTTAAATATTACTATGCTAGAGAATATTAATTTGACTTTTTGGTAAAATGATAATTATAGAACATCTTTATTATATTTATATTTAAATTTATTTATATTTATATTCAACCGCTTAGGCACCGCCTAGGCACCCGAGGCAGTAGGCAGTCACTTACCGCACCGCCACCTCCTACCGCCATTTAGAACACTGTTTGTATACCAAATAAAGCAACAAAAACAACATTATAAACACTTTCAATTTTAAGTTTAACTATTTTTTAATGTGATTGTGACAAAATACTAGTTTCCAAATAGACTCTTTCCTTAAAAAATATGGCTACAAAGAATGGGAAACATCTTTACTGGAATAGTGCAGAGATGTTACCGGAAGTCCACCATCAGCATCTGTTGTTGTTAATATATTGACACCGTCCATGTCCCAAAATTTCACCATAAACTCATCCCCAACTGCTAAGAACTTGTTCTTCGTATTGTCAAATTGGACAACACCCACAGACCGCTTCCCAAGACCATTATATGTACGTTTAACAGCACCTTCACTTTCATTCCACTCCACAAGGTATGAGTCTCCTTTATTGGTTCCGCATGAAAACAGCCTGTCATGTTTGAAATAGATCATATTTCCATGTATATTTATGGCAACGATATAAGAGAGTGAAAATAATAACTAGTTCAGACCTTGTTCCATCAGCACTGTATGCCATTGTGCTGGAGGAATGACCTGGTGCATCATAGTCAACTCTAGATCCCGCATTATCATACAACCATGCTTTTATTTTCCCATCAGTTGCGGTTGAAAAGATAAACTGGGTGTGCATGGTAAAAAATATTACATAAAGAAGTAAAAAAATGTATGGAGAATCTTATACCTTGATTGATGTGAGTTATTTGAGCTTAATTTCAAATAACCCCCTATCCAATCAAAATATACTCATCAACCAAAATACTATTTTATACCCCTAATGTTTTTTACCCAAATAACATAGATTTTCAATAGCTTACATCAAACAAGGTTACTTGGTTATTCAAATAACCCTAGGTCAAACAAGGCCTTACTCTCCTTGTACTTCATTTCATATTAATGAAATTTCAGTGTTTTTTTTTAAAGAAAAAGGGAAATCACCAACAAAACCTACAATGCGACAATACCTGAATGTTTTCCTTGTGGTGCGGACATATAGAATATACAGGCGCTTCATGACCCTCAAAGATATATTGTTTGGCTCCTGTAACAGGATCCCACACCTGTAGAAAACTTTAAGCGAATTATAACTTCATTCAAACTAGAAACAACCTTAGCCCTTGTTCGGATTGGATTATCAAAATAAAATCTCAAATAAACCATAATCTTTATCATTCATCCCCTCAATGATCACATCATTCAAATGATCAACCAAAATACCCTATTTCTCTTTTTAAAAAATTGTTTTTTCATGATATATATTTATAGCCTTTTTAAGTTTTTTTACCCAAATAACCCACTTTTTCCATAACCAAAACCGAACAAGATAATTTTTAAATAACCCACTGGTAATTCAAATAACCGGATTTCAAACAATCCCTTAAGAAGCAAGGAAACAGAAGGACCTTGATGAGCCTGTCATCGCCACACGTGACAACTGAGAGTTGTTTGTTGGGATAAGAGAAAGCAATATCATTCACACTTCCAGCATGAGCATCGATCTGAATAACCAAACAGTATTCATAAGTATGGAACATATACTACACACTAAGCACTAAGTAAGGGTAGGAGAGTTGGGCATTACAAACCTCTAGATGGTTGCGCACATCGTCCCCTCCATGATATGAATATACATGAACAATGTGCTTAGAATATGCAACACCTACAGCAAAGGAAGATAACTCTCAGAAGTCAGAACTAACACTATTGCCATAAAATGTAAAAGCTATTGATTGGGTGGGTGACTACATCCAAAACAAATACTTGGGAAAATGATCATGATTACTCTTTGGTGGATCATAGGGGTGAAAGAAACAGACGGACAAGGAAAAGCTCTAAACAAAAAAATTGAAAGAAAAAGGGAAGACAATGAATAACTGATAAATATAAACATACCAAATAGGGAACCATCAGGACTCCAAATCACACGGTTGACTGAAGCAGTGTAATCACTAGCTAGAGATGCCTGATGATGCACAGCCAAAAATGATATAAGATACTAGAAGAAAAATAAAATTGCATACATGTGTTTTGAGATCATAACCACTAGGGAATGTTCATGAGCTACAAACCTGCAACGACACAGAACATGAACCAAGATCCCAGACCTTGAAGTTATGGACAGCAATCCTTTCACGATTGCCTAACTCCCATAACATAGTCTCCCCCGTGTTGGTTCCAACTATTTTTAATTACCCACAGTTAAAGTATAAGCTGGACAAATCCAAATGCAAACAGAAATCAGTTGACAGACTATACTAACCAAGAAGAAGAATTTGTTGAGCAGGATGGAAATCCATTGTCTTCACAGCTGACCCTGGATTAAGAGTCATGACAACAGCTTTGGGCAAATCAAATGAATTTGAGCTCTGTCCACCATGGCTCTGAGGAGCATAACCAACCGGGAGCATGTTGACAGGCAAGTTACTGACCTGATTTAATTTAAATTACAGCTCAAATTAAATAAAGTGGTATATCTTAATTAAATTCTCCCATGGAAATGTATGTGGATAGACAATGGCCATGTAGTAATACCTCATCTGACATTCCGAAAGGTCTTGATCTCTTCAATGCAAGTTCAGAATCTGCTGTCTGATAATCTACCGCTGCACTATTTGTTGGAGGAGTTCTTGGACGTTTAGGAATTACTACTGGAAGGAGAGAAAATAGACAACAGAGAAAAAGATGGGTTAAGCAATTACACAGAGATAACATCTTCATATTGGAAATCGCTTAGAAATAAATACCTCCATTATTAGTTGAAGTAAAACCAATTTGCCCGGTTGATGCTGAAGCATGGGGAACAGCAGAAGGATTAGCCATCCACCCAGCGAGAGAAGATGGCATAGGAGCAGGTGCTGCTGGAAAAGGCTTAAGAAACGAACAGACCCAAAGTTTTAAAAAACTGAACAGTTAAAAAAGGCACATTTTGAAAGAACTGAAGGAAATTGCTTTCAGATTTTACTTACTCCATGTGTACCTAGAGGAGGAAACACTCCCCCTCTAGGAACAGCACTCATACTCATTAGTGGGTTAGTAACAGGGGAGGGAGCACGTGCACCATTTGGCTGCGACTGTCCACAAGAATGGTCCAAAAACAAAGTCTTTATATCAGGGTTAGACTTTGGATTCTTGCAAAGCTGGTGCTGCCAATTCAAACTGCAAGAAACTCAATCAAATAAGCATAACTAAATAAATAAAAGGAACTTCTAAATTTCATTTCAAGAAAATAACCTTTGGTTTATCAGTGTTCTCAGCCTTGAATTCTTCAGACTAGGAAAAGCCAGCTTATCCCGGAACAAAGGGTTAGCTTCAATCAGCTTTTTCAGTTCAACAAGCATTATATTCCTAGCTGACTTGGTATCCCCATACTTAGAAAGTTGTTCATTATCTCTGCAGTGCAAACCGTCCAACAGAGAGAGGCTTATATTAGTCCACTTCTATCAACGGAATGCAATATATAATAAACATATGAAGTACATTTTGACCTAAAATTGTCCAGGATCAAAAGCTGAGTTATCTCTTTAAATAGGTCTTCATTAAAAGCTGAAAAAACTTTCAAGTCCTTCACAAGGATTTCCACAGCTTTAGCACGATCTTTCCTACAAAATTAGTGGACATATCACAAAGTTTAACTTATCATCCTATCAATAATTGTACAGTTACATTTGAATCTCATTTCACCTGTCAAGTGCTTCCAAGTACTTCTGTTTCCGAATCTCGAAAAATATCTTCATCGAGTATCTATTATCATCTACCTTAGTAAATCCAGACAAATATTTCTCCACCTCATCCCACTCCCCATTCGTCACCAATTCCTCAAAATATCTCATATTAAAGAGAAATCCTGACTCCTGCTCCAACCTAGACCAAAGAAAGTGTAATAATTAACCTTAGTTAATGAATCCAGTACCCACAAAACAAAAACACTACAGTTCTCAGCTTTTACTTGAAACTTTTAGACCTAAACAACATATAGAGAAAATAAATGCAAAGGATTACTCCCTTACTTATGAACAGTATCTTTGAACTTCTCTTCCTCCAGAAACTGGAGGATAAGAAAAACAAGTTCCCTACTCAAAGACGTCATCTTTTCCTCTCCTTAAACTGCAAACAACATCATAATCGGTCGATTAAGTCAGATATTGTAAGTAAAAGCTCAATCAAAGTCATGAACAAATATGAATCATACTTAAAACCCAAAATCAGATGAATAGATTTACATGCATAAAACCCAAAAGTGGAGAAATTGGGGGAAATGGAAAAAAGAGTTGCTACCTGAAATTAGATAGAGAAACAGATCGAAGGGTTGTTGAAGAAGATGAAGACAAGGATGATAGCGAGAAGTCCGTCCCCTGCTGCTGGTCTTCTCTTTACTCTCTCTCTCTCTCTTTCTCTCTCTTTAGGGATTTTTTGCAGAGAGATAAAAAGGGGAGATGCGAAGCGCACGACGATAGGATGCAGGACAAATAAATAAGTAAGCGAAGAAGACGAGACGAGATGTAATGGTGTTTTTTGAAAAAGTTGAAAATTATAAGACAACTTACTTATGAGATTGATAAGTACTTTCACTTATACATCTATCTTTATGTTTAATACAAGTCTAACATAATCTATACTTTATTCAAATATTTGGACTTATTTTGTATTTTCAAAAAATAACTCAACTAAAATTAATTTTTAAATTAATTATATCATTTATTTCATTAACCAAAATACTAAAATATCTTTTATTTTAAATTATTATTTTTTATTTTATTTATATATATCAATATTCTTTAAATCTTTTTACCAAAAATAATCGTTACATCTTCAAAATCATCATCAATCATTTATTATTTTCTCATCTAAGTTTTTAAAAAAACCTCAATCCGAATCCAAACAAGACGTAAGACTTAAGATTATTCATACCAAAAACTCAAATTGATCCTTATTTTTATAAAAAATATTCAATTTAAATCTACACTTTATTTATTGTATACAAAATGTTATTTAACTTACATGCATGAATAATAATGTTATATATACAAGTATATTATGAGATTAAAAGTTAAGATAATAAAAAAAATACCAAATATACAAATTATAAATATCTGTAAATTTGTATTTTTAAATTTGAATAATTTTGATTGAAATGAAGTTAATTTTATCTATAATAAAATTAGTTAAATACATATTTTTATGGAACAATATGCCAACTTTTAAAAGTCATGAACTTATTTGTTCTTATCATACTAATTAAATACCTCTTTTCTCTTTTTATCCCAGTGGAGCGTACACCCGTGACCTGTGTTCCCTAGCATTTGTAACGATTCAAAGTTTTTTTTTTTTTTTGTCTAAGAGTTTGTTTGGATAGTTTTTTTTATATAGTTTTGAATTATAAAAAATATTAATGGGTGATAATTTTGAACAAGTGTATTTTCTTTTTAAAAAAAACTTAAAATATTTTAATTTCATTTTTTTTTTACAAAAATTAATGTATACTAAAAATGAAAATAAATCGTTTAAGCACAATAATAAAGCATTATATTAAAATGATACGCATCGGACGACTGCGATCATTAAAAGTTCGATGATTTCTCTACAAGCAGTTAATCCACAAAAAATAAATGTGATGGTAACTCAAATATGTAGACTTGTCATATTAACCACATTAATCCAAACTTCTCAACAACTACACAAAGACTAGGGTATCATCCAATGAATCTCAGTAATACTCTAGAAAAAAGTTCAAATATTAGTCACCCATTAACAATGTAAAAGTAATTGAGTTATCGATTCAACTCTTTAATGACACATACGATTAGCCATAATACAACATTTTTCATGCACATCATCTGAAAGAATTCCACTATGAATAACGCTTCATTCAAAGAACGAAATATTAGATGAAATCTTTGACTTTCAAAGTGTTTTTCAACAAAAACAAAATATATGGAATCATCTTAACGAACTATTTGCAGCAATGTTTCAAATGAAAACTATTCATATATTGTCAACGCATAACGTCTCGTTTAGACGAAGACATTTGTTAGCGTCCTGCAAAAAGTTAAACTCTATGATTGGACGAAGTCTCCACAATTTTTAATCTCATTCTATATCTAATTTGGCTATCGAAACACTAGACTGAGGATCAAACATATCTTTAACTATGACATTTTTACATATATCAATGTATGTAAGCAAGCTCAAGATACGCCGTATGTAGACTTCTCGTATGTAGACTTCTGACACTACATCAAATGTCGTCTTAAAAAATAATCGAATAATTATTCCCACAATGAATCTAGATCACTCAAGAAAAAATTTATACATAGAATAAATTCCCCTCTAAATGCTACAACACACTGGATAATTAAATATTTTGGTGAACCAATCATGACCATACTTACATCTGATTATCGATGCCCAATATTATTGGGCTCCGTTACAAATCTACTACACCATTTTGATAAAAAAAAAAAACTTTATTAAAGGAAATAAGATCTCGAATATTCAAACTTTCTTTATCTTTAAAACATTTAACTTTTTCTTAACTAACTATATGACAAAATGATGAGTTAGAAGATTCTCATAGAAATTCACATATTATTCTTTTCACACTCTTGAGAAAATTGAATAACAGTCATATTTTGGTCATAAATGACAACACACTATTAATGAGAATTAGTTGACCCACTTTTGAGATGATTTTACTTTTTTGTTTAAACAATTTACATTTTATTTAAGTGATAATCGAGTCCTAAGATACATTGAATCGTAATTTAGCACTTAATGACATATAAAGATATATTAACGGAAAAATTACCAATTCTGAATTCCAACACATTTGTTAACAACGTCATTCTTCTATTCGAAATAGAATTATTTCGAAAAATGTGCATAATTTATTAAGACTAACTCACACGCCAAAACATGTACCAAAAAATATTAATATATAACATAAATATTATTTATTTTTAATGTATTTTAGTATTTTAATAAATTTTGAATAACGTGAATCATGTCATTAATAAGAGAGATAAATAATATTTGATTATGGTTAAGGAAGAAGTTTTAAGTTTTTTTTAACTCTCTTTCTCAATTATAATTGAGAATATTATTTTAATAATTAAATTACTTATTTCGGCCAGGTTAATCTCCTGGCCTTGCTTCACCCCTTGTTTTGTAAAAAGTTCGCCGATTGATCTGATTGGACTCCGGACACCCACCTCCCACGGCTACAGCCAGGACCAGAAGCTTATAAAGATATAGGCACCAGTTCATTCCGTCAATGAAGAGTCGATTCTGATGATTATGTCGTTGATTCGGTAAATGAGTCAGTTAGTTCAGCGATAGATTTACTCGATGATTTATTAATTAAAATATCAAAATATTCTTACTTTATTTTTACTAAATATAAATACATATTATAATAATTTATTTACACAACCTCAAATAACTCATTTGGTATGAAATAATAAATATTTTTGAACAAAACTCATAAAAAAATTCTAAAATCTCACAATCAAACCAACTCTAGGCTATTTAACTCAAATAATTAACCAATATCAATCAAGCTTTATTTTTTTTTATTAAAGGTCTTTTGAATTGAGTTATAAGTAAAAAAATCAATATTATGAATTCAAAACTTATTTAATAAAAATACTAATTATTTAAATAATTAAAATATTTATCTGTATTTAATATTTAAATTTTATAAAAATTAAGATAATTGATCTTAAAATTTAAATAGTGAAATAATTAAAAACTAGATAATAAATTATTTTCAAAAATATTCAAATAATTCAACTGACTTCATTTATTAGTTAAAATATTAAAATATATTTTATAAAGAAAATTAAATTTTAAATATAAATAATATTTTAATTAAACTCAAATAATTTTAATTAATATATTCTAAATCAAAGAATATTTAAAATTATAATCAATAATTAAAAAAAAAAGGAATATCAAGCCAGCTCCAAAGCTGTTTTGATAAAGTGGGATTCGTTTTTTTAATTATTTATTATATTATTATTATTTTAATTATTAAATCATTTAATTTATAATTAAAATATCAAAATATATTTATTAATTTTAATTTTAATTTTAATATAGTTTACTAATTTATTCAAAAAAAATTAAATAACACGCAATTATTAAATAAAGTTTTTCTTTATAAAACATGATATCAAACAAGCACTAAGATTTGAATGCTATTTATTTGTGTCCTTTTCAGTAACAGCAATGCATAAATTTATCGTATCGTATATTATCGCGAGATATTAAATATCTCGTGAAACGAAATGATCCACGTCAATCAAGGCGAGAAAAGATAAGAATAATTGCGATACACATGTCAGGGTGCTCCACATGACAGGTCTGTGGAATGACGTTTACCAATAAGCTTTCTTTAAGGACTTGTTTATTTGAATTTTTATTTTTATTTTTTTAAATCATTCAAATGGTGAATAAAATTTCACAACTTATTTTACAATATTTTTAAAATATTAATTATTTTATTCAAATAACTCGAGTCATTATCTATCTATATAATGATGCTTAATTTTGAAAGGGTCCAAATTATCGGGTCAAAAGCTGTGGTTAATTTGGATATATATGTGAAAGTAAATTGATATTTGGGTCGGATTCTGAGTTGACCCGCTCATAAACTTTAAAACGGTTAAAAATAAAATAAAAAATGCTATATGTATGTTTCGATCTCAGCAACCTAACAAAAACAAATACAACTTTTTAACCAACTAAACTAATAACACTTCAATTTTTAATTCAACACCAAATTTGTTGTAGGTGGGATGTTGTAACAATATATTTTTATTCGTTCGCACGGGGATCTTCCTAGTTTTGATAAATAGTAAGGCCTTGTTCTTATTCAGGTTTTTCAAATAACCCAACAAAATCAATTATCACATCACTCTCTCTCATCCATCAAATCAATCAATTCATTAATCAAAATACTAAAATACCTTTTATTTTAAATTATTATTTTAAATTATTATTATTTATTTTATTTATATATATATGAATACCTTTTAAATTTTTTTACTAAAAAAACATCATTATTTACTCAAAATCATTACTCATAATCATTATTTTTTTTCTCTAAATTATTTAAATAACCTGAAACGAACAATACCTAATATTTCAAAACAACTAGATTATATAGTTTTAATTACCTAAAACATATATTAAATATAAATTTTATTTTATTAATTGATCATTTAAATAATGTAATTGAATAATATTTAAAAACAATCATTTAAATAATGTAATTGAATAATATTTAAAAACAATATATAAATATATATTTAAAACAAAATACATAAAAAATAACAAGCTAACTTTAATTTGTAACATGCAGGTTTAAATCAAAGTGCACTAGGGCCTTGTTTGATTTAGTGGTTATTAGGGTTTTATCTGAATTTTATTCCAAAAACACAACTATTAAATAATCACTCCATCAATCTAATCACTCTTTTTATATATTAAATATCAAAGTTATTCAAATTATTTAATTATTTTCCAAAATAGAGAGAAAAAAAATAAGGACATTTTTATTATTTAATTAAACTGGATTTTTAAGAAAAAAATCAATAAGAAAAACAAAAATCAAACGAGCTCTAAGCTTATTTGATGTTAGTTATTTGTGAGTTTTTATTATATATTTTATTAGATGAAAAAAAAATTATTTGAATTTTTAATTAGTTAAATTATTATAATTTATTATTATTTAAAATTGATAAGAATAAAGTAATTTAATTTTGATTTATGAATTAAGTGATTGATAATTAAAAATATATAAAATTTGAATAAAAAAATCCCATAACACATTTCAAACCACCTCCATAAGTATAAAAAAATATGGATTAAAGAAAGCATATGGATAAGAAAATAAAATTCTTCCATTTTTATTTTCTTATGACATTAAAATAATTTGAAAATATATATACGTGACACAAGAAATAAAATTAATATATAAAATATCCATTGACTTAGATAAAGTAGTTTTGCCCACTACATGAACATTTAATTAATTGAATAATGATTCAACCTTAAAAATACTTAATAAAATATATATTTTTTAAAATTATGAATTAGCAACATACATTGAATAAAATATATTAATATCCACTATTCAATTATAACAACATAAAAATATACAATAATTTAATTCGAGTTTGGTAATTGGTACCCATCATAATGAAGCCAAAGCTGGATAAATATGTTCCTATCCACAATGAGTAAATTAGTAAATAACCTAATATTTTTGTTCAATTTTCATTATCATGCGATGATTTCATGCTATTTTTGTTTTGATTCCTTCTATAAACTTAGGACTATTAATTTGTGGATAATGTAAATATCTTTTTATATATAATTTTATTTGAAATTATTTCTTATATATTTATTTTTGATTCAAACCGTTCCTTACACATTTATTTTTGTTTGGAATAGTTAGATTATTTCAAAAAGTAAAAAAAAGAAAAATTTAACTCGAAATATGAACAATCCTTATTTTATGGTCGGAATTTAAGCATTAATGCCTATATTTTCAACTAGATTGTGTTTATTAGATTTGGACTAAAACTTATTTTTGACTAATAAACTCATTTAGTCTCTAAATTACATTAATTTTTACTCTCAATTCATTCTTACTAAGGGATAGTCGCCCTTTTGGTGTAACTTATTTATAACTCGCTGATTCAAATATATTACGAGTTTTGTATTATGATATTATATTTTATATTTTATATTTTATAATCTCTATCATACTATTTACATTTGACTTTATCGGATATCTTTCTTTTTTTTAACATTAATTTTATTTATTATTTAGAGATGATATTTTGGAGATACAATACAAACACACAATATCTGAATATGAATAATACGAATAACAACTAATTCTTCGTCACCTTAGTTTGCATTGTCATTGTCTTGTCTGGTAATGGAACATAGCAGACACGTCGTCATTTGAGAATGAAGTTGAAAGAGTCATCTCAGAACAAAGGGCAAAATTTTACTCGAAATAAAACTTAAAAAAGTGAAAAATAATTATGCAACGTATATATATGAGAAATTAATTTATACATATTTTTAACACAAATTAATAGTTTGAAAATGATTTTAAATTCAAAAAAAATATATATACTGATTAATTTTATATTATTTATGCTGTACGTACGATCTATCTAATTGCAAATTATATTATACCTTTATATTAATCTCATTATAAATAATTAAATATCGATCTATTACATTATACTAACACACCAACTCTTAAATTTAATATTATTTTACCTAGCTAGCGTCGATGATAAGTGCAAGGAAACTTCATCACATGATGTAAGGAATGTAAATTATTAAGGTATTGTTTATATATTTCTTAACTAAATAATTATTGAGATTATTAAATAATGGTCTAAATTATTCTTTATTTTAAAAGTTAAACATAATAAATTTAAAGTTGAGAGTATGTTAATGCTTGTCATTTTTTTCTTTTTTTTATAATGTATTTTTTATTATGTTGAAATTGTGATAATTAATTTAATATTTAAATTAATTTTTGCTACAATATCAATAATATTAATAAGTGGTGGCTCAACTCAATAGATAAAATGTTTCTCATTTTTTTAAATATATTAATTTTTGGATTGAGATTAAGATAAACAAACAAATTCTAAATATTTATCTCACTATATATATTATTTTTAAACATTATATATATATAAAATAAATAAATAAAAACAATTTTTTTAAATAAATCTAAATTAGAGAGTATATAGTTTCTTTGTGAGATAATAATTTAAATCTGGTTAGGAAAATGTTATTAAGTAGAAAATATTGAAGAAAATAACAAAGTACGTAGACTCCACGTAAGTATGGGTCACGGATAAGAGGATAAGAATTTACTGATTTATTTTTAAGTTTTAATTGACATACATTTTTTTTTATACAAAATTAAATCCAACAACTAAAGTAGTTTTTATGAACTTATTTCTAAGTAATTTAAATTTCACATACTTAAAAACAAACATTTTACAAAGCTTTAGAGCTTGTTTGGATATGAAACTTTTGAATAATCTAAATAAATAAAATAATGATAGTCGACGATTTTGAGAAAGTGATAATTATTTTTGGTAAAAAGACTTAAAAAGTATATATATATATATATATAAAATAATCCTCTTTTCTTGTCTAGTGGCAACAAGATAGGAACATTCTCAGCCTCTTTCTCTTTGAGAAGTCTTGAGTTTGAGCCCGTCAGATGTGTTTGCGGGTTATGTGTTTGTCATTTGTGTTTGCGGACTATGTACTTAACCTCTCGTGGCCACGTTTTTTTATAATAAATAAAATAATAATAATAATAATTTAAAATAAAAAGTATTTTAATATTTTGATAATAAATTGAGTTAAGTGAAATGAGAAATGAGTTAAACCATGCCTTAATTTTATTATATATAAATAAAAACTAGATTATAAAATTATAAACTTCATGTATTTGAATCACCTTAATACACATTTTTAAAATGTCAGTCACATTTTTTTTATATAAAAAAATAATAATTTAAAATAAATAATATTTTAGTATTTTGATTGATGAATTAAGTAATGTGATGGATGAGAAATGAGTGAAATAACTAAAACCGAACAAAGCTTTAGTTTTATTTATATATAAATAAAAACTACAAAAACTAAAAAAATTATAAAATTATAAACTTTATGTATTTGAATCAACCTTAATACACACATTTTACATATAAATCATAATTGAAAGACTTGTTTAACCAATATGATAAAGAAATTCATAAAAATTAACAAAATAAGATGGCCTCTGAATAAGAGATACAGACCATGTCAAATGAGTATATATTGTATATTTTTATAATTACTAATGATTTTTCAAAATTAAAATTTGTTTTCATCTGGTCTATAGATACTCAATAAATAAAAAAATTGTAACTCAAGAATTCATTAATTGGACATAACAAACAAAAATAATTAGTATGAGGTAGACATCTCAAATAAATTAATAATCATCCTCTATTATTTCATTCATGAAAAAAGTTTAGATACACTATGTCATTCAAAAATAAATAAATAGAAACCCATGATTAATTGAATTGGAAGTCTTCAAACATTATATTATTACTAATCATTGAACTTATATTAAAACACATCCCTTTATATATAATATACTAAAATTAAATAATTCATATTGAAACTCTTATTTATATATGTGTGAACATAATTTAAAATAACAAATTTGTGGCATTGAAAATATGCCATGTATTTGTGGCTAGAAATGAAAGATTTAGTGGGAAATAAAGAAAAGAAAAATATAAATAATTAAATGGAAAATATAACACATGGTTATGAAAGCTATGCAGCAAGAAAAAGGACAATATAATTTAAGATACTGTCACTTTCTTAATCATACATATACACATCTGGCACCAATAATTTTTTTCAACTCTTCTTCATTTTCACTTATTTTATACCATTTTTTTTTCTAAGTTCAATTGAATTATTTCTCTTGTATTTGACAAAAAAAATAAAAATATTATTTATCTAGTATAATCTTATTTGGGTAAAAAGGAGAGGCCCAATTAGGCCCATGTAATCATCCATATTGAGCTATGGACCAGTGACTAGTCCATGAAATCTACTTATAATATGTTGTTTGACACAAAATCAATATAAAAAAAAAACATTTGTTCAAACTTCAATCTACATAGAAAAATAGTGCATCCCGTAATAAATTTTTTAATAAAAAAATATTAACATTTAATATCCCCACTGTTATATTTGAATAGTCATAGTCAAGAGTGGGTACTTAAGAGATAAAAATCACTAGTTGAATTTTATCTTAAATTTTCTTAAATTAGAATAAAAGTTATGATTATGGGTATGTCAGTTTTTTTTTCATTGACAAAAAAAATTCAAATTTCCATATCATTTCAAAAAAAAATATCTCTTCTAAATATAGCATTTTTTTACTTGTAACTTTTGTAAAAATTAAATGTATTGTAAGAAAAGAAAACTAGTATAAATAGAGTATGACATATCTAAAATAAACAAAATGGTTACATATACAATATTTACAAAGAATAATGATTGAGTAGAGAATTTGAGAGAGAGAATGACATGGCGTAATCTAATTGGTCGAAAAAATAACAAAATTTCTCTTCTTACCTTTTTATCATTTTTTCAACTAGTTATATAGTGACACATAATTCTTTTCTCATTTCCTCTCCCAAATTCCCTCCCTATCCCTCATTTACAAATTACATAATGATCACTTATATTTCATTAATAATTGTAGCATTCATATCGTTTTTTAAGAAATCAAATATTAAGAATTTCAATTCTCACTTAAAACGTATTAGTTAATTTAAGACGAGAATAATAATTTTTAATATTTAAAAAACAACAATAATAAGAAGAAATAAAATAAGATAATGTTTTCTTCTCAACTAATTTGATTTGTACTCTTATTTAACTACCACAATAATTCAATATTGTAATTTCAATTTTAGTTAACATATCATTATGAAAATATTTTAATTAACATGTCATTATGAAAATTGAATATGTTCTCAACTAATTTGATTTGTACACTTATTTAAATACCACAATAATTCAATATTGTAATTTCAATTTTAGTTAACATATCATTATGAAAATATTTTAATTAACATGTCATTATGAAAATTGAATATGTTCTCAATGTGTAGAGCTCTTAATTCATACAATTTACAAACTAATAGATTTTTTGTAAAATTATTTTAACTCAACTCACCTAAAAAACTAAAAAAAATTGTTTAATTTTCACTAATAACACTTTAGATTAAATTAATAGTACTTAACCTTAGATAATTATTATTATGTTTAAACAACAAAATTTGTTTTTATTGTTGTTGTCACATTTCTAATATTCTTTGAACAAACTGACATAAGAAAACTTAATCATAAAATTCATTACAAATTAACATCTCTGTAATTTTAGACGTTGCACTGATTCCACTAATGATCTGCAAAATAAAATATATAAATTTGAAAATAATTTTATAAATATAAAATAAAATTGTATTAGATTAAATTAAAAATTACCTCCATGGTACATAATCATCCTCAGCAACCAACCAATCTCCATCTTTGTCTTGATATGTCAACACATAATTAGACCTATATTCTATATCTGTATACACCCTTTAATTTAGTTCATAATCTAAAACAATCAAAATCTAAATAAATAATTTTAACTAAATACCTGATCTAATTCCAAACATTGAAATCAAAGAAGTGGAGAGTGATGCAAATGAGTTATATTGACTTAAATCAATCTTTCTTGCTATTGTCACTCCTTCCATTTTCACCTTCACATAATTACTACTTCTAACCATCCTTCCTCCGACCACCACCAACCGCCCATTCTGCCGGCGTTGCTGCTCGCGGTAGCACTTCTTTCTCTTCCACGACTTTATTGGTGGCCACCCAACAACTCCGACATCTTCTTCGTCGTCACTACTCAAGAGTGGATTTATGTTAGGGCTCGGTCCACAAAAATAAATATTTTTTTTTAATTATTATTTTACAATAAGAATGTTACACTATTTTATAAATTCTTAATTTTTTCAATTTAATTCATTAAAAAAAAAACTTATGTTTATCTATTATTTTATTCATAAATTCTTTTCAAGCCCAACCTAGATAAGGGCGGAGCTAGGATTTAAAATCTATTCGTGTTAATTTTTTTCCATAAAACCTGCCCGAGCTAGAACAATAATAATATAAAGTAAACAAACAAAATATACCTAATTTACTGTCGATAATATTTTTAACGACGGAAACGATCAATAACGACGATATTTTTACGTCGTTATTGTTATTCACGTACAAAATATTTTGAACCCAGATCAAATTTTCGTAAAAATATTAAAAAAGTTAACTTAATTTTTAAAAATTTTAGATATATGAGAGAAAGAATACTTTTTGGTAGTGAAAGAGTGATTTTCATGATCATGAAAGTCATCATCTTCTTCTTCTTCGTTATGCTGCCAAGATAAAAGAGGCAGAGTCGTGGTCGTGGGTGTGATCACTAATTGATCATTTTTCTTCTCAAAAGCTTGTCTTTTTCTCTTCAAGCTATTGCCACAATAATATTCATCTGCGGCGGGGCTGGAGCCGGAGGAGGAGCCGTGTTGGTTGCCGGAAACCATGGCTGGTTTGAGGTCAAAGCAGGAACTGATCATCTGAGTGGGAATGAGAGAGAGAGCTAGACCTAAGTGAAGATCCATCACAAATTAAGACAGATGCCTGTAATTTCAAAAGAGATTTTTTCAGTTTTGGCTTTTTGATTGAGTTAATTTGGGTATCATATGATGATCAGTTTCTGTTCTTTATATATAGAGAATAAAGAACAAGAGAATCCAATTTGTGGCTGTGCCTCCTTTCTAATTTGGAGCTTGTTTGATCTTGGTTTTTTTTTTTTTTTTTTTTTTTTTATATATATAAAAAAAGGGTTATTTGGATTTCTTGTATTAAAAAAATATACTAAAATATCAGTTATATAAAAAAAAATTAAAAAAAAAATTCAATGAAATATTATATAAATAAAAGTCGTGTAAATATAACGATAAAAATATGAATATTTAAAGTATTACTGTACACTAAAACAGTCACTCAAAACCTAACCAGATATAAAATGTCATTTTATATTTAAATTTTAATAAAATAAATATGTTTGGCTATTTTTGTTTAAATTAAATGTTAACTTGATTTAGTTAATTTGAATCAATAATGTTGAGTGTATTTTACAGTTAAATTGTTCTAATTTATTATTCTTATTTGTTATAAATTATTAAATTTATTTATTCACCAAAAGCTTGTGGAATACTTATATTGCATTTATTCCCTTGATTGTGTGATGATATTAAGGGCTGGTATGATTATCTATTTTCTTTATACTAGTTAATATTAAATAGTTAGTTATAATTAATTAAGCAAACAAATCAAAATATTACTCATTAAATTATGTGACTCTATTTAGATTGAAAATAATCATCAAAATAAATTATCTCACCTTGTTTATCTTAAGTTTTGTTGGTTTATTTATTTTTTATTTTTTATTTTTTTAGGTTTTCCAATAAAAATTATATCATATAAATAATATTCTAATTATCAAATTATTTAATTTATCAATTAAAAATACCATTTTTTTATTAAATAAAAATACAAAAAAAATATTTTAATATTTTATCTTAAATAAATTTTAAATAACTCTAAAAACCCAAGATCAAATGAGCTCTCAAAGTTCTTCTAGAAATAATTAAAGGTTGGTTTTGATTCCAACTTAATTTCAGTTCAGTTTATTGATAAATCTATTTCTAGGAAGATTTATTATAGAACTTCTTAATTAAGAGTCTTTTATTTAAAAATCTATCTCAGGTTTAAATTGATTTATAAAAAAGTTTAAAAATTTAAATATATAATTGTAAGTTGTAATAAAAAATATAATTAATTTTGTATATATGATTAAAAGAGGAGAACAAGCAAAATTTTACCTTTCCTTTTTTTTGGCATCATTTTCACCTTTAAGCCGACCCAATTGTCTCCTTTTACTATTCTTAACCGACACTTTTTCTCACCATTAATCTAAAAAAAATGCTTATTTTTTTACACATAATTGAGTTCTTTTTACACTTGTTTTCCAAATTCAATTTTTAATTGTGGAATGAATTTGATTTCGCTAATTATTATATTTAAGGGTTGAATGTTTATAAAATAGCATTCACACCTTAGTCTATTTCGATTTATTTTTTTTGAGAATGCTGGGTTCCGCTACTCCTATGGAGTACGACTAATCCTCGCGGGTTAAGTACGTAGCCCGCAAACATACTTAACCAAGCGCTGAACTTGTCGCCTGACGGGCTCGAACCCAGGACCTCATGGAGGCCTGGGGATATCCACCTCTTGTTGCCACTAGGCTAGAAGAGGGGATAGTCTATTTTGATTTATTAACACCAAATAAGGTATTGCTTTATTTAAAGCTATATTATTTAGTCAATTTGTGATCCATTTATGATCATGTTTCTAAAAGTAAATTATAATCTAAAACATTTAAATCTTAAACATCAATAATAAGGATTTAATTATCATTTTAAAAGTCTTAGGTTAGAGTGGTGAAGGGTTGTGATTGTGTTAATTTATTAAATGAAAAAAAAAAATGTTTTAAATATAGTCATTGTTATTCAATTAGGGTTGTCAATTTTATTCTCACAAACGAAATCCGAATCTATATCCTAAGGAACGGGTAAATGGAGCCCCCATAGATTTAAGAAACACAAAAGAGACATGTTGGGTCCACCCCCATTGGGGGACAATGTTTTCTCCCCATACTTGCTTTTATTTTATAAGGGAGTTTGAGTTAATAATCTAAAAATAATATTGCTCTAGATGATGATCAAAAGAAACTCTATAGTAAATTAAGAAAAAATAAGTTTAATATGAATAATGAATTAAAAAATAATATCTAATATTCAAAAGCCTTTATAACAAAGAAACAAAAATACTTTAGACAATGATTTTTAACCGACACGAAAACACGATCGAATCGAATAAGAAAAAAAATCAGGTTAGGGTAATGTATTTTTAGGTTGGGTCGACATGTTTAACCTAATTAATAAATATGTCAAAATCGGTTCGTCTTAAATGACCAAAATTAGACACGGGTTAGACCCGGCAACCCGTTTATAATTTTTTTACAAAGTTTTGTGTTTTTCTTTTCCTACTCACTCACTCATCTTTTTGTAGATGTTTTTATAAGCGAATTTGTGATTTAACTTCATTTTTATTTTGTGTTGATGTCATCGTTTTAATCTAAAATAAAGAGACGTGATATTAATTAAATCGGGTTAAATCAAGTTGGGTTCAAATTGAGTCAAAACAATCGAGTCAGATTCGGGTTCGGGTCTATTACAAACAAACATGTTATATTCATGTTAGGTTTGCTCAACCCGCTAATCTGTTGACCCGAACTTGACTTGAATTGTAATCCAAAAGATAAATATTGTTATTGTGATAGAGCATTAGTTAGTTTCTAATATATTATGAGGAATAATAAACTCAACAAAAGCAAGTCCAAGAATCCGACGTGACCTGCCAGGTTGTCCCTACGTCCCGAAAGCACTCATTTTGGGACAAAAATAATTTTTGTCCCGAAATGGTCGTTTCGGGACATTATGAAGCCGTTTCAGGACCTGAAATAAGCGTTTCGGAACATTTTGAAAAATTTCTCTCCTACTCACATGTCATGCCACGTTGATTCGTGGACTTACTTTCGTTGAATTTTTCGTTTGAGTTTATCTTTTTTCATATATTATATACTCATTATGTTTTCATGCTTTCAACCAGACCTAACTTATAAGATCACAATATTAGACTTAAGAAAAAAAAGTATTATTCCTGTCTCTAGATTTATGGCAGCCATCACACCAAATGCAAATATGTGCTGTTTGTTGGTTTATTTCACAAACAACAAACTTTCATTTTTAAACTCCATTAACTGGTAACTAAGGACTAAATACTGCTTTTTTGTACCTTCTTTAGGGAGACAATGATAAAGAACTCAAAGTATTGTCTATTTCTTTAGCAATATCAATTGCCACGAAGACTAGATTCTCTACAAAATGATAAAAATAATAATCAAGATGTTATTGTAATTTCCATTATTGTTGGCTTGAATTTGTCTAACAAAATAAAAAATTTAGCAGTAATTATAGTTTATTGAATAATAATTGAGATTTTTATATAACAAAGATTCTTATTAGATAAGATTATTCCTACCCCATTTTTTAAATTGAGACTTATAGAAATTTGATCAAATAATATTATTGTTGTGCATAAATTATATTTTAATGCAGTTATTTTTAAAAACAAGTAAAAAAATTTATTTCCAACTCTTTCAATCTATTTAATCGTCGCTTAACTTAGATTTTTCTTTTTTTCTCTTAAATCCACCATATATATTTTTTTTTAAATCCATCGTAACTCTAATTCCTGAATCCATCTATAACATATGGTATGCAAATCAAATAGGTATAATTTATTCGAATTAAAAAAATGAATTAATTCCATTTGAAGTCTCAATATAATAATATTGTGTAAGTTTGATTAAGTTTATTAGATATGTTTAATGATTACACCTTCTTTTTTATTTGTTTTAGATTATCAATTTAATAGTTAAACGCAAGTATGTTTAATTTTTTCTTTATACGCGTAACTTATTAGATTATTATATTAACTTATTATGTATATTTAAGGTCACCCTTCTGACGGACATCCAAATTAAGAAATAAAAAATAAAATACACTAACAAAGTTTGAACACCACACCACAATATGTGTTAACATAGAATTTAATCAATTATATTATTTTTTTTTATAATAGTGCAAAACTATTATAATGCAAAATTTTGGAAAGAAAATTTGAAAGAGAATGACGTGGCGCAATCTGATTTACTGAAAAAAAAAAACAACAAATTTTCTCTTTTTTCTCTATCCACACGTTTATCCTTTTTTTCTAACCAGTGATATGGTGACACATCATTCCTTCCCCAATTCGGTCTCCCAAATATTCTATCCCAATCACCTCTAATAAATTTTTTTGTTTTTATTTTAAGGGCATAGACTGCTGCCTACCCTAGGGTCACATAGACAACATGTGATATCAAACAAATAGGATGAAGCCCGCACGAGGGATGGACTTAATTAAAACATTTCACATATATATAATATTAGACTATTAATGAATGTTTTTCCTTGTCTATCTATTTCTACATATAACATATATATGCCCATGTCACAATTAATAAGACTTTGAAGCAATTAGGACACATAATTATTATCAATATTCTCAGCCATCCACGTTTTCATATTCATGAATTCAAGACTATACTTATCTCTTCAATGAGGTCCCCCTACCTATATAATTTTAGCCTAATTTCATTAATCAATTAATTTAGGTCCCCTATCTATGAATTTGAATTGTATTTTGTAGTAATACTAATAATGTACCAATCCTATTGCTTAGCTACTTAGGTCCCCCTCCATGCTAATATTTTATTCCCCACGCTCACCCGGCTCCACAATTGTCGTCGAAAGTCAACAAACGTAACGTTTTTTCTATAATCCTTCCACAATTTACAATTTCTCCTTTGTTTGTATTTTGAAATTTTGTTAGTATACAAGAAAGAGAACTAATTGTTGTCACGTGAGTTTGTCGTAACGTAACGTAACGTAACGAGAGATCCTATCTATTATTCTATAGACTATGGTTGGTTAGAAAAGGTAAGGGATGAAGTTTAAATTAATATTTTGATTATTCCAAATTAAGAAATCGTGAATATGATTACTATAGTTGCATATGTTTTTGTTAGTTAACCTAGTTTACTATGTTTGTATTTCTTAAGATTCACAAGGGGTTACAAAATTCTTATATAGATTAGTATGCCTATATATTGAGTTATAAATAAGAGATGATTACCTGCACATTAAAATTGAATTATTAAGACATTGGATGCAAGTTTTTATTAAACTTGTATTTAAAAATAAGTAAAAATATATTAGAGTTATATATATAAAAAAAAAAAATTAGTTTTATTCTTACTAAATTAAAGTTGTGAACTTAAATGTTGGGTCGTGATTAGGGATGACAATGGGGTGGACGAGGTGAGAATGCATTTATTTTGAAGATTTTTTTACTATCATTTCCGTTATGTTCGGTTCAAGAAAATCCCAGCATAACATCGTTTTTATCATTTTTATAAAAAAAAATTCAATAATAAACTATATAAAATATTATTTTTATATAATATATATATTATAATATGTTAAAAATTCATATTATCGTAATGAAATAAATTTAAACTTTTGGGTGAAATATAGTGAAACTAAGAACAAGAAGACACATGACACAAATATCATTATGGTTAACTACTGTCCGAGAAAAAAAATGTACAAATCGAGACAGATTGAATTATAGGTATAAACGAGTCAAGTTGCTAGTAAGTGACTCAGTTAAAGCTTGAGTCGAACTCGGTTTGACCGAGCTCAAGTCGAGTTTGAATTTTGTAATCGATCATGAGTTTGAATTTTATATTTCTAATTCGAGTACGTCGTTTTATAAATATTATAAATATTTATATTTATAATATTGTATATAAATAGAAATCTTAAAATGTGAACCTACCTCAAACTCATCCTCACCGTTCTTTTTTTTTTTCTCAAATCAAATAAGCAAATCGATCTTTCACCTATTAAAATTGTGAATTTCGAATAAAATATATAATTTTATTTAATAAAATTTAATTTTTAAGTATTTCGATTTCGAGCCCAAATAGCTTGAATGGTTAACCAATCGAGTTCGAATATAAATTTTAATACAATATAACACAACTTCTAGGTTGGATTGGAGTGTGCTATTCCCTTCATCTCATTCGCCGGCCATTGATCATCTATTGTCTCTCTTCCCTGATATGAACAAGCAATTCAATATTTCCATTTCAATTCAATTCTATACCAAATTCAAATACACTCGCATGCTGGAACAGATTACAGATTTACAGATTACAATAAATGAGTGCAAGAACAGTGAATTCTGATATAACCCATAGAAATGGACAGATATATAATTAAGAAGGTGAAACAATTCCTGTCCTAGATTTGGAAATCATCATCATCTTCTTGAACTCTTCAAAGTTAACCATACCATCTCCATCTTTATCCACACTTTTGATCATCTCTCTGCATTTATTCAAACTATTCCCTTCCTTGATGAACCCTAATGAAGACATCATTAATCCCAGTTCCTCCACTGTTATCAATCCATCTCCATTTCCATCAAACACATCAAAAGCTCCTCTCAATTCTTCATCTCCTTTCTCTCCCTCACCTTTATTGATCTCTTTAGACTCAAAAATCCCACAGAACTCTTCAAGATCAATCAGCCCATCTCCATTGGAGTCCACCTTCTTGAATTCATCTGAAATATCTTCGTCGCTCATTTCCATTCCGCTCCCTCGTAGTGACTCAGCAAGTTCTTGTTTTGTTATCAACCCGTCTTTGTTTCTGTCAAATGTAGCGAAAACAGCTGCTAGCTCAGGCCTGTTTGTCTTCTTATGATCATCATCTGTTCTTGTGGAGTCATATTGAGCTAGGTTTCGGAGGAAGTTAAGTGGGAATTGATGCTTTGAAAGTGTGTAGATTAAACTCAATAGGAAGAGAATAACCAGAAGTGCTAGGGCAATCCACATATTGGGCACAAGCTAGTTTTCAATAATAATCAATTATAGTAAAACCTAGACAGATCAAAACTTCATGGAGATGACTGTCTATTTATTGTTCCTTTTGATTCCTTGTTCTTGGCTTGTAGAGTACCATGGTCCATGAAGAATTAGATTCATAAAAGCTTAAGGACTTGATAAAGCAAAAGACATAGTTGGTGGGTGCTTTATTTTCTTCTTTGGAATTGGCATCCACCCACATAAAAGAGGAAGTAAGAGATAACTATATACCTTTAGTTTATTGTCCTTCAATAAAGTTGTATTTTCAAAAGAAATATCTTAATGTTAATGAAGAGGGCCCAAAAAGATTGGACACAATATTAAGGTGTGGATTATTTAAAAACATATACGACCCATCAAGGTAGTCCAATAATAAGAGTCGGTTTAAAAGACTAAATTATCGCGAATTTGATTCTATCCGAAAGCCTAAGTCTGAATGAACAGAATCAATTAATTTAATCCCAAGATCGGGTTCAGACATTTTTTTATGGTAACTAATTGAGCCCAAACACCTTTAATCTACTTAATTATGAGGGAGAACTTGTACAAATCATTAAACAATTTCTACTTCAATTTCTCTCTAATCCATGAAAATTGAACATTTTAATCCATTTAAGCAGGATATAAATCAATTAATTTAATCCAAAAACTGAATTCACAGGTTAGAGATACATTTATTTGATCGATTCAAATAATTGAGCTCAAAGCACCTTTAATTTAATCTAATGTGTATAAATAATTAAATGTGAAAATGTTTTCCTAAAACAAAATAGTATTATAAATATATAATCTATACAACATTTTGACCAATTAATTTTTTATTTTTCGTTTTTCTTTCTTGTAACTAATTTCTATGGTTATCCCGTAAATAAACAACTAATTTAACTAAGCGAATAATTTAACTAAGCGAATGAAACTTACCGTTTGACGAGTTAAAACTTGGGACCTCAGAGATAATAATAATTTTTTTCGCTAGACTAGGGAATGAAACAATTATACTTTTAATAAGTATTAATGGTAATAATTTTATAATTAAATATTATAACATTTTTATATAAATTAAAATGTTGGTAATTGGTTGATGGTATTAGATTTTTTTTGTAAGCTAGAAAAATAGAATGTTACAGTAAATTAGTTTCATAAAGGATGTATAACAAGAAAGGATGTATAACTGGGATTGGTTCAATGGTCACAAAATTTAATGATTGAACTGTTGTGTTTGGTTTAACGGTTTGATACGGATGGTAATTGGTTTAGTTGATTAAGTTGTCGATTATACGATTTTGGTTAAATTCGATTTTATCTTTTATTTTACAAACCGGTTAACCAACCAGTATTGGTATCGGTTTTACCGATTTTGGTTCTACTGATTTCGGTCGGTACCCGTCGGTTTAACCGTGAACCGATAATTCATTTTTTTAAATTATGTATTAAATTTTTTAATTTTTTTTTCTTAAATCCTTGTTTGTATAGTACTTTATGTTATTTTTCATTTTTTTTCTATATTATAATATAATATATTATAATAATATTTCATAGATATATTTAGAAATATCATAATATATTATATATTATTGTAATAATATAATATATATAAAAAGTCTCTATTTTTAAACTAATAGTCATATAAATTAATTTTTTTTAACAATTCTATCTAAATTATAATTTTAAATTAAAAATAACTAATATATATTATTAAATATTATTTATAATATATATATTATTTACAAAAATAACTAATATAAATTATATATGATTAAATTATTATCGATTTATTAAAAAAAATAGTTCAACCGAAAATCGGACCGTTTAACTGGTAAAAATACGATTAATAAACTGGTAAAATAAAACTTGTAAACTATCGATTTGGTTAAGTTATCGATTTTTTTTGTTTTTTCTTTTTCTACCTATATTTAATTCTACCTATCTATTGGCATGCATGATAGGTTATGAATATTGTTTTTTTTGTTATATAATATATATAAACCATTACAAAGTTAATAATAAATCTAGCCGATCTTTGAGGAGTAATTTCTCGGGCTAAATAATGAGCTTCTTATATCCTCTAAAGCCAATGAAGAAAGAGGAGCTTAGGAGTCTGGACCTGAATTTAGTGAAATGATTTTTCTTATGAGTGAGAGAGAATTTTGTGAGGGAATTTGGTGAGGAAATGACTTGGCATCAACTTCATTGTGGAAAATGTAAAAGTGAGAGGAAAGAGAGAAAATAGAGAAATTATTTGATTTTTTCAGCGAATAAGATTATGCCAAATCATTCCCTCACCAAATTCCCTTAACTAATCATTTCTCTTTTCTTATAGATAAAATTTATTTGATTGTTTTAATTAATTACGAAAATAACAACCAAACGGTGAAATACCCATTAAAAAAATACTTACCGTCCAAGTTATAACCTCATTTAATCAACTATTATCAACTATAACTCAAACAATATAAAAAAAATATGAAAAGATGACTAAAAGACACTAAACATCAATTTCTACAAACATGGTGAGCCGGGAGACTATATTTCGACTTCCATAATGATTTAGTCTTTTTTTTTTTTTTTAGAGTAATTAATATACGAATGAAGTTTGTATGCTTTAATGTCTGCATATAATTTAGTTGGCTACCGCCTCGATATCTTTAGACTCTTTATTTATTTTTAAAATTTATTTTTAAAATTTATTTTTACTTTTTTTATATTACCATATTAATTTTAGATATTTTAAATAAATCAGGGAATAAACTTTTAGATTATAAAATCGCCACCTAATTTTTAGAAAATTAGGAAAAATGTTTTGCGTAATTATATTTTGGTTCGGGACTTGGTTACACTCGGAAAATGTCTCTCGCACTTACTCCTTCGTATTCGTTAGAACGATGGTCTCTACTTTAAATGTTTGATCAATTTAAATTGACTGTTTTACACTTTTTATTAAATTTTTGTACAAATCCTTAATTATTAAAATTTAAGAATTTAAATCATACTTATAGAAGATTTGATCAAATATTTGTACATTTTTTATGTTTTTTTCTTTGTTCTTCATCTTCCTTTCAAAATCTTTTTTATATGCAACATCACCGACTCTAGATCTTCGTATGACTAATGCATATGGGTCATCCGACATTGACGAATGCATCTAGGTCATTTGGTATTAACGAAAACATATGGGCCACCTATGACATTGACTAATGCATCTAGGCCACCTCTAGCATTGACAAATGAATTCGAGCCATCTTTGCCATTGACTAATGCATCTGAGTCACCTCTATCATTGACAAATGCATATGGGCCACTTCTAGAATCGACAAGTGCATTCGGGCCATCCGACATTAATGAATGCATATGGGTCATCCGACATCGACGAGTGCGTTTGGGTCATTTGACATCGATGAGTGCATTTAGGTCATCCGACATCGATGGGTGCATCTGGGTCATCTGACATCGACGAGTGTGTCTCGGTAATCTGGCATCGACTAGTGCGTCTAGGCCATCCGACATTGATGAATGCATTTAGGCCATCCGACATCAATGAATGCATTTGGGCCATCCAACATTGACGAATGCATATGTTAAGTTGTCTTAGGGCAACTCTAGATCAGAGAGAGAGGAGATATAATATATGAACATTGATTAATGCATTTGGGAATTTGAGAGAATTCAAGTCAATGTGGAGATTTGTTAAGTTGTCTTGAATTGTTTGGTGCAAGAAAAGAGAATATTAAAAAATGAAAATAATATCTTTTTGGTGTATAATCTTGATTTAAGGAAATAAGATTAACACATAAAAAATCTTATATTTTGTTATGGTAATAAACTAAGAAAATATTTGACAATATTTTGGAGACTCTTCACCAAGATTTTAGTGTTGATCTAGTTGATGCTTATTTAAATGTGCAGTCGGGTACTTTATAAAACTAAAGTGTTTGCCTTAAGAGCATCGCTTCTAGTCCTAGTTATGTATTTGTTAGGGTTTTGAGGGACCGAGTGCTATATAAATTTGCTTCATAACCTTAGTCTGTATTGATGTAATATATATATATTGATTTCCTCAATAATATTCTCTCTTTGAATGGATATAGTCAAATTTTATCTTAGTGAACCACATTAAAATGCATTCGTTTGGATAACCAGATGGCTTAGATGCACTCGCTGATGTCGGATGACCCAAATGCACTCGTTGATGTCAGATGACCTAGATGCATTCGTCAATGTTGGATGACCCATATGTATTAATTAATGCAGGATGGTCCGATGTTTTATGGTCTCTTTTAGATCCAAAGTTGTCTCGAAGATAACTTAATAATTTTTTTGTCCCAAATATTTAAGTTTATTCAACCGATAAAAGAGAAAATATCTCTTCAATCTATTTTCACCAAAATTATTTAAGTTAATGCATGTGGATTAAAATTTTACTTTAACCGTTTAGAAAAAAGGTTACATATATATAATATTATGTCTGTTAACTCATTATTTATTAACTAGCTTATCAAAAATATTAATTATATGAATATCCTAGACAAAATGCTTTTTAGATTTTGATTTACCTAGTCCCCACATTATTGAAATGCAATGGCCGACAAAAGAATTAAAGTTGCACCCACTTTATTTTTAGCTGATTTATGATTAATTTTCTTCAACATAATATTTGAGCCCAGTTATTATTGGCCGTTTTTATGTCCCATCAACTTTATTTATAGTAACATTTAGCAATGTTACAAAGATTGGTCAATTATATTTGTATAGTCAATTGTCTATCACCTAAGAAATTATTTTTGGTTTAGAAAGTTGATTTGGTGTTGTGGATTGTGGAAGACAACTTTATTGGATTGTTATTTTAATTAAGAAAATCTCGAAGCAATTATGTTGTATTAGATTTATCAATAAAATAAAGAACTTATAATCAATTCCCAATCTTTTAAAAATCAATTAATTTTTTTTTTGGTTCATTTTCAGACTATTGTAATGATTTCCTAAAGTCCTAACTATAAATAAAGATTTATATTTAGCATCTGAGTTTGAATTTTTTATTATTTTATTTACTTAAAAAATAATTTTGTTTTAAATATTTATTGAGTACTGATTTATATAAAATTATGTTCTAAAATATATTTAATTATGTATATATTAACAAAATAGTATTTGTTCGTTGAATAACAATCCAACTAGGTGAGAGGGGTTAAGATTGAGGTATGTTTTCACTTAGTGATGCAATTTTAGACTTTATTGTAATGATTAAAATAATCTTAATGAATACGATAAAGAAATTAAACAGAGGACACAGAATAATGTTGAATAAACAATTGATGCAGCGTGCGTGGCTAGGATGAACCTTTATCAAGATTCGTTGATTCTTACGAATACCGAAAGTTGATAGATATTGAGGAAACCTCGTTTTCTGATTAATAATCTTCCCATAACAAAGTGTTTTAAGATTCTTTAAATACTCAAACCCTAGCTTGCAAAAGAAATAAACAACTTTTAATAAATTGCAAAAAACACCCGAAACTAATAAAAATGCGATTTTGAGCCCTTAAACGTCGTCAGATG
Organism: Impatiens glandulifera; assembly: GCF_907164915.1. NCBI lineage: Eukaryota > Viridiplantae > Streptophyta > Magnoliopsida > Ericales > Balsaminaceae > Impatiens > Impatiens glandulifera. Next base: position 23,014,606 of record NC_061870.1, read on the forward strand.
GCCTTAAACCATCATACCTCATGGCAAAGCCATGACTTCTTCACAGCACCACGTTTCCGCCCGAAAAACACTAGGCAATCGTCGAAATCTGACACTCGCGAGATATTTTCGGATGCTGCAACTTTCGCATAAACGCCTCTTCGACTCGCACCGCATCAACAATACAGATAAATTAAATAGTTTAAGGAGATGTGTTTATTGTTTTTTATTGAAAAATAGTTTTATGCATGTTATTTATGTTTTAATTATTGGGAAATTTGATGAAATGGCCCCCATAACAGGGGAAATTCCAAAAAAGGCCCACGCCTGCTAATGTTGGCAAAAAGGGCCCTTTTGCCCTGTGAAATGTCAGAAATACCCCTCGGGCGCCAGATTTTACGCTCATTGACGCGAATTACCACTCACGCGATTTAATCTAAATCGCGTGAGTTCATCAACGCGATTTAGATGAAACGCGTGATTGGCAATTCACGTTTTTCAATGTACGTGAATTACCATCCACGCGTTTCATCTAAATCGCGTTGATGAACTCACGCGTTTTTAGATGAAACGCGTGCATGTTATTCGCGTCTTTAGTCTTATATATAATTTTCCGGCCCTAATTTAAAACAAAACCACCCCGATTCTCCCTCCCACTCCGACTTCCAAAACCACGTCTTCTCAACTGCCGACTTCCTTCAACATCGATCAAGATCATCGTTCCTCAACATCGTTCCTCGTCCAACATCATCGACTTTCCACCGTCTAGTCGACATCATCGTCTTTTTCCGCCGTCTCTTCTAGGGATGGCAATGGGTACCCGTATACCCGATACCCGTGGGTACCCGATGATCGGGTTCGGGTATTTTAAATCGGGTTCGGGGTCGGGGTCGGGGATGAGGAGTAAAAAATGGTACCCGATCGGGTTCGGGGTCGGGGATGGGGAGTGTTGGAAACCCAAACCCGATACCCGATACCCGATACCCGAATATATTAATATTAATATATATATATATATATTAATAAAATTTAAGTGACTTATCAAATTCCACATTATAACTTGTAACTACTAACCATCATTAAATAAATATATTAATTATTTTATCATTACTAACATCACGCTTAACATCATTTCCTAGATCCACATTTAACAAGTTAACATCATTTCATTCATTTAACATCATTTCATTCATTTGTAAATTGTAATAAGTGTTTCTCTCTCATAGTATGTTCGTTGTTCATTCTTGATTCAACCATTCTTCAAGTCTTCAACTTCTATCTTCTTCCACCTTCTTCTAGTTTTTGTTCAAAATCTTCAATAACTATGCAAGTAAGTAATGTTTTTATTTAATAAAGTTATGTTTGTTCTTCAACTTTTACAATCTTATATTTATTTATTTATTAACTTAATCATCAATCTTTATTTTGTAGATTCTTCTTCCGTTTTAACAGCAACAAAGTTGATTTTTTCTATAAGTTCTACACGAATACAACACATAGTAGGTAAGTAATACTTCTATTATTTATAGATTTTTTTGTTTAATATGTTGATTTATAGATTTTTTTGTTTAATATGTAGAATCTCTTGATTAATAGATATTTTCAGATTATATATATATATATGTGTGTTTAATACGTGGAATAACTGATATATATATGCGAGAATAGATTTAGACATACTTTCATAGTTTCATTATATATGTAATATATGCCTATAAGTTATTTGACTCCGATTAAATAAACCACATCAAACATTATAAAATTTATCCAAATCATGTAATGTAGATGGATTTTCACAACTCACAAATTAGGGTTTCACAAACTAGGGTGGTAAATTATAATAGAATATTAAATATTATTAAATATTTTTTATGAAATAATATATAATTTAACAAAGTAATACAATAAATAAAATTATTTTTTATAAAGGCAAAAATAAAGGGTCAAAGAGTTTTTTTTTAAGGAATATTAAAAGTTCTTTATATTTAGTTCAATATATTAGTTAAAAAAGAAAAGAGTTTTTTAAATATTATGTTTAACTATATTTAGGGAATAATAGTTCAATATATTAATATCTATTTTTTTGTATATGTTAATGTTGATTGTTTTTTCTTTTGATTTTGTAGGTTATAATTTACATGTGTTGAAGAAATGTATTCAAGAAGGATGCTTTTTGTGCGAAAACTAATTTGATGATTTCTGAAGATTTTGTGTTTAATTAAGAATTATGTTCTATCACTTTTAAGTTTTTTTTCTGTATTTTTGTAGTATGGATGAATTTATATTATGTGTGGATGATTTTTTTGTCTATTGTTTAAGGATATAATATTTATTAATAGTTTTAGGTTAATTATATTTTGTAGTAACCTATTATATTTAATTTATATAATTTTAGTTAATTAAATATAATTTTTTAATATTTCATATCGGGTAATGGGGTACCCGTCGGGGATCGGGTACCCGATGAATCGGGGATGGGGATATAAATAGAGATACCCGTCGGGTTCGGGGTCGGGGTCGGGTAGTAATTTGAAATTCGGGTTCGGGGATGGGTACTTCACTACCCGGCGGGTAGGGTACCCGTTGCCATCCCTAGTCTCTTCGACATATTCCGGTGAGTTTAGGGCTTTAAGGGTTAGGGTTAGGTTTTAGAAGTGTATTATGCCGTTTATATTGATTTATACTGATGTATTTAGGGTTTAGGGTTTGGTTCTGGTTTCGTTTATGTGTGTAAATGCTTTTAGTGTGTATATGACGAGTATTGTATCAATGTTCTTATTCTGCATGCATGCATTTCACGCTTATTCATTCATTTCTCGTTTAAGAAATGACATTTCCGTGTTTGTTATGTTCTTGTGAAGAAATGATATTTTTGTGTTTTCTTTGACTGTGTAGGCTTAGGGTTTAACTTTTGTTGCTTTATTGCTTAATTTTCGTCTGTTCTTATTCTGCTTTACTGCTTTACGTTTAATAGAATGCCAATGAGACAGGATGAGTTGTTGATCTAAGAAATGACACATCATATGCTTAATGTATTTAGAACTGTCCATTACTGCACCTTAATGTATTACTGCACCTTTACTGCACCTTAATGTATTAAGAAATTTGCAAGCATTTCTCAATGGTTAATTCGATTTGCTTATTCCCATCTTCTTCCTTGTTTTGTAGATGGAGTCCACTATAATACCCGAGTTTGCTGGGAGGGTATCCTGGAAAACCAATATGGGAAATATTGCTGCCAAGTTTGCAAAGATGAATCTAACTGAAAGGGTAGAGGAAACCCAATTCATATTCTTATTCAAAGGGCACCCGTTACTGCGTTTCTCAGGAACGATTATACACCACATGCTCCTCAGGAAGTCCAACTCAAATTCTATGGAGATGAAGTTCCTTGTGAATGGAGAAGAGCTGTGCTTCGGGATGAGGGAGTTTGCATTGGTTACAGGTCTCAATTTTGGGAGATTCTCTGCGGAACAAATAATTTTCAACCAGGTTGAAGAATCTCCAACTTTGGTTCTTAAATATTTTAAACGTATTCCACTTATTAGAATAGGAGACCTTCATTCAAAATTAATGTCCTGCTCTGATAGGGAAGATGCATGGAAATTGGGGCTGGTATACCTTGTTTCCCATTATCTCTTTGCCCTTGACCCGAAGAGGATAATAAATATGAAACTCTTCAGCATGGTCGATGACATCGACACCTTCCTCAATTTTCCATGGGGAAAGGTGGCCTTTAGAGCAACCATGAAGGGTTTGACCAAAGACCTTGATCGCTACAGGAAGCTATATCTGCAGAAGAAGAACAAAGACAAAGACAAAGATGTCGATGTTTCTTATACCGTATATGGGTTCGCACTAGCCTTACAAGTGTGGACTTATGAGGTGATCCAAACGTTTGTCCCCAATCTTGCAATTAAAACGACGTTTCAAACGGAAGAGCTTGTTTGCCCAAGGATAATACAGTACAAATCAAAGAGGAAGAGCACTGCCTCTGATCTTTACACTGCCCTGCAAGGCAAGATTGTTAAGAAAATGGAATTGTCTGAAGAAGAGAAGATCTTATATGCTGGGGATGACTTTGAAGATATGGGAGGTAATGTTTATGATGTCTTTTTTGATCTTGACTGCAGAAAGAGGAAATTTGGAGATATTGATGATGGAGTTCCTCATAAAAAAACTGTCATGAGGAAGAAAAGACAAATTACTCCAGCCAAAGCCAAACCTTCCACAAGAAGAAGAACCCGCAACCCTACCCCAACACCAGCACCAGCACCAGCAGCTCTTATTCTGCCGAGAGCGCCACGAGTAGAAAAGATGAAGACGAAGACGAAGACGAATAATCCTCTCCCCCAACTCCAACAGCAACAACTCCCCACGATAGATGTAGATTGGATGAACTTTCGAAGGAGCTAAATGAATTCAAAACTGTAATGAGAAACGAAATAACTCTCTTCAAAACTAAAATGAGAAATGAAATAAGTCTCATCAAAACCGAAATGAGAGATGAAATAATTCTCATTAAACGGATGTTAAAGCAACTACAGCAAGGGGAGAAAAAGAAGGAGAATGATGAAGAAAAGGACGAGGGGGATTTTGAGGTGAACAATGAGGTATGAGTTTGAATGATGATAAATTTCGTGCATTTGGCATTTCTTGCATTTGGTCTAATCAAATGATTTTTTCTTTTTTGTAGGATGGGAAGGGAGACAATGTTGTGCTGATTTTGGAGAAAGACAATGTTGGGCTTGTGGAGGAGAATGAAGTTGAGGTATGTATTTCTTGCATTTCCTTGCATTTGGATAATTGGTGCATTTCTTGCATTTGGACTAATTGAAGGCTTTTCTGTTTATTGTAGGATGGACAGGAGGGAGACAATGATGTGCTGATTTTGGAGGAAGACAATGTTGGGCTTGTAAAGGAGAATGAAGTTGAGGTATGTATTTCTTGCATTTCCTTGCATTTGGATAATTGGTGCATTTCTTGCATTTGGACTAATTGAAGGCTTTTCTGTTTATTGTAGGATGGACAGGAGGAAGACAATGTTGGGCTTGTGGAGAAAAACAATGTTGGGGAGGACAATGAAAATGAAGAGAAGACAGTTGAAGATGGTGTTAAAAATACTGAGGTATGCATTTCTTGCATTTCTTGCATTTGGTGCAATCCGCGCACTTTTCCTAATTCTTGCATTTGGACTAATTGAAGGGCTTTTCTGTTTATTGTAGGATGGACAGGAGAAAGACATTGTTGGGCTCTTGGAGAATAACAATGTTGGGGAGGACAATGAAAATGAAGAGAAGACAATTCAAGATGGTGAAAAAAATACTGAGGTATGCATTTCTTGCATTTGGTGCAATTCGCGCACTTTGCCTATTTCTTGCATTTGGACTAATTGAAGGGCATTTCTGTTTTTTGTAGGATGGGCCGTTATTTGAGATGGAGAATGTTGGGACTTTGGAGGAGAAGACAGTTCAAGATGGTGAAAACAATACTGAGGTATGCATTTCTTGCATTTGGTGCAATTCGCGCACTTTGCCTATTTCTTGCATTTGGACTAATTGAAGGGCTTTTCTGGTTTTTGTAGGATGGACCGTTGTTGGAGATGGAGAATGTTGGGACTTTGGAGGAGAAGACAGTTCAAGATGGTGAAAACAATACTGAGGTATGCATTTCTTGCATTTGGTGCAATTCGCGCACTTTGCCTATTTCTTGCATTTGGACTAATTGAAGGGCTTTTCTGGTTTTTGTAGGATGGGCCGTTGTTGGAGATGGAGAATGTTGGGACTTTGGAGGAGAAGACAGTTCAATATGGTGAAAACAATACTGAGGTATGCATTTGGTGCAATTCGCGCATTTTGCCTATTTCTTGCATTTGAACTAATTGAAGGGCTTTTCTGGTTTTTGTAGGATGGGCCGTTGTTGGAAATGGACAATTTTGGGACTTTGGAGGAGAAGACAGATGGTGGGAATGTTGAGGAAGCTTTGGAGGAGCAGGTGGAGGAGCAGGTGGAGAAGCAGGTGGAAGATAATGAAGATGAGGTTGAAGAGAAGGTTGAAGAGAAGGTGGAAGAGAAGGTGGAAGAGAAGGTGGAGGATAATGAAGATGAGGTATGCAATTCTTGCATTTGGACTAATTGAAGACTTTTCTTGCCTAATTCAATGATTTCTTTGTAGGTGGACGATAATTTCGTTGTGCAGAGGGGTAGGAAGGGGGTCCAGAGGGGTAGGAAGGGGGTCCAGAGGGGTAGGAAGGGGGTGCAGAGGGGTAGGAAGGTGGAGGATAATGAAGATGAGGTATGCAATTCTTGCATTTGGACTAATTGAAGACTTTTCTTGCCTAATTCAATGATTTCTTTGTAGGTGGACGATGATTTCGTTGTGTAGAGGGGTAGGAAGGGGGTGCAGAGGGGTAGGAAGGGGGTGCAGAAGAAGGTGGACGATCATTTCGTTGTGCAGAAGAAGGAAGAGAAGAAGGAGGACAAGCAGATAGATGAGGATGTGGTGGTACTGGAAGATGCATCCCACATCCTATTTAAGAGAAAGAGGACGGCGTCGAAAGCTGTACTTAGTCCCTACATCGTCCCTCGTCCAAGAAAGAAGACGATTGTTGTCGATCCTATGTCGACTTGTAATGAGCAACTGAGGAAAGAGTTCAAGAAAGAATTTGCGAAAGGGGCTACATTTAAAGACGTTCAACTATCTGATGGCACTGTAGACCTTAAGTTCTTCACTACAATTCTGAGGTTAAATAAGTGGCTAACTGATGTGGAGATGAATGCAGCAATTTGTCTGCTAAGAGCAAGAGCATTCGCCTACCCTAAGTCGTACCCGACGGATTTCACCATCTTAGATTGCCAGTTTGGCCCTTTGATTACTTCATACTATGACGATTTTGTTGCTGACTCGGTTGATCCAGAAAAACCACATGGCCATACTTTCGATCAAATCATTTACCACTACTACTGGGGTAGAGAAGATAAACGTATGCCCGGTTGGAGCAGTGTTGATGTTATTTACTTCCCCCTCAACCTCAACAACCTACACTGGGTACTGTGTGTTATTCGATTGCAAGAATGGAGAATTGATGTTTATGATTGCGATCAGACAATTTACAATGACGACGAATTTGGAAAATCCATGAAAGCCATTTGTGAGATGTTGCCGCCCTTCCTTCATAAAGCAATGTCTGAAGTTGAAATGGCCAGGTATCCTAACATGATAAATGAAACTTTTAGATTTCAGAGAATCCCACACCCTGAAGTACCAAAAGCAGAATGGAGTGGGGACTGTGGCATTTTTGTATTAATGTATTTAGAGTACTTGACTGCTAAACTTGGTCTAGAAAATTGCATATCAAGCAATATGCAATTATATAGAGAAAAGTGGGCAGTCAGGTTGTACCACCAGATTTTAGAGCCATGAAGTTGTAAACACTGAATTATTGTTGTATATTGTTTTGTAAACACTGAATTAATGTTGTAACATGTTTTGTAAACACTGAATTATTGTTGTAACATGTTTTGTAAACACTGAATTATTGTTTATCATCATCATTTCAGACATGAATGTTGTAATAGGTATCATAAAATTCACGTGTATTGTAATATAATTCACGTGGTTGTAACATGAATGTTGTAATAGGTATCATAAAATTCACGTGTATTGTAATATAATTCACGTGTATTGTAATACGCGTGATTCATAACTCACGCGTATTACAATATGACTCACGCGTATTGTAATACACGTCAATTATGAATCACGCGTATTACAATATGACTCATGTATATTACAATATGCGTGAGTTTAGCATTGTGCAATATATATGCGTGAGTCACTCACTGTATGACCAACCTGGATGTATTATACAATCTGTATACAACTTTAAAATAAAAAAACATAGACAATATTCATGTAATTGAAAACCAACAATCAATCAGCATACAATATTCGAAAACCAACAACAATCAGCATACAATATTCGAAAACCAACAACAATCAATCAGTATACAATATTCAAAATTGCACAGACAATATTCATGTTTGTGGCTGAGATGATGGCGGCTGAGATGATGATGCTCTTGCAGCTCTTGCAGTAGAGGGTGCAGGCATTACTGATTTGCATGTTGCCCTGTTGTGACCCTGACCACCACATGAGCTACATCTTCTCGGTACCTTACGAATTTCACCTTGGGATGACCTACGCTTTGTTTGAGGTCGCCCTTTCTTAACCTTAACAGGTGGTTTAAGGCACACTCGTTGCTTGATATGTTCTGGAATATCCCAATACTCTTCATGACAAACTGAATATATTGTTTCCGCATAAGCATTGATCCACATTTCACTTGAGTAATACCTGAAAGATAACAATTGAACATGAGTGAGAAATAAAGTTAGTTAGATAAATTCAATAGCAAATAAAGTAAAGTAAACCCTAAACCTTGAGTAGAACTCATAGGCATCCAATCTATGGGTACGGGAAGCAGCCAGGGCATGAGTGCAAGGAAGACCAGATACATCAAATACCCTACAACTACAACTCATTCCTCTCAAGTCAACTTTATAATCAGATTCACCGTCATGGACATAAAACTCGAATCGGTTAAGTGGATGAACGTTATATAATCTGGCCTTCTCAGCTTGATCACGTAAGAACTTTTCATAATAAGAAGATAAACGTTCATTGTGATTGGAAGCTTTTTCTCTTCGACTGTTAAACCAATCTTGTAATGTGAATCTTAAATAATCAGCTAAGATTGATATGGGATACTTTCTAGCTTCCCTACTTTGACTATTGAAGCTCTCAGCGTAATTGCTTGTCATTTGATTGTATCGTTTACCCGGAAAAAATGCACGACTCCATCTCTCAAACCCAATATCTGCCAAATACATAGCAATACGAGGGTCCTTAGCATTGATCTTGTCAAAATGCTGATTAAACTTCAAGATTGTATATGTTTGAGAAGCCAAACCAAACTCGGCGTGGCAGTGATTGGTTTTGAATTTGGCCATAATATTCATCTTGATGTGATATGTGCACGCACCGTGGTCAGCTTCTGGAAAAACAGCACACAAGGCATTGGCGATGCTTGGGTGTCTATCAGATACAAACACGAGATCATCAACCAATCCAATTGCATCTCTAAGTTTTTGCATGAAATAAGTCCAGGAGTTGTTATTTTCCGAATCAACAACGCCGAATGCAACAGGATAGAGTTGTTCATTCGCATCTAATGCTATCGCCACCAATAGCTGACCTCCAACCTTGTGCTTAAGAAAACTGGCATCGACGCACAATACTGGACGACAACAGTTTTTGAAACCCCTAATTGAGCAGCCTAAGGACATGAACATATACCTGAAATGACCGTGCTCATCCGTCTGGATGTCTGTTATGGTACCCGGATTGTTCTTCTCCAACATGTACAGGTATGATGGCAATTTACCGTAAGAATCTTCTACAGTTCCTCGCACCGCCATTAGGGCCTTTTCTCTAGACCGCCAAGCCTTATTATAAGACAACTTTATTCCATAAGTAGTCTATATGTCTTCCATTATTTTCTTGGGCATGTGGTCATGGTGATGGTCCATGTACTTGCTCTTCATGCATTCCCCAAACACCCATGCTGGTGCTTGCCTTTGATTCTCTTGCCTCGTCACAATTGAACAGGTATGATCTTTTACGAATTTACGAATCTCAAACATTTCCGAGGAATTTACTCTGACAGCACGCAGTCTCCACTTGCAATTCTTATCCAAACATTTCACAACCCAAAGTTCTTTTTTTGACTTCACCACTTTGAATTCAAAATGATTAGTCTTGGCATATTTATATAACCTCAGCTGAAGTTCTTTTTTATTCTCAAACAAAGAACTGACTTCCAATCCGATTCCGGTACTTACTGCCTCATGTATAGGATTTTCACTACTTGGTATGTTACTAGCAACCCATTCACTGTAGCTTGATTGAGTACGACCAACAACATTGTTTTGTTGTGTACTAGGAACCCAAGAACCGCTTGGATTTGGATTGGTACTAGGAACCCAATCAGAACTACTAGGTTGGGTAATAGGAACCCAATCATCATCAGCATCATCCCCCACATTCAGACGCAAATGTTCATCTTCAATGTCATTTTCAAAGAAAACCTCACGCTGCATCGGGAAGACGTCGGGGTCATCAATTTCTGGAACCGCTACACTTTCTTGAGTTGGTAGTGACTTCTCTACTAAGGATACACACAATGGAGTGCGGTTGTGGACTGAAACTGCTTCATGTAAAAAGAACTCCACATCCACATCTTTTTTTATATCAGTTATATAAGAAAATTTGGCAATCATGCCAGGAGCATTATACTTGGCTTGAAACAATAAATCATATCTAGATTTGTCAACATCGGTAGCAGAATAAATTTGATCAACTAATTGGGCATAAGTAGAATTTTGGGAAACAATCATACCGCTGTTTGACTTTGCAGAAAAATGAGTAAGATCATCCGTAGTTTTCCACTCTCCATCAAAGTAAAGAAGTACAGGTACTTGAGCTGCAATTGAAAACAGTTCAACAACATCACAAGAATTGAAAACAGTTCAACAACATCACAAGAATTGAAAAAAGTTCAACAATTTTACCATAACCGATGAGAGTTTGCTCGTAGAGTTTCAGGAAATCAAATGCCGCAACTTTTTACCATAAGTTTGCTTCAATGAATCTAATGGGATAAGAGCTCCCTATCCAATAGGTCCATTGAAGCAAACTTGTGGTTAATTCTTGAAACATTGTATCTCCACGAAACATACCAGTAAACTCTACCTCAAAGCTTAATTGGCGTGAGTGAGAATCAATAAGCGTGAGTGAAATCAGCTACACTATGCCAGCATGCAAACCTTAAACCTTAATACTAGAATAACAACATAGTATTGATTCCCATTCATTCGAATACAACCCTAAACCTTAATACTAGAATAACAACATAGTATTGATTCTCATTCATTCGAATACAACCTAGATAAACTATAATTTAACTAACCTAGTGTTCATAATCACTAAAAACCATAAAATAAACATACCCATTTTGAGAACGAAGAGTAGTGGGTCAGCTGCTGCTGCTCGTGGTCGAGTTCTTCAGGGTCTCGTGGTGTCGTCGTAGTCGTCAGCTGCTGCTGCTCGTGGTCGAGTTCTTCAGGGGAGGGTCGAGTCGGAGTGGCGAAAGCGAGAGAAGAGAGAAGGGGAAATTAGTGATTCGTGGTTTTGTTATAAATTAGGGCACAAAAATTTTATATACGATGAAAGACGAGAATTGTTATTCACGCGTTTCATCTAAAACGCGTGAATAAACTCACGCGTTTTAACTTGAAATGCATTCACGCGTTTCATCTAAAACGCGTGAGTTTATTCACGCGTTTTAGATGAAACGCGTGAGTTTATTCACGCGTTTTAGATGAAACGCGTGAATAGCAACATTGTTCCTTGTTCCTTGTTGTTTGAGTTATGTGGCGAATATGCGTGAATAACAACATTGTTCCTTGTTCCTTGTTGTTTGAGTTATGTGGCGAATAACAACATTGTTCCTTGTTCCTTGTTGTTTGATTATACACAATACGCGTGAGTTATGATGATAAGTTATGATATTGTTAACATAAGTAATAAACCATAAATAGAAGAATATTCAGTAATATAAACCACCATAAATCATAAATATCCAAATTAAGTATTGTTATAAACCATAAATATCATAAATAACACATAAATAGAAGAACAATAAGTCTAAACAACTCCAAATTAAGTAAGCAAATGCTGCAAATCACAAGCAGCAACAGATTGAAGCAACTTTGTATGAGGAACAACATGTTCATCCAATATCCATGACATAGCAGCCGCTGTCTCATAAAGCCAATTGTCGGGAAGAACATCAAAATCCTTTTCAATTGGTCGACACCTACTGTATATCTCGAAATATACTATTATAGTTTTCGCATCCCTTGGCTCAGCAAATGGATAATCTGGATTATCCGATTCTTTAATACTACCACCTCCAACAACTATTAACTCAATGAGATCCTGTTTGTAAAGTGTGTTGAAATTCCCTATAAATATAAAAATGTAACCGTCGAACAGTTTCGAACGCTGAAAAACAAACAAAGAAGATAATTTCAGTTATCATGCAAAATAAGAAAAAGTACAGATATGAGGAATAAGACCAAACTCACATTATTCAACAACAGAAGTCTGCCTTTTCTAGGACCACCTTGGGCTCCATGATTATCATGTTTAACCTCATAAGGTTCCTCATCAACACAGTTTTGGGTTTTCAATGATGATTTTATCCCTAAACAAAACAGTTTTTATATTAATTTAACAGACATATGTATGAAAATAATCGTGTTAACAGAGACTCACAATCAATAGTAAGGACCCATTTCCCGTTCAGAATTGCCTTCAATACTTTTTGAGTTCGGCCGCATGCACCATTGGGATTAGTGTAAGCAATAACATGGGTTACATCTTCTCTCCACTTCGGAGACACCCTTGCACCAAAAGTGCGAGCAAATTCAACTATCAACAACTGTGTAAAACAATAATATAATGGTTATTACATACAAAACTAGTTAATATGGACATAGTAGAGAGAATAGAACATACATTATTTTCAGGTGATAATTGATTGGGACATAAGGTCATAACAATGTTTGTTGCCTGCATATTATAAAAAAAGGAGTTTTGTTATTAAATACATAAATATGAACATTTCAATTCAATATAACAACCATTTTATTACATACTATTTTGTTGAACGAACTGAGAAAACCACAACGACAGCTCCTGATCTAAATACTACAATATCCATCATTATAAACAGCAGAATATACATCAATAGCTAACATCATTATATACATGAATATAAATGGCAGAATATACATCGAAACCTAACCCTAAACCTAAATACTATAATATCTATCAATATAAATGGCAAAATATACATCGAAACCTAACCCTAAACCTAAATACATCAATATCCATTATAAACGGCCTAATATACATCAAAACCAAAGCCTAAACCTAAATACATCCATATAAACGGTATAATATACATCGAAACCTAACCCTAAACCCTAAATACATCAATATATATAGGAAACGGCATAATATACATCAAAACCAAAGCTTAAACCCTAAATACACTAATATCCATGAATATAAACGGTATAATATACATCAAAACCTTAACCTAAACCTAAATACATCAATATATATAGGAAACGACATAATATACATCAAAACCAAACCCTAAACCTAAATACATCCATATCCATGAATATAAACAGTATAATATAAATCGAAACCTAAACCCTAAGCCCTAAACTGACCTGATGATGTTGAAGAACGATGATGTTGGAAGGATCCCAATGATGTTGAGGAACGCTGATGTTGAGGAACGATGATCTTGATGGATGTTGAAGGATGTAGGAATGGAAAGTCGGCCGCAGTCGGAGTGGGAGGGAGAATCGGGGAGGTTTTGTTTTAAATTAGGGCTGGAAAATTATATATAAGACTAAAGACGCGAATTACCATGCACGCGTTTCATCTAAAAACGCGTGAGTTCATCAACGCGATTTAGATGAAACGCGTGGATGATAATTCACGTACATTGAAAAACGCGAATTACCACTCACGCGATTCATCTAAATCGCGTGAGTTCATCAACGCGATTTAGATTAAATCGCGTGAGTGGTAATTCGCGTCATTAAGCGTAAAATCTGGCGCCCGAGGGGTATTTCTGACATTTCGCAGGGCAAAAGGGCCCTTTTTGCCAACATTAGTAGGCGCGGGCCTTTTATGGAATTTCCCCTGTTATGAGGGTCATTTCATCAAATTTCCCTAATTATTTGAATTATTATAATGTTATTTTATATTTAAAATTTAAATTTAAAAAAAGTAAAGTAATAATAATTTAATATTTTAATTCATGAATAAATAATACTCAATTGTAATTGTTTGTTCTAGAATTTCTTTAATTTAATTGATATATAAATTTAAAGGACTTGTTCTCTCTTTTATTAAACCAAATAAAATAAATGTATAATCCATTTACAGTTTAATAACCAATATTTATAAAATAAAAACTTGTTTAATATGGGGAGTTAATTGAAAAAAAGAAAACAACATTTTATTTAATGAAAAAGTGAATTATTTAAATTAAATTATAAAAAAATTATTTATTAAATTTTATAAGATAATTTAAGAAGAATTTGAATGATAGGATAAAAAATAGAAGCAATTAAATATAAAACATTATTTCACTTTCCTTTTATTTATCACATTATTCAATTTATATTTATTTTAAATTATTATTCTTTATTTTATTTATATATATAAATACAAAGGTCTTTTTAAAAAATAATAATCTTTATCTTCTCAAAATCATCAATTATCATTATTTTTTTTCTATTTCTAGATTTTTCAAATAACTCAAATCCGAACAAACTCCGGGCTAAAAAAATAAAATAAATATAAACACAAATCAAACTAGGTCTAGTGACTAATCAGTACTTTTTTTATTTTGCTGCAAGATCAGTACTTATATGTACTTACTGTAAATAATAGGACAGGACAGTACTAGAGTTAAAAGGTAAATAAATCTTCATTGAAGATACTTTTAAAAAGTACAAAACTTTATTCATATTTTTTACCATTCGATATAAACCAAAACTGGCCCCTGAACTAAATTCAGATATTCAAGATCACCCTGTTACTCTTTAAAACTACTAATTGAGTCTTTAAGACCTTTACCACTCCCGGTATATATATATATTGTTTGAAATGATACATTAGTTCAATTATTCTCCTAGAATATGAAAGGTCTATAATAAATAATTTTGTTCATGTTATAATTGTCATAAATTATACCTAATTAATTCAAACATTTTATCGAAAAATCACCAACAAACAAACGTGATAATAAATAAAACTAACACAATAGTAAATAGAAACATCAATGGTTAAACAAAGTACTCAAAATTCCCATATAAAATGTTAAAAATTTGAAACTATATATGCATTGTTAAGAATCAAATTATAACTACATCAAAGTAACATTTAAAATAAGATATCAAAGATACAATCTGAAAAACTCATCAGGGGGAAAAGGTTAGAAAAAATAAATAAATATTTATAAACAATTAGTCGTTGTAGTATAGTGGTAAGTATTCCCGCCTGTCACGCGGGTGACCCGGGTTCGATCCCCGGCAACGGCGTCTTTATTTTTATTTTATTTTTTGAAAAATTTAAATGGTTGAGAATTGAAACTCAAACTAAAGACATTGGTTTTGATTGGAATGTGCACCAAATGTCTCCATATATCACATTTTCCAACACTTTCAAAGGGCCATGAATATATCATAATGATAATGTGTGGGATTTGGCACTAGAACAAAAGTTTATGTTCTTGATGTTGTCAAAGTCAAAATAACTTTCTTACTTTCTATGTGGAAATGTTACAATCAAAGACTCAATTAAAGAGATGGTGATTTATAAGGCCATAACTATCATTAAAAAAAGTGAGTTTTCATGGAGAATACCATAATAATCAAGTTTATTAGACACAAAATATTACAAATTAATTTGAAAAGTATAACAAAAAAATAACCACAATATTATCCAAGTCATGAATATACAAACATACAAAATTATTCAAACTTAACACGAGCTTAGCACAACGTTTCTATCGTCATGAGTACGACTGATTCACGTTTCATAAGGTTTAAGTAGAAAAATGTGACACATTCTAGATATGTATGTTTACTCGTAGAAATTTTGACATACTGTTTGTATTGATGCAATCATTTTGTTTTTTAAAATTATTTACGATTTATCAAGAAGATTATAATAAAAAGTATAAAAACAACAAGTAAACAAAAATATATATTAAGCCTTCATTCATATAACACAAATATTGAAGTATTCAATCAATCCACATTTTTTGTAACTAGCTAGTTGATCATTCAACTTGAAATCAAATGCTATGTGAATGTATAATATAAAGACCTATACAACCATCAACGAATCCTAGCAATTTCAAGTAAAATCTTAGTCGACAATAATCATAATCAACGACATCATCATTCTATTATATATATGATACAATAACTCGATCAACGCTCAATACAAATTCAAGTACGATAAAAGACAAAAAAAAGAACTCTTATAGATAGATCAAATCCATTGACAACAAATGAGCTCCACATGAAACAAATCACAATAAATATGACTATTTAATTAAACAAAAATGATGAACTAATTGGTGTCTATAAGTAGCTTGTTTAAGTTCAAATAAATATGTCATATATATGTGTATCATAAACAAACACTTACTTATTTAGAAACACATAAATATAGTCATCAAGTTTTTCAAAAAAGCACAAAAAAATCATAAGAAAAGTATTAAGGGGTAATCATCCCCTCTAGGCTCTAACACAACAAACTAAATGAAAAAAAAAATGAAAAAATCATTCATGAATCACCTAACAAAACTTTCTATAAATTTATCAGATTCATCATCATATCACAAATAAAGTTAAAAATTTAAATATTTTCTGATAAATATTGAAGACAAGAAGAGCACGGGACCTTATATATGGATAAGATCGAGTTGGAATAGGTATACTCCAAAAAAAAAAAGTGAAAAAAGGGCAAAACAAACAGTACCTAGGGTTTCACCATGAGACAAGATCTGATTGATTTGGAGTCTACGTAGCCTTTGAAGCAAATCTTCCAGATCTGAATATATGATCCATCGATCCTTCACATATATTATTGATCTCATATATACCTTCTTTAAAAGATGTATAATTTCTAATTATAATTGATCCCAACTGTATCATCCCACAGCTTTATTGAACTGCTTTTGCCCATTATTATTAATTCATGATGAATTATTAGGATCGATGCAGTTCAAGAAAGCTGTGGAAGAATACAAAGACGATCACTAGCTAGGGTTTCAAGTATATTTATTATAAGGGTTGAATTCGATAGAGACGATCATAGATAGATGAAGAAGAGGAATTGTAGCTAGGGTTTATAATGGGGAAGGAGAGTTGGAATTTATTTATAGGAGGAGATCCAATTGGGAATATTTAAGCCAGTATTTACAAATTGCCAGCACCAATCCCAAGAAGAATATTAGGACAGGGGCCCTTCAAAAAACAATTATCATCAACCAAACCCACCCCACCCCCACAAATATTTCTTCTTTAAAACAACTTTTTCTACTTATTTCAAATTTTAATTCAAGTGCAATTACAACTACATAGTTGTTATTCAAGGTGCATATATATAAGATGATCTTTTTGATTCTTTGCGCACGAAATGTGGATACCATCTTAATGTTTTTACATTTTGTTTTAACGAGGATTGTAGCTAACATGTGAGAAGAATGTTAGTTGGTTAAGTGTCGGTTTGAAGGTTGTTTCGTATAAAAAATGGTCATTTGGGCCTTGACCAACTAATACATTGACGAGGTTCAAACGAGGGAAGCAAATATAATGATATATTTAACTAATTACGCTTGACAAACTTTGTTAATTTTTAACGTTAAGATATATATGTATATCTAATTTTGTTTAAAAGATACAAGAATAAATTAATAAAAATATAAAAATAATTGTTTATGATACCTCAATACTCGAGGAGCGAGTCCATTATCACTCTGGTAATAAGAAACGTTCTCATTATTTTATATAATATCGCAAGTAATAGTCTTTGCATGTATCTTGAAAAGAAAAATCACATTGTCAACAAATGATAAATGACTTCTATCATGAAAGTCAAGATATCCAAGATTTTCGAAAGCTTACACCTATCTAAGTTACAACTTTTTCTTCATATTTACCATACTTAATTAGTAGGAATATATTGTAATATAATGACACTTAATATTAATAGCATACATAATCGATGAGTTTATGATGACATTTTTCAGGAGGTATAGTCGATTCTTAAAGAAGGAATTATAAATTCTATTGAACAATCGATAAATGTTGGAATTCCATGTTGATTGTGTTAATTAGAAAAGGCGTTGAAGACTATCGAACATTATAACTTTTTGATCTATAAGTCTTATTTTGTCATTATATAATATATATTGTCGCCAAGTGCTTGAATAATATTATGAGAATTATTCTTTTGTCAGTTATTTAAAAAAATTAAATAGCCTTCGTCAAAGATTGTTAAGCTTGATATTAAAAAGATCCATAATAATTTCAATTGAATGTTTTTGTTGGACATTATACACAATATGGGGATAGGTTGACTGAATTTGTTTATGCATGTCTACATTATTCTTTCGGTATTATGAATGATTGCTCGAGGAATTTATTTAAGTGTACGTTCTGTTCGAGTTTTCTTGGGCTAAGTTGTAGGGTAAGAACGTTCCATTCAAAATCGCATTTTTTTGTGGAGTGCTATTATGGTTTTTTTTTTTTACTGATGATGATCATTGTACACATATATATTGCATTGATCAGGCCACAAAAGTTTGGAACATCAATAAGATTTAGTGGATAATGACAAAGACTATTGTGGTTGTCGGAAAATATGGATCGAAGTGATCAAAATATAGTTAATTAAAGAAGCAATGAGACTATATTCTCGTGGTTTGTGGTGGCTGTTATTACAATAGTATGATCTTTAAACAAGCCCAAATGTATTATATGTTTTCTTTTCGTCGCTGGATGCTAGTTGTGTTGCGATATAAACGTTTGTTGTGTTCTAACAAGAAATTAATTGATGATCTCCTAGTGAAACTTCATTCACTTCATTTGACTTCGTTATTGTTTTTACTTGATCGTATTCATAATTATGTAATGTTTGTTGTACTTAACTGTCAATTTAATTTTTATATTTTCTTTAATATACAGACCATTTTCAGAAGTAAAAACACTATAATATTAATATCATATTAAAATAGCTGTAAAACCGGAATTTGTATTATTTAAATCAGCATTAGATAGAAAATAGAGTATAATTTTATTTTATTATTTTAAAGTTGACTCTTTAAGTACATTTGCATTTCTTAAATTATAAAAATGAAGTTTTAATAGTAATATTGTATAATAATAATGCAGACAAACAAACAGGTGAAGTCATGAACATACGTGCGGCCAAGATGCAGCTCGGCAACCTTAGTGGGGTGCACTCAAAACCTCCTTTTGTCAGATCACTCCCTATTTTATTTTCTTCTTCTTAGATTCGGACTTCACCAATTTTCATTTTATTAAAAATTAATTAAGAAAAAAAAAATATAACAACTTTATTGACTTTTCAGAACGAATATTAGAAAACGTCATATTAATATCACTATAAATGATACGCATGAGACGACTACGATCATTGAAGTTTCGATAATTTCTCTCCAACTATATAGTTCACCAGAAAATAATCGGGATGATAACCCAAATATCAGTCGTTTCAATTTAAATTTCATAACAACTATCCAAAGACTCGGATATCACATAGTAAATTCTAGTCATAGTCTACAAAAGACTCATGATACTATCCACTATTGTCAATGCAAAAGTAAATGAGTCATTTGATTAAACCTCCTTATGATACATATGACAACGACTTACCAAAATAAAACTTTTTTTATAAAACCACAAGAATCCCGCTAGTCACCCCTATAGGATCAAGAGTCTCCCAACCACACATATATCGACAATTACATAGATCCCTTAAAATTTAATATACTATCTTTCGAATTTTAATCACTAAACCAATATATGACACAACTAATAACCTTAATAGTGATTTAATGACGTCTCTCTTTACACCATCATTGATTTCATAAACGTTTTAAGCAATTATATTTCCAAACATTGATGAATTCTAATCGAAATAATCTTTTTTGGTTTCGAGACACTTTTCCTTTTGTATATAACCCTGAAGGTGTGAAATCTCGCGCACATTGGGGATCACTTTAGTCTCTAATTCAAGGACATCCCTAAAAAGAATTTGTTTTCATTCAACGTCATATTTTGTGTCGAGAATTTCATTGAGATGTTCTCATTGAAATCATAATCTAGTTCAGAATCCATCGATTCCTCATCAGACACATCGTAAATAAAAACTGGTAATTCATGATTTTTAATTTCAGAATAAAGAATTCTAATAAGGGTAACCTAGATTATTTCTTTCACATGTGATAAACATCATTTTTCTACTTGATCAATCGCTTCCTATTCGAACAACATATCTGAAAAGAATGGGGTTGATGACATATACTTTTCATACTCCACCACCTATAACATTTTACATGATCTTGTGATTAGAGAAGAGTTGGCTAAAATTACGTTTAGATTCGACTAAACAAAGTAAAATGGGATCTTTCTTATCCCTAGCAATCACTTGTTAGCACTCCCATTTTTTAATATTTGGGGTGGCATCACAACCCTAGGGTTGTGAAGACGGATAATCGATCTCAACCTCACAAAAAATTATTGGCTCATTTAATCCCTCCTCAGTCTGCAGGATATATATTCCTTCCGTTCATATCAAATCTCTCGAATGTAAAATGGAGTTATCATTGACTCTCTTGTTTGCCTAAACGAAGTCGATGACTCTAACACATGTGTATTCAATGTGTTTGTTCCCGATGAAGGAGGCACAACAATATGATGTTGAGGCAATACTATCACCTTATACACATGTGTTCCGTTATCAACACGTATGGATTCCGGGTAACGAGTATGTGAATCAGAGTGATGCACCCTCATTCTAACCCAATCAGTTTCCTATAATAATTGAGTGTTTTCATCGAGCTCAATAAATTCTCCAAAATCATTACCCACCCAACTAAAAAGATCTTGATTCCACATATTCGTTGGCATTCTAAACAATTAAATCAATGTTACCTTCCCTATCTACGTGGGTCTTATGATGTGTTCGGACACAACAACTTGTGGATTCTTAATATTAACCAACCGACCATCAACGAGTCGTCGGATTTTCTCCTCGACTAAGGGTCTAATACACTTATTAATTGGCATGTTAAATGTTGTTTTAAATTCATTTAATAGAGCAACATATCTTTCTCGGGAACTGAAGTCATACTAAAAGACACACTCAGTTCCAAACCGACATCTGAAGAGCTCGACGTAATAATTTTAATTAGATCAACCTTAATCACTCTTTTTCCCGTTTTTTATTTCTGACATAGCTAAAACTCTTAGGCATGCCTCCAACGCTTGAAATTCAAAAAAGTATGAGTTTAACATGAACCATATCTGTCTAGTCTACCTAAACAACCCACCTCCCGACGCCTACCACTACTACAAAGTTCTAAGCTTCGGTCGCATGAGGTTCCGGTTGCACCACATTAACCAAGTTTATTGCCTAAGTTATATGCCAACTAGAGATCTTTCTCTCCTTTAGTTCTGGAAACAGAGTCTAGTCGAGGACTGATCCCTTTACCACTATTGGCATTAACAGTACGAGGCGCATAGTCTCCCCGGACCCGGATGCGTGAGGCGCCCTTAGGGGTGCTGAGAAAGTCGATTGAAGATTGATGTCTAGTGTAACTCTTTGACTCCCCCAACCCTCTAACGATGTTATGTGTCGCATTACTCTCAAAACTCACCTGAGTTTGTCCGTCCACCAATCGAACCGCACGATCCTACCTACTCACAAAAAGTAGTCGCTCTCTAAGAAAAACAGGCGCATGTGAGATATGTCTCTAATAGTTATTTTAAGCGTGACTTTACACATCTCACCCTCTCATTTTTGTGTGTAAATATTTTTAACAAGATTCTTCTTTGAAGTCTATTTCTCTTGAGAAATATCTATTAACAATGATTAATAGTTTTTTTAAAAAAGAAATGCTATATTAATATAATAAGACATAAATAAATTCGTAAAATTAAAATCACGATAGTTTAAGCCTTATATGACATAATTTAAAGTTTATTTTATTTTGAAAATTAAAGGAGAACTAGCATAATACCCTACAGTTATGGCCCCTCGCTTAAACTCAGCGCATTCAGATAGAATCGAACCCGTAATATTTTGCTATTTTAAGTCAATTCTTACCCTGAACTACTTTTTAGTCTTTTAATTGATAAAAGAAATACAAGTTCAAATAATTAAAATTTAAAATTGGTTTGATTTAATTATAACTTTACGAAAAGTAATTGATTTTGTCAATGAAAAATAAGTCAAGTCACAAAATGTTATGGGCATTTGGGTCCATTGATTTTAAAATAGTAATTTTGGTTACTTTTGGTGCATGTGGATCACACATGGGATTTGAAAATAATAGGAAGAAAATTAAATAAATTGATGTAATAGAGGAGAAGAATTAAATAAAATAATTAAGGAATTTTTGTTTCGATGATGATCACATGGAGGCACGTGGGGACGTACCCCTCTGTGGGAACCTTTGTTACCATTTTAAATTAAAAGAGCCTTTAATTAATTCTTGCTAGGGATTGTTAACTAAATAGATTGTGTTGGGAAGTGGTCTTTTAATTTATTTCTAGATATTTAATTCTTTATCATTTTATATAATTTATATTTATATTTATTTTATATTACATTTAAAAAATTATTAATAATTAATAATACAAAATATACAATTAATAATAATTAGATATCAAATTATATGATAAATTTTTTTTAAAAAAATCTGAATAAAAAGATCCAACTATCAATGTTAAGGGTCACCCTAAAGACGGCTTATTTTAGTTCTTAACCCATAAATGGTGAAATAAAGCAAGCTTAACCAACCAATGAACGATGTTGAAAAATACCTATCCAAAATAACGATTAAAATTATCTTTAGTCGATGGTTGATAACAATGCAGAAAAAAAATCAAACAATATGATAATTTACTATATATAACCAAAATATTCAGAAATTCAAACAAATCAATAAAAGTTAAGTATAAGAAAGTTTTCATATGAATGACATTTTTATATCTAGTTCCAATAACTCATAAAAAAAAATATAAGTTTATATTTGATTATTTCACCTCGTTGTTAAGAAGGGAATTACGAATAAGAATTCGAGAAATGATCACCAACATAATAAGAAAGTACGAGTAGAAAATGAACCACCAACAATTATGAGTATTATTAATTATATTATAAAAATTCGAGACGAAAAATCAAATTCGAATAAATATGATGTTGAATCGAAGAAAATACAATATCAACCCAATCTAAGTGATGAAAAAATAAATCAAGACTACCTCCGATTTTCAATTTCATTTGACGAGATCAAACCATTTTGTTTTGACTTCAAATAAAAGTTTTATTATATAATTTATTATTTTACTATTGAGAAATTATAATGACAATTTTTGTATATTAATATTAGATAACTTAAGTCTGAAAAAGATTTATCTTAATAATCATATTTTAATTTAGAGAATAAACAATAAATATCTAATATGTTTTTAGTATTTTTTTATTAGAAAAGATGTATCAAATACCAATAAGATAATTAAATTTTTTATTTTTCAAAATTATAACAATATTAGTTGGGGATGTGCCAGCTAATTATTATTATTATTATTTCTGCTGGCTATATGAAATAATTAAATAATATTTGATGATGAAGAAAAAATGTAAAATAATATATAACATGCTGTAATGGAGTGATTTCTGTTTATGTGTAGCTGATCACTAGTTTATTTAATTAATTAACTAGCCTGTCATCCAAATAACCTAATAATACTTTTAAATTTTTTAAATTTTATTATTACTCATGATATCTAATCACTTATTAATTGTATTATTTTGACTGGGAGGCTATAAATTAATTGAATATATAAATGTAACTCTGGTCCCTCTTCTTCAATTATTACTATTATTTATGGCTGCCACCTAATTAATGCAATTAAATTAAATTAAATTATGATCAAATGGAGGTGACGGCTATATTATTATTATTAATATTTCTTCCTTTTTCTATTATTTATTTAGTATAATAATAACTTAATTTTTTTTTTTAAGAAATGAAGATGAAATGGGAGACAATTACATGGGGAAATATGCATATTTATTTTTGTTAGTAATTAGACAAATGCAAATTTGATCATAAGTCAAACAAATATATATATATGTGCTACCCGACAAGATTGGAAGCAGGGTTTTGTACATGTTTTTACCCACAATTAACTTTATATTAATTTGTCTAATTCACACCCCTCCTTAATTTAATCCTCTCTTTTTATTTTTATTTTTTTTTGTGATTCTTAGAAAAATTACAAACCGACCATAGGGAATAGGTGTTCATTTGTAAGAATATTAGATAAGGGATGTTGCTTGATACTATAACCTAGTTAAGATTGTGATTTTGTTCTAAAAAATATGATGTTGTTTTTGTTCTAATTCAAATGATAAAAAAAGAATTATATATGTGTTTTTGGTTTGGTTTGATTTTTTAAATGAAATATGTAATGAAAAGAATGTTTCGAATATAATAAATTCAATATTCATATCCCACTTTATATTTTAAATTGGATGAGTTGATTCGAATATATGTTGGTTAGTTGGTTCATTCAAATTTTTGTATATATATTGTTTTATAAAAAAATAAAAAACAAAAAAGTCTTAAGGAATTGAATAAAAAAATATTTATTTTATGTTATGACATAGATAGCTTAAGTGACAAAAATTTTGTCTAAAAAATCATAAATTTCAGATTTGACTAAGAATACTCTTATTAATTGGAAATGTTATAGTCAATTTTAGAAATAAACCCAAGTTTAACCATAATGAAAAATAATCTGATTGGTTGGAATTTTAGTTTTTCAAACACATGGAAACTTCAAATTTAATATCATTAACTAATTACCAACCTGTTATAATTTATATAAAATTGTAATGTTATTTAGATAAAAAAATATATAATAATTATCATTAATACTCCTTTAAGAGAATAATTGATCACATTTTTGTACAAGTTAATGTATGTGATGTGACACTATTTTTTTTTGTTATGTCAATGATTCTTAAGATAGATAAGATAGTTTTTATATTAATTTTTAAAAAACAAATATTATTTAATTATTTATATTTATTCTCTATCTTCAATAACTGTTCAATTAAATAATTAAATATAAAAGTTATTTTGCACAAATAGTTTAAAATAAACTATAACTGGCCTCTACAATTTTGTTTTGTTGTAACTAATTGACCAATAATAATATTTGTATTTATTTTTTGCTATTCTTTTTCCTTTTTTTTCTCTGGTTACCTTTTACTATTTTTATTACTTTACCAATACCTTATAAAATAGATTGTTGATTAAAAAAATACAGGTAGTATATTTATCAATTAAAAAAGTGCCACATGTACAAAGAAAAGAAAAAAATCAACAAATGATACTTCACTTTCACTTTTGTATATAAATATCACTTTATGAGTGAAATACAAGATCGATTTAACCAACTAATATGATCATCAACAATAAATATTTGGTTACTGTAAAAAAAAATACAAATGTAAAATTATGAATCACAAATTAACCAACAAATAAACTGTGGTCTATTCAACTAGACTCTACTTATACAAATTAAAAATAATTTCAATTTTTAAATGGATTAAGTTAAAAATTGTGAGAAAATACCACTTTCCAAATCCAATATGCTCTCAATACAAAAAAAAAAAAAACAGCCTCCAAAATCTAACTAAAAAAATGGTAGGGACATGAATCTCTTCTTCTTCTTTTTTCTCAACACTTAACATCTCTTGACAACAGCAGTAGCAAAGTATGGATGATGAATGAATTCGAAAGAAACCTTTAAGGATGGCTCTAGGGCTCCTAACCGTGATATGAGGTTTACAGCAACGCTATTATGTTCAGCAACATGTTCTAATCGTCTTAATTCCGCCATTCTCTCTTGATCGTTTGAGAAACTACCCTTTAGCTCCTTCAAAATCTTCTGAGCATCTCTAAAATAATTATATCTACCAAGATTCTGACACAACCAATCATAGAAAGATTCTCATGTAAACATACAAAAATCATCTCTTCTTCTTTTTTATTCATTAAGACTGACTGACTCATTTACTTACCGATAAACAGGCTTGACTAATTTGCTCGCTAAATGATAGGTAAGACATGTGCTCAGGAACTGAAGCTCTTAGAAGAAGCTCAAAGTGTTGAACAAATCTCTGCCATAGAACAGCAGCACAAACAAATATGGTGAGAATTTAGTTCATACATCATGTAGAAACAGCCATCACAAGACAATCATATCCAAAAAAGAGAAAATTTAGGTATCAAACTTTCGCATGTTTACGACATGATATGGGAAAACAAATGACGGAAAAAAGAAATCAAAGTATCATATGTATTGTTAATATCCTTTATGCATGATGGGCACGCGCCAACAATTCAATGGGAATAATTCTATCTAACTGGAAAACCATTACCTCATTTTCAGTATTAAATGGTCCTGGACTAGAGAAGGTGTTGAGATCATTCCTCAGAGCAGCAAGCATCTGAGCAGAAAGGTAATATGTTTGGGATAGTTAAACAGTGAACTTGAAAGAATTGATAAGCCCGAATAAGAAACTATATTTTTTTAAAGTAAATTTACCATTGTGAGCCCTTCTGAAAGATACATATGACACCGAAGCAATAAAACCGCAGGTGGGATTAGAAAATCCCTTATCGAGTCCTTCGCAGAGTCTTTTTTCTTCTTCACCTTTCGCTTGGCTGAACAAACAAGGAGTAAACATGCATGGTAAGACATTTTATTCTATAAAATTAAAAAGAACAGATCAGAATTTGAACCAATAATGAAGATATAAGAAGATACTCTCTTGATATCAAAAGCTTACTTACCAACTTCACTGCCAGTCAAGAGCTTAAGATGTGTTTTCTCTATAAGCTTCATCAAGAGGATATTAATATACCAGTATACCATGCAATATTCATTTGGAGAGTACAGCTCCAGTTCAAAACCCAATACAAGAAATCGTGTTGATATCCAATAAGTCTGTTCTTCCACCCAAAGGAGAATACATTGGGATATTTTCATGTAATCACCCTGTCAAAGCCAGTCATACAATATTATAATTCGTTAAAGATTTATAAAGTATAATAGATCAGAAAAGAAAATCTAAGAGTGGCAAGCAATGTACCTCACTAATTGAAATGCTTGAAGCAGCTCCAAAGTCTCTACTAGAAACCAGTTCCAGCTGAAAAGAAGCACTTTATTTTTTAGGCATTTCTCAGTATAAAAAAAAATTGAAGTAAAAAGTTCCACATGCAAATACCAAAACACATATAGAAGGTTTTTCTCAACCTGTATATAGATGACTCGCCAATCTTGTAAAATTTTCCCAAGCTTACGCCTTTGCCACGCAGCATTTGTGGAAAGAACTTTAATCAAATTGATTACCAACTGCAACATTCATGCATGAACTGTATTAGATCAATTAACCTGGCTCAGAGGGTAACATTAAAAAGCTAGAGCATTATATAAAGGATCTTGAAACAAATAGACCATAAAATTATATTATCAAAAGAAACCATACATGACAAAATATCAAGAAGAAGCTTCAAAGCATGCCTATTTAGAAACTGATATTTTGTTATAACTCTTGTCACAAACACGATCTCATTAAAAAAAATCTCAAAATTAAATTTGTTTGTTTCATTTGGTATAAAGATTATATTTTCTCAATCATGATCCAGATTATCTTTATAGATCATTGAGATTTTTGACAAACATAACAAATGTAGATTTTTCTGAATCATAATATGTGATATCAAAACGGCTCTTAATGTGCACTCAAAAGATTGGATCTTGGTAAATATTAATCTGGCTTGATAACTTTGGTTGCTCCAATTGGAGCTTCAATTGAACATAAAAAAACATCTTAAGTTATTCAATGATGCAAGTTGAAATCTTGACATAGATAAACGTCTAGTAGCACCAATAGTTGTATCTACGAATAAGAAAACTTGCATTACCTGTTCTAGTTGCACAAAAGCTTCAGTCTTTTGAATTTCATGGTTCATCATAATTTCAGGTAATGATGCAGCTTTTGAAATTGCAGCAAACATAGAATCTCGGCCATAAAGTTTCCCATCTTTAACCAGTAGGAGCTGCACAACTAGCCCTCAGGGTGAGCAGCGACTAATGGAGTAATAAATTAGCGGTAACTGATATGACAGTAAGATAACATGGTATTGGCTAAACCAAACATGATATATGAGAACTACACCGTAAAGGTAAAAGTACTACTATACTAGCCCCGTTTGGCCTTACAAGCCGTCATGTCTCAAATGTTAAGCATAAGCAGATTATGGTTTTGCATCAGCAGACCTCTTTTCTCAAAACTAAAGCAATATTGGTTGGCTAAAATGGAAACAAATTCTACAAGAACCAATAATAACAAGAACCAACCTGGAGATGGGCCCTAGCAACCAGATCAGGACGAGACTTTTGAAACTCAACCACAAATCGAAATACCTCATCAAGTAGTGGGTCCAAGGAGAATGAACATATTGTATCTAAATCATTAAGGAGTTTTTGGAAATATTCAACAGCCTGGGGAGTAGGAACCATGATAAGTTTCAGACACATCCGCAGACAAACAAATCAACAATTCTTTCTGTGTACCTTCCTCCAGCTAAGGATTTTGATTGTCCGAGGAGGAGTTGGAGCAGATAGTCTTGCGTTTAACCCAGCATCAAAGCCAATTGGAGGACAACCAGAGGCTGTAGTTGTGTTTTCTTGTCCATCTTCACATGTCCCACATTTATTAGATCTAAGAAATTCCAAAGTCTTAAGAATGTTATCTAGCTCCAATAAGCAAGAAGTTATATGTTTTCGTGCCAGCTCTAAGCCTTTTCCTTGAGGCCGACGCATGCATGTTAAGACATGGTAGAAGTGCTGAAACAAAACAAATTGAACACATTAAGGAAAATGCTGAACAAGTTCTAAAACCCCGTAGTGATCAAATCATGAAATGAAAATGTGAAGGAAAATTTTCTATGAAACTTAATACAGATTTTTTCACAAATTTAAGCTGTACAAAAAAACCTAATTTATGCAATCAGTGACATACCGTGACACACTCATAAATGAAACAAATGAGGAAAATGCCATTGAAACTAACCAAACACAGAACAGAAAAACGTACATGCAAGACAATATATCTAAATCAATATTATTAAGGACATGAGAGCAAAAACACAAGGCAAGACCTTATGGAAACGTATACGGCATAGCAAAGCTTTGCAGTAACCTTCTTCCAAGTCAGGATTTGTTTGCAACGGCTCTGTATCTGCATTTAGTAACATTAGCAAGCTTTGAAGAATCCAACATAATTTTTTTATATATGCAAAGCAACTTGCTAGTTAAAATGCTCAAGCATGACCTAAAGTAATAACTGAAGCTGATAACTGAGAAAAAAAATGCAAATACTGGCTAGTTATCAACAAGCTTGATTGGGGAAACTAGAGGAAACAAACAATAAAGTAGTTTGTAACGGTTTCTATTAGTTACTGTACAGTCTATACCAGAAAATACTAGTAATGACATGACAAACTTAGATATCAGGCACTTATGCTACACTTTGCTCCAAACCGAACAGGCGAACATCCATTACACAATTCGTGTTCAACTAAAAGTCTGAACTTGTATATCTATGCATTAATAGCTGTTGCGAGAATCTAGTCTGAACTTGAATTTTTTTTCCAATGAAAATCAATCTTTAATGCAGCAAATACTGTAAGAAAAAACATGAAGAAAATTACATACCTTCTACTGATCTTCTTTTCGACGAGGATGCTTTACAAGCACGAAGTTGGCGTGAAATTGTTTCTTCCACCGCATGTAGCAAAGATAAGCCCTTATCATCTCCATCAACTTTCAGAGGTAGGCCATAAGTCATTGTAAAAATGTCCTCTTCCTGATTACAAAAATTAGGATAAAACTAGAATGAGAAAATGGTTGATGAATATCATAGAACTCTAGATTAGGAAAAATCTAGATGACAATTTACGCCCCTAGTTTGCCAAAGCTACAAATTGGTGAAGCATGATAAAATAGACATTTAAAGCAGCTAAAGATTAAAATTCCTGAAAATGATGCAACTTTAGCGTCGACTCATGACTTGTACATTTTTGGTTATATTTCTACTATAGACGACGAGGCTTTCGTGTTGACTATAGTTTCAATGAATTTTTTATTTTTTTAATATAGGATGCTAGCATGACCCCAACAGCCATGACACCCTGGGATTCAAACCCGTGACCTTTTGTCTCTTAGGAACAACTCTTGCCACTTGAGCTACTTAGGGTTATGGTTTCAATGAAATTTAATAAAATAAAAAAGCCTGAAACTGGCATTCATACTCTCAGACCAACTTCCAAGTGACACGAGAAATGGCTAATATGGTGCAGATGCCAAAAGAAGACAAAGCACTTTTATCAATAATATATGAACAAATTATATTCCTATCCTATAAAGAATAAAAGGCAATGCTTGAATACTTTACTTCATGTGTGCGAGCTTCAGAGACCACTGAAACAACAGCATTGCAAGTGGCACGTATTACTCTGCAATAAGAATGCAACAACGGATGTGATGCTGTTCTTTCCGGCCTGAGAAGGTATATACAGGCAAATACTGTTTGTGCAAGTGAGTGACCCTTGTGCCATGTTGCCTGCATTTTCAATAGTATGTCAATTGTAAAAGTACCTAAAGAATCATACAACTGCAGATAAAATTGATGTAAAGTACCTCACATGCTAGAAGATGATCCATGATATCAATAATACATTGGACATCAACGGTTCTATTTGGGCTTAATGGGACAGGAGCAATACCATCTTCAATTGCTTCATCAACAGAATAATATCTGCAAACAATACCGGAATCCATCTTTGGATCCATTATCTAATCACCAAAAAAAATAGACCATGTAAGTGTTAGAACATACGATCATTACCAAATTATGGACAATTCTAGCCTAGCACTCGCGCTTATCATCAAAGTTGGTTTTCAAAATGAAAAAGTAAAAAAAGTCAAACCAAAATCAATAATTCTAGGACAATCACAGAGATGAATGTAGAAACTAAATGAATAATATACACAAACTAAGGAAAGTGCAGCATTAGAACAACAAGAATAAACATATCATTGGCAAGAACAGCATTAGAGTGGAAATAATACATGCTAAGAAGCATGAGGAAAACTACCACTAGATAGAATGGTATAAGTATGAGTAACTTACCTCCAAAGCAGACATGGCAGCAAAAAGATTAAAATGGTCACCATGTATGAGCTCACCATCTTTAAGATCTGTGAGAGCATGTAGAAATAATGGCTAATGAATTCCTTAATACACAATTGCAAAGCAAATAAAGAATGCAACCAGTTTGTATGAATTCAATTTACCATCTGAATAGCCAATAAGTAAAAAGAAATCCCAACAAATTTGTGAACTTAACAACAATGCATTCATTCAATAGCTAAGCAAATTCCATAACATGGTATGTGAATCAATACGGATTAATTGCTCAGATCAAAAACAGCTCAACTTATATAGAGGAACTTGATTAAGCTATAGAAATGGACAAAGGGATTGATGTTTAGGTCAATATATAGATTAAAAGAGAAAGTAGTCTGACCTTTGCAGGCGGCTTCAAGTAAAGGAGAAACGTCGGCCCAGACGGTCTGTTCGCTTGAAGGAATAGAGTGATTTAAGTGCGGCTGATGAACATATTCTGCCATTTCAGAATGCTTTTCTTTTCTTCCTCTCCGAAGCCTCCACTATTTCTCTCTATCTTTCTTTCTATGTGTGTGTGTGTGTGTGGTTCTCTCTATGTGACTGTATATGTTGTGTTATTGAAACAGTGCTGGGAGAATCAGAGGATCGATTGGGAGAGACAACGAGGGTTTTGTTTCAGGATTCAGAAATTGGGATTCTCACAATTCCAAATAAAAAATATCAACCTTCATTTGAAAACGGTTTATCAAATATAGTATAAACTTTACCGGTTCACTCTTAAATAATAATAACAACAAAAACTTATGGAAATAATTATAATACGGTCGAACCGTCGAACCGATTCATAATTTTCTGTATCGATTATGTCCGGTTCAATTGACGATTTAGACCGATTATATATATTTACACATACATATTTATTTATTTTTATATTTATTTTTTTTAAATTATTTTAATTTAATTAATACTCTTCTTTGAATTTAGAAGAACTAAAATGACATCTTATAGTTACGTACCCGCTTCAACTCAAAATGATTTCAATTGAAATTAAATTCGTGGCAACAATTTTTATCACTTGATTACCTTGATGAGTTTTTTTTTATATTATTCATCTTATAATCGACCAAATTTATTGACGTTTAACTGTTAACAGACGGATGAAGATTTTGAAAAATCGACACTAACAATTGAAATGAATCTTTCGGTAAAAAAATCACCGAACCAAATTGTTTATAGTCCTATTAAAGATCCATTAAACACTTTTTAAAGTTTGATTAACAAATTTTAATCCATTTTCTAATTAATTTGTTGTAATTTTTTGAATAAAAATGATTTTGAACTTATTTATAATAATTCAATTTATGTGGAACCATGAGTGAACATTTAATTCGATGTGAACGATTCAATCGCTATATCGACCCAATTCGAAATAAAAATACTTAGATCGGCTTAATATAGGGTTTTAATATAATAAAACTGATATATTATCGTTAAATATTCTTAATAAATCGTATTCACGCTCGAAATATATTAATTAAAGTTATGATTTATAAATAAATTTTACGAATTTACCAATATCATCTTTTAATCTTTATTTAAAATTATTATTTTGTCAGATTTTTAGTCATTCCTTAGTTTTTTTCCTCAAAACTAGCAAATGAGTTGAACGAGATTATAAATTCCTAGTTTTGAAATCCGTCTGAATCCGCCGGTTGAACCGGCAAACCCGGTGAATCGGTCATCATACCAGACTAAGTGAATGAAAAAATCAAAAATACAATTAACCTGGTTAAACCCGATCAACCCGTCGATTGGACCGAAAATCCGGTAGTCCGGGTTAACCCATCGATTTATCTTATTTAAAAAAAAACACTTCTTTTCTTTCTCACTTATCACTCTCTCAGTTCCCCTCTTCCCGTTTTTTGGTTCCCATTGGATTTATCTATTTCTAGTTCTATGTTGGTAGATTACCGATTTCTAGTTCTAGACACTAACAATATCAAACTCTTTCATTCACCTCAAGCTCCACCTCCTACCTGAATCAGCTGATTCCGTTTTTACTAGACTAAAAAAACGATTTAAGGTGTCATTGTAAGTCATAATTTAAACATAGTTTTTTCTCTAGATAAAAACATAGTTATCCAAAAATCGGAGGTTGTAGTTTGATTTGAAGCCTTGTCCATCGCATGATCCAGTTAAGTCTATTTTATTTCAACTTCTTTTAAGTTATTGTTATCATTTTTTGGTCAAAATTTGACATATTTTGAGGTTCATACTTCATATAGTTGATGACAGTAATTTGCTACTATTTTGAGGTTCATAATTCATATAGTGATTATTAGGTCTTTAGATTATCTTTTTATGTGTAGTTTGAACATGGATTCTGTTAGAGAAACACCAACAATGCAACACCAAATCTTCAAGTGTACAATCTCAAACTTCTGTAAAAAGAAAAGTTGATCCTACATGGGCTCATTGTAGAGAAGACTGGGTAATTAACAAGAATGAAAAGAGACTCATCTGTCTTTATTATGAAAAATTGATAAAGGGTAGAGTATTCATTGCGAAACAATATTTTGAATTTTAATCTCTAATTTGACTATTTTGTATAAACAATTTGATGATTTTTTTGCTATTTTATATTATTTTATTATTATATGAAACTCACATATTGAACTAGTAACTTAGTGACCAAGTCCCTTCACTGAGTTGATGACCAGGTCGGGTTTCAAAACTATGATAAATTTGAGCTCAAGCTTGACTCGAATATATACTTAAAAGTTCGGTTCGACTCGAAAAGCTTGAATTAAAATTAAAGTTTCAAGTTTGAGCTCGAACTTAAACCAAAATATATTTTTAAAATGAAAATATTAAACTTCCATACCTATTTAACATTCAAAATATGATATTTCTAAATAAAAATATAAACCATCATAATTATTGAATAATTCCAAAACATGATAGTCCAAAATTCAAAACATCAAACCACTATTATTAATTAAAATTCAAAAACATGACATTCCAAAATCAAAGTATCAAACTACATAAATTGAACTACTTGCATTCAATAATATAAAGTGTTTAAGCTTAAAAATAATTATATAAAAAAATATTAAAACAAATAACTAAAATTAAATTTACTTTAAAAATAAGACACCAACAAAAAAAAATTATTGGTATGTCCTCTCTTTTTTAAAAAGTTAAAAATTAATTAAATATGTGATAAAATTTAGTTGGTAAGAAATTAGTAATAAAAACATTCTATTTATATGTCGAAGTTAGCCACCCCACAAAGTAGAGTCGTCACTATATTCGTAGATAGTGATGAACGGTAAGAATTAATGACTATTGTCCCAACACTAAATGTTACTTTTAAAGTCATGAAACTCAATGTTCTAAAATATCACCTGCTATCTTTAATAATATTGGATATTGTATTTTATTCATCCTCCATCATTCTAAACATGAAAAATCTTTAAAATTATCATTATTTTTTAGACGATGATTTTCAAGATAATCTACCAATTTAGATCTCTTACTCTCCGAAGATTCAACTTTTGCACAATAGTCAACAAAATCATCCAAGTTATACATAGAACTTTGACCTATTTTAACATTTGAAGAATCAAAACTCTTAAACTCGAATTAATGAGGAGTTATTTTATTACAGTCTAAAGTTTTAATATTAAAATAAAGAAAAAATATATTATATATTATTAGACTCGAAAAAGCTCAACAAACCATCAAACAAGCATTATATGAACTCGAGCTCGGCTCGAACTTGGTAAAAGTCAAACTCAAGTCGAGCTTTGATCGAGCGGTTCAAGAGCAGTTTGACTCATTTGCAGCCATACTTTTATCACAACTACATTAGTCGGTTAATTTATGTGAAAACTCTAGCATTATTTATGTTTTATAATTTTTCGTGTTTGTAAATAATAAAAATCTACACACCAATTTATAAAATTAAAAGGATTATTTTGATTTATTTTCAAATAAATAAAATAAAAATAATTAACTCCATGGCCAAAAACCAAATTAAAACAATTAATTAAGATTAATTATTGTAATAATTAAATCTAATTAATTAATATAATGGCCAAAAAATTTATTTGGGATAAATTTTGTACTAATTTTATCTTAAAATAATTTTTTAAAAAATTAAAGGATTAATATAAATAATTTAGGATGAAATGAGATACTCATTTCATCCCTAAAAAATATTTACTCAACCATAAAATATATAAAAAAAAAAAACAGCAAAATATTTCTCATTTTATTTTAATATTTTGTGTATTTAAAAAGATCAAAATTAAAGACAAAATAGTGAAAGAAAAATCAATTTCAAACAAACCCTTAAGGTTTTAAAAATATAAATAAAATCATAATCGGGTGTAGCCGAAATCCTGGAAGAAAGCTACAAACGAAACCGCTCCCATCAGATTGGCATTGAATTATCATCAAACGCCTTATACGCGCCCACATAGCCCGCTACAACCAAAGGACCGTGCGCCCGCGAAGTAGCGAATCGACTAATGTGAGTTTTAGCTTCGCCAGCCATAATGCGACGAAACAGCCAAAACGTGGACAAAATACTAACGGACCGATCCGCGTCCGCATTCTTACCGTAAACGGCGTCGTTTCACCATCGATCATCTTCTCCAATGCGATCGCTAAAAGGATAAGAACAGATCCATCTTTGATTTTTTCAAAGATGGAGCTTTCTCGTTAGTCAACATTTCCAACTGATTCGAAAGACGAAATAATCACCCTATTACGTTGATCATTTCTCCTATCACCATAGGCACAATCACTACATATTCCGACAAGTGGGATGAAGAATAGCCAAAACGACATTAATGGCTTTTGGCTGATTTGATCCACTTGAAGTTTCCACCAACTCATGAAGGCTATAAATAGTCCCCCTAAACAAATCCGAAGCCAAGAAATTCACTCTCCAACTTCAAATCAAAAGAAATTCGAAATCCACTTGCATAAGGATCTAGGCATCCCAAAAGCTTCTCTAAGGTCTAAGGACAATTCTCCAATCTTTGATATGCTTCCAATCATCCTTTAATTCACACTTCTAGTTTGAAATTGAAATTTTATATTTCAGTTTTCATAAGTTTGTATATTGTATGATTGTTAGATTTTAAGATTGTAAATTGATTCTAAGATCATTTCCAAGTTTTTTATTTATGTTAAAATAATCAATCAACCTTAAACAGAAAAACTCAAATTTAATTTGAAAATTTCAAAAATCAGGTTTACTGTTCTTGGGTTAATCCTCAAGAAAAGATGCCTAGAAATCATCCCAACATATTTTTAATGATATTGGGAAACCATTTGGATCATGTTTGATCCATCCTGATCATGTTTGATCAAAATCATTTTTTTCAAAATAATTGAAATTTTTGAGTTCTTGATTTGGTCCAAACGAGCAGTTAGTGTTCTTGTTTTGGTATCAATTAAGTATATGAAGTGTAAGGAAGTTATTGGCTAGCTCCTTACACTTCAAAACAACTTTAAAACCAAAAATCCAATTTTTGGCTACAAATTATTTTGAACAAATTGATCATTACCCATATCAATTGATACTTTGGGGGTGATGTTCTAAATATTACTAGGAGTTTTATGAATCTACCCAGGCCATTGGATTGAAGAATCCAAGCCTACATCAAAATTGCAAAACCTGCAATTTTGATGTTCTTGAGGACCGATAAGTCCAACCGAGAAACGAGAGATCCGATCGAGGATCTTCGGTCTAAACCAATGATCATCGGTCCGAACTGAGAGGTTCGACTAAGAAAATTAACCTAGGATCGATAGGTCCGACCGAGGCTTATTAGCTAAGACTGAGAGTTTCGACTGATGTTCTCCAGCTAGGATCGAGAGGTTTGATCGGAGATTTTACATCCAACCAAGAGGTTAGACCTAAGACAGAGAACTCTCGATACTACGACTGATGGCCTCCACCTAAGACCGAGAGATCCGACCGAGAGATCAAACCTATGACCGAGGAATCTTGACCTTGACCGAGAATTTTCAAACCATGATCGGTAAAGTTAGCCCAAGATTAACCCAGGACTAGTGGTTTTTACACCCCAACCGATAATCCCAGCCATGGACCAAGAGTCCTTAACACCTCGACAGAGGCTTCTTAGCCCAGACCGATGGGTCTGACCAAATGTCTTAGACCCTGACCGATGAAAATGAACCCAAGGCCTAGGACACCGGTCTTAAGGCCTATTTGGTTCCCATTTTCAAAATCCAAAATTATTTTTGTAATTTTTGAACCTCAAACCATTTTATAAAATCCTAGAAAATTAGAAAATGATCTCAAAATATGTTTGGAATATTTTCACAAAAAATATTTTGATAAAGGCTCGTTTGAGATTTATATTTAAACCCTAATGCCTTTAAATGACTGAATAGAAAAGACTAAAGAAAACAAAGCTCAAATAGGCGAGCCGTCTTGCACCCCGTCCCAAGAATCTGATCCATATATGAATCTTGAACTTATACACTAGAAGACATAAAAGTAAAAGAAAGTTTTTGCTCAACCAACTGACCAACAGAAACAAGGTTTAATGTTAAACGGGGAATGTGGTAGATATCTTGAAGAGATGGTGAAGTGGCATGACCAGTATGTGTGATGTGCATAGTTGCACCATTTGTAGTGTGAATGTGAGGTGAGGTGGTGAGAAGTTTTAAGGAATGCAAAAGATTAATGTTAGAGGGAATATGGTTACAACAAATAGAGTCCATGAACCATTGTTGATTACCTGATGTGGTGGCCAATGAAGGATTGACAGATAAACCTTGAGTGAGTAGTTTATAAATATCCATAAGGGTGAGAGTAGTGGACTGGGGCGCCTGTAAATCATTTGTGGTGGTGGCTATGGAGGAGGAAAAACTAGTTGAAGAAGATGTATAACCCAGTTTTGAGCATTTTTGAAGGATATGACCCTTTTGGTAATAATAACGACACTCAATGTTGGGGAAATGAGTGTACACATGATCAGTATTCGGACAACAACGACATATAGCAGACTTATCTAATCGAGCATCTTTCCGAGCATTCTTACGAGAAAATAAGGGTAGAGAAGATGAAACCATCGCAATAAAGTCAATAGTATGAGATCAAAACATGGCAAGGTGAGTAGCCTCAAAAGAGATATCCTTCATAGTTGTGTCTAACAAAGGCAGTGGGTGATGATGGAGCAATGATCCACAAACAGACTCGTACTTAGGGCCAAGCTATATCGGTAGTTGAATGACCTAAAGTGTTTCTATTAATGTTGGCCTCATCAATTCGATCCCATAGTGATTGGATAGTAGAGAAGAAAACGTTAATGGATTATCCTGGCTCATCTTTTAGTGTATGTAACGAACTCAACAACTAATAGTGGTGCATTCCTCTGGTAGTCTGGAATCGATCTTTCAAATAATCACAGACCATCTTGGTGGTATCCATTCATCGAATCTGGATCTGAATATTCTTAGATGATGTATTTTGAATTCATGTAAGAATAGTATGATTCTTACTATCCCAATCATCAATAGCCACACAATAATCGTCAATTTCCTTTGTAGTGGGCGGAGTAGAGGAAGATCTAACATATTTTTTTTTGGAAAACGGTAAAAACTATTTCATTAAAATCCCAAAAGTGGGAGGGTCAATAATCAAAGTTAGACAAACCATGGTTATGATTAAAAGATGACAAAAAAATGACCCTAAAGAACCTAATTAGTAGCCATCAAACATACGAAAAATAGATATTACAAACAAAGAGTACAAATTATATCAAATCCTAATTATCCCAATTATGATTTTTATTTCCAAACCAACCTAATATTTCAACAGGTTGTCTTCTTCTTCCCCTTGTCCTTGTCCTTCCTCTTACAATAAAAGGGGATGAACTGAAGAGGTTGATGAATACTGCATATTCTCATTTTGATTTTTTCTTTTATATGAATCCGTTCTGATTTGATAAAAAGAATTATTCTTCAGGATTTCTGAGCTCTTCACCTTATTATTCTCAACTTAAATTTCGAGATCATTGTCTTTATTTTCTTTAGTTTCAGCTTTAAAATCCTTAGCAAGTTTGGATTCCTCTATATCAACCTTAAAATTCTTTTCTTTCTCTTGATTAGCTTAAGTATCTTCCTCTATGTTTTTATTAGTAACTACTTCAACTTGATTGGATTGAGAATCCTCAACTATCTATTCAACATGATTAGGTTGAGGTTCCATCTCCTTCATTGTATTGCTTTCGTCTTGTACATAATTTTCTTTATCTTTCGTTTTCTGATCTTTAACCACATTTTTCTCTTTGATAATAGGCACCTCTGTTTCATTTTCCTGCATCTTTACTTTTCTGGCCTTTATGAATTTTCTAATATTTTTCCTTAGTCAAATCACAATTTGGGCTTACATGTTGGAATGTATTACAGAAAGTGCATATGTATAGCCTCCACTCATAAGTGATTTCCATGACAGTAGGTTTTCTTTACCAATTAAAAAAAATCATATATTCGGATCACAAATCATAGTTATCTTCTGACAACATAACCGTAATATTAGATGCCTCCACACGATCCATATTGAGAGACATAATGGAAAAATCCAAGGTAGAAAAAAATAATAATAACTAGCCAAAAAATATATGAAAAGATTCAGTAAAGACATCAGATACCTCAGAATGCTGAGCGAATAAAAAAACAGTAGAGAATTAAAAAAAACAAATGAGATCCGAAAATAAATAAATAAATAGTCAAAATCAAAATATGACCGCACAGGTGCGTCGATGATCGAAGTTGAACTGGATTGCGACAGATGACAACAACTTCTAAATGGGATGCAAGCCTGCAACATCTAGATGGGTTAGGCTTCTAACCCTCGTTAAATAATTCTCCTAAGATTTGATAAGCATATTCACTCAATTTACTAAACAATATATATACATATATGTTTAAAGAATTATAAGATTGTTCTTTTAGAGGTAAATATTTCTAAAATGTTTAAATTTAGTCAAAAAAATAAATAAAATTAATGTAATATTTCTTCTAAAAAGTTTTTCAATATGATAATTTAAGCTCAACTATTAACAAAATTTTTACCTAAAAGATTAAAATGTCTATGACTATATTCTTAGAACCTCTTCAATTTAATTTAAAAGTGGTAATGATTGTAAGGGTTAAACTAGTCACATTAGTCTAAAAATGGGATGCCATAATAAGTTATAATTTTTTTTACCTTGTTGTAAAATATAAAAATAAAATATATATAAATAATAAGAAGAAAAAGAATAAGAAATAGAGGAAAAGTTCAATATAATATTTTTTTTGTTGTTGTTTTGAGATTGGGCTTACGAAGGATTGATCTGCCATATCCATGGACTTGGTGGGTTTATCCCTTGGGCCGCCCCTTATAGCCACACAAATACTGGATAAAAAACAAATAAAAGAAAATTTATAAATTAAAAAAAAAAAGTAAAATAAAAGTCTTTTTTTCAATTATAAAATATGTTACATTTAAGAATAATTTTTACAATTAATTTTTTATATTATATATATTTTTTTATTATTATATTATATATATAGAAATGATTATACGAGGGAATTTGGTGAGAGAATGACTTGGCATAAGAAATCAAAATAATTTTTCTATTTTTTCTCTTTCCTCCCACTTTTACATTTTCTAACCAAGGTGATGTCAAGTCATTCTCTCACTAAATTCCCTCATCAAATTCCCTCTCTCTATCACTCCTTATATATATATATATTAACTATTAAACTGATAAATATATCAAATTGATCTTATATCCAACCAAATGAACCGATATTTAACCGACACCAACGGATGGACGAAGAATTTGAAAAAACGACACCAACTGTTATAATTAATCCTTTGGTGAAAAGACCGACCAATCTTTTATACTCCTTATATTGATCAAATAAACACTTTTCAAAAAGTTAGATTAACAAATTTGAATCCATTTCTAATTAATTTATTGTAATTTCTCTAATAAAATGATTATGAACTTATTTATAATAATGCAATTTGTGTGGATCTATATAATTTAATTCGATTTGTTTCAATCGCTATATCGACCCAATTCGAAGAAAAAAATACTTAGATCTAGTAAATATAGTGTTTTAATATAATAAAAACTGATATTATCGTTAAATGTTTCAACGCTCGAAATATACTATTTAAAGTTATGATAAATAAATCAGCATATTCTTTATTATTTTGTCACTGTTTTTAAGTTAATTTTATTTAATTAATATCAAAATTGATTAAATGAGCTTACAAGTATATTGAATATGAATAATTTGATGTATATAATTGGAAATCCATGAAATAAACTAATATTTTATGTGTGTTGTTTTAAAATATATTTTTATTTTTATAAAAAAATTATATAATTTTAGTGATTTAATTTTTTCAACATTTTCTTTCAGAAAATAAGAAACAGTAAAAGTTATAAATTATAAAATCAATAGAAAAATACAATAAAAAAAAAATGACCAACTAATTATAGAGTGACAAATAAACAATCACTATAAAACATCAACTTCAATCCTTTCTTCTTAAAAATATTGGTGTCCTCGTAGGATATTACTTATTTTGTCATAGTTAATGTTATTACAAATTTTATATGAATTCAATTCCGTACATATTTGTTTGCCCTATCCACATTATCAACACCATTTTTAATGTGTTAGACTTGATCATAATTCATAAGTATATTTCTCCCAACAGTCCAAATTAAAAGTTGCCACAAATGTTTTCATTGCTGGAAGTTGTCCGGGTCGGGTTTCAATTATTTGAGACTTCCATGCCTCGTATTATTTTCAATGTCGTCTATGAATCCTCTACAAATGCTCGATCGCCTAATACAACCTCCCCTTCAAAGCTTTCTCTAGTCGACACTTATTAATATTCCTAACATCTAAATTCTTAACTTTAAATACACTAACATATCTAACTATTTGACCTCAATCGTAAAAACTCAAATCACGATATTTCATTAAAATATGAGTATTGCAAGATGAAGTTTATGTTATCGTACACAAAATTTAGTTCTTACTTCTCCCAAGAGATTGACATAACAACTCGTTACATCGAAGTTCATTCCAACACAACCCCGTTACATTTCTAATGATCTATATATATGGGATCAACATATTGTCACAACAAGTTTATTTCATCTTATGTGTTTAATAAACTTGTAATTCAGACATAATATGACAATTATTTAATCTATACAACTTATAAAAAAAATCCATAAAAAAAAAACATAATAATTAGAAACACAAATGAATTAGCAACCAACTGAACCTCTATACTCAAGGAACATCAAGGCTGCACCATAATGAGCCAAAGCTCCCAACACCACAAAAACATGAAATATCTGATGACTATGTCCGGCCAGATCAAAGCAACCCGGCCTGAACCTCTCTGGAATCCGGTAAATGTAGAAAGTAGCCCCGGTTAAGTAAAAAATCGCCATGGCCGATTCATATCCCAGTATCGCATTCCTCCTCGGTTCATTCCAATTAGCCAATGTCCCATGAACAGCAGGAATCAAGCCTGATAAACCCATACCCACAAATAGAAAAGCCCTAAATGAACGATATTTGATCGAGGAGAACTTGGGCATGAGCAAAATAGCGATTGTGAAAGTACCCATTACGGAAATTCCAGCTAGGTAAAAGATCTGCCATAAGGGTTGGCATTGGAAGATGTAATAGATCGGAGGGAAGAAGGAGGTTATGATCATGACTGCGATTCCGACGTAGTCCATTCTTAATAGTAAGACGTTTAGGTTATGGGAATGGCAAGAGAAGAGATGGCAAGTTGTGCTTGAGAGAAGACAGAATAATGAACCAGCGAGAAACACGAAGAATGGCCATTTTTGAACCGGTGAAACCATCTCCATTTCAGGTGAGTTCAGATCGATGAACTTTGCTGTGACCTGTATGAAATAGTCAATTGTTATTGTGGGAATCATGAATCATGAATTATGAAATGGAATAATGTGTTTGATTGATTCACTTACTGGATACAAATCTTTTAAATTCTGTGATATGTTAGATTCTGAGCTCAATGGTGAAGAAGATGAAGAACTGTCATAAACATGAACAAAGTTAGATTAGATATACCCACAACCCACAACCCATAATTCCATGATTCTTATTATATGATTCTTGTTATTATACCTTGGAAATACACCAAAGAATTCAGACAATTGAGGAACATCAACCAAATTAGACATCATTAAACCCAGAAATAATCCAAACCCAATCAAGTGTCTGCAATCATAAACACAAAATTAGCACATATATATACCACTAAGTGATGAAAATGAAGATGGTTTTGGTTTTGGTTTAAACTTACGTCCAAACATTGAGAGTTTCATTATGCCAACTAAAGACACTAAAAAGGGCTTGTTTGAGAGGCCAATCGGATCTGTAATAGTTGAGAATGAACTCATTGTC
Organism: Impatiens glandulifera; assembly: GCF_907164915.1. Classification (NCBI taxonomy): domain Eukaryota; kingdom Viridiplantae; phylum Streptophyta; class Magnoliopsida; order Ericales; family Balsaminaceae; genus Impatiens; species Impatiens glandulifera. The sequence continues at coordinate 23,058,347 of NC_061870.1, forward strand.
TTTCATATACTCTGGAAGTTCATTATATGACAGAAGTGGATGCTGTTTTGGTTTGTTCTTCTTGGCCTTGCTCTTGATCTTCATCTTGCTTTTTGATGTTTGGGTGATTGCAATTGAGGATGTTTGAGAATCAATATCTTTTTCATCCATCTCTCTTCCTTTTCTCTTCCAAATAGACAGTTGAATGGTTCTGCTCATTTCTCAATTGAATCTTTTAAATAGAGATTCTCTGTATCTTCTTCTTCTTCTTCAATATGGAAGGAAGGAAGGAAGGAAGGATGGATGGAGTATTAATAAAGTTGCAGCAGCAATGGAGAAACACTAATGGCTGGTAGTTGGCTTTCACACTAATATTGGCTTGCTTTGGTGATCGACCTGTCTCAATTTGCTTATCAAATTCTTAAATTTAATTCGGTCTTGTTTGGCTACCTCAATAAAATCTATGGCCCATTCCCTGAAATTCTTTATGTAAAAAAAAAAATCATTTTTTTTTTTTGTAAAAATGAGTTAAATAGCATTACAATATAATAACTTAATAATTAATAAAAATTATTACAATCATTTTATTTTAAAATTATTTTATTTCAGTAGTTGAAAAAAAGGAATTTTAAAAATAAATTATAATATTAATAAAAATATTAAAATTTAAATAAATAAATAAAATAACTGTGTTTGATTGAAATAGTAATTTTATTAGTTTGACAAAAATTAAATAAGTAGATTATTTTATGAAAAAATAATCAAATTATGTAAAGCCTACGCAGGAGTGAAGTCACTAATGACTCGGTCAATGTTCGACTTTGATCAAATTCGAGTCAACTCGTTTAATATTCGAATCGAACTTATATCATATTTGATCGATGACCTGTCGAACTGTTTCGAGCATGATAATAAATAATTATTTAATATTAAAATTTAAAATAAATATTTTTAATTAACAAATATTTGAAAATTTAATTTTAGTTTAAATTTTTCGAGTCGAACTCGAACTTAAATTATAAACTCGTTCAAATCGAGCTTAAAAAAAATATTTAATTGAGTCGAACTCGAGCTTGGCTTGACTTGACTCATTTATAGCCCTACACTTCTCCTCAATGAAAATAATATTTTTCCTAATATTGTTTTAATTAAATACTAACTAAGAGCTCTTGCTTCCATTAAAATCATGATGAATGTGCCTTTGTTTATTATAAAAAAAGGAGCTCATTTATTTAAAGTCCAAATCATTCATTTTCAATGCAATATAATAAAAGAATTTATAAGGTCAATCGGATCATATTGAGTAAATGTCCTTTTTGACTTTTGAGAACTTTGGTACTAGTAATAAATTAGTTTGTATTTAGTATATTTCTTATAAAAAAAGCGTGATTTTCATGGTTAAAAAGATAAATCGTTACACGAACTAGATTCTTTCTAAAATATCTACATCGATGCAATTTAATGTTCTTTTGCTCATTTTTTTATGGTGTGTATGTTCGTATCACAATTTGATTTTTCTCTACTAAAAAAGTAAGGATTAACTAAAAGTTTAAAAATGGAAATAAGATGTATTGGATAACCTAATTAAGGAAAAAAGGATTAAATTGCTTGCCTAACTTAACTTAGATAGGCGGTGGAGTACCATTATTATTAATTAATATTATTACTACATTAAAGTTTTTGATTTCAATTCTACACGTAAAAGATTATGCATTAAATGTAACGAAAGCTGCCAAGATTAATTAAGCGGTTTTCCCATTACAGCTAAGGTCAAATTATTAAATATAGAAACATGGAAAAATGATAAAAAGATAAAGACAGACCAGGGACACATTATGGTTTGCCTATTTCTTGGGTTTAGGAATTAGCTCACCTATATACTCAACCTTCTTAAATGCTCCAAACATATGACCATGCATAAGCACCCCCATTTTGAACTATTTATTATTATAGACAGCTAACTTACAACTATATCTTTACTTTTCCATCAACTTAATATATAGTTGTCAATTATGAATATAGGTTAAATTCATTTATCTTATGGTGAGTAAGCAAGTCAAAAGATGCGCGGCAAAGATTAAAATGTTAGGTTTCAAATATGTAATCGGCGGTTGACAGTTGTGTGGTTGTGAGTATCTTGATTCTATTCTCGTGGGATTTCCGTGGCATTATAAAAAACAAGTTTGCATTATGGTAAGTCGTTGACGTATGTGTTATAAAGATGTGAAATCGGCGACTCACTTATTTTTGCATTATCAATGTTGATTAGCAGAAACGGATCTAGAATTCCGAGTTGGGGTAAGTTTGAAAAAAAGTTGGGGTGCGCTTAATAAAATAACGAGAAAATTATGGATAAAACGAGAGTGAATAAATGTAAGTTTTGTCTTTTATTTTTAAATTAGATAAAAAAAAATAGTGTATTAAATTAAAATTTTTAATAAATTAGGAAGTAATTTCACATTTATACCGTAATTTTTTTTTTTTTGTGGGTTTCAGCCCACCCAAACTCCTGCATAGATCAACTCTTAGTGACTAAATATATAGTCTTTTGTAGAGTATGATTCTAATTAATTAGATGATGTCTGATTATTTGAGTTATTGTTTTGAAGTTTGAATTGAGGTGATTGATGATATAACAGAAATACATATTTGGAATACTATACCAATTATTTTATGGTGTACTATGTAGTTTGAGAGAAATCGTTGAATCTTCAATGATCGTAGTCGTCCGATACGTAATATTCATAATGCTATTATTATGACGTCTTCTGATATTCGTTCTGAAAAATCTATAGTAGATCAGAGAGTTATTCATTCTTCTTAATTATTTATGATCTAGATAATATTTTGGGTAATGTGTTTGTTTTTTTTCTCTTATTTTTATATATATTTATTGTCTTTTTCATGATATACTTTATCGTTCTGTTTAAATAATTATTATCATTTTTAATATACCCGAACCATTTATATTTTTATTGTCCAAGTTATTGAATCTGCATATGCATGTAAATTTATAAATTATAACTTAAAAGGTTAAAATAATAACTCTAATAGTCTAAGAGTGAGTTGTGGTAGTTTTTTTAATTAAAAAATAGAACCCCGGGTGAAATTTTAAATATTTATGATGCATTCAAAGTTAGATTGACCTAACGAACATGATATGATATTTGTTAGGTATGATTTTTTTTTGTGAAATAATGTGAATAAATTTTGATGTGTCATTATTGATTTCGTTAAGTAAATGAGAGATGACTTGGATTTATTGACTAATTTTGTTTTTTTTTAATTAATGATCACGACTTATATTGACCCCAACCAGATTTAATACAAGTAGTTGTTATAAATTAATTTAAAATAAAAAATAGAACCATGAAAAAAAAGAAAAAGTATAGCTTTGAAAAGAAATTCATAGAGTTCAGAATAAAAAGAGTCGTTCGATGCGTATATTCATATTATTATTATTATTTCTGAGATTCGTTCAGAAAATTCAGTAAAGTCTGTCGCGGAGTTAATCGTTTTCTCGAGAATTTACGAGCTCGATAACTTTTTAAATATATTTTTTTAGTTGTTATTTTAATGACATGTTTTGTCGTCGTGTTTAAACGATTTTTTTCATTTTTAATATAATGAATATTTTATAAAAATGGTGGGTAACTCCAAACCTTTTTCCATTAAAGATCGTACAGTTAGTTTTGTTTTTTCGACACTCTTAATAATTGATCGTTTTTAAATTTCCTTACTGTAACTTGTAAGAAATATAAAGTGACAGTTAATATGTTTTGTGAATTAAGTTGAATTAACTTTTACTAAAATATTGGTGAAAATGGTGACAAACAACAAGAGTTTGAATAAAAGAGAATGATTGCGTAGCTTTCGTCATTGAATCAAATAACTTCAATTTTTTTTTTTTTAACTTTACCAATAATAAGATATCATTCTTAGCATATTGTGTTAATTGTCTTACATACCATATATTTGACCACAACCAAACAAGGATCAAAATAGTCGTAACATCACTCCAATTTAAAATGTTTTTAGTGGTTAAATTCATAAAATTTTGATTAATTTTTTCATTTGAATTAGCTTTTAAAAGAGAATGATTGTGTAGCTTAGAATATTCTTAGCATATTGTATTAATTGTTTTACGTGGTCCACGACCAAACAATGATCAAAATCATCATTACCTACTTCCCATTAATTTAGAACGTTTTTAATGGCTTGGTTCAGAAAATTTTGATTAATTTTTTCATTTGAGTTATTTATTTTCTTTTTATTAACTCTAATATATATATATATATATATATATATATATATATATATATATATATAATAATAATAATAATAATTCTTAATTTCAAAGTGTTTGAAATGCTGAGTCAAAAATTGTGGTTAATTTGGATATAAATGTGAGAGTAAATGCATACTTGGGTCGGATTGTGGGTTAACCCGATCCTAAACTTAAAACGGTTAAAAATAAAATTAAAAATGCTATAGGTATATTTCGAACATGTAACCTAACAAAAACAAGTATAACCATTTAACCAACTAAACTAATAAAAATTTATATTTTAAATTCAACACCAAAGTTGATAAACGCGGAACATTCTTAACAATATAAATTTATTTTTTTTAACTAAGTAATATATATATATAATAAAAATATTTAATTTTAAAATATCTAGATTGACGGGTCAAGAGCTGTGATTAATTTAAATATATATGTAAGAGTAAATGAATATTTGGGTCGGATTGTATGTTGATCCGTCCATAAACTTAAAACGGTTAAAAATAAAATAAAAAATGTTATATGTATATTTCAAACTTGCAATATAACAAAATAAGTACAACCATTTAATCAAGTGTGATTGTGATGTAGTTTGTCGATGGATAATAAGCCGATAAGAAATGAAAGTGGTTAAAAAATATGAATCTAATATTTGATTGACCAAAGTGTGAGTTCACGATGCTAAATATTAAAAAATATGCATTAAATATTTGATTAACCAAAGTGAAAATATAAAGTCACGAGATGAGAGGTTCACTGGAAAAAATATGCGAGAAAATAAATTATTTTATCGAAGTGAATAAAATTAGAACAAAAGTGTTTTGTTTTTTTTAATATATTATTCGTAATTTATTAAAAAATTTAAACCTCGTATATTATTATATATTTTATGTGCAAATAATTTTTCCTAATTTATTTGCAGAATTTTGAAATACAAATTTAAAATTGTAAAGTGTAAACAGCCGTACATTTCCTTTATTGGCGCACTCCACATGTCCAACCAAAATAATGGCAATTAATAAATCAGTTAACAGTTGGGAAGCCAAAGACAGTTGCATTCCACCCATTCAATATTTATTGTTTCTATCTTATAACTTGCATAAGTTCGGTGTCAACCATTTTTTTAATGAGAATCAAACCCCTAATCTTTAGGGTTTATTACCAATAAAAATTGAATTTCACGATGAAGTTGTGATTGAACCCATCTAGATTTTTTTAATCAAACAAAATTGAAAAAGTACAATGGTGATTTCTCTTATTGAACTAAAAATACATAGTTTTCAAATTGGCTGAATATTTTTACAATTCCAAAGTACAATAATATGTATACAACTCAAGCTAAAACCATGTCATCTAGAAATACAACAATCCAATCATTTTACCAAACAGATTTTTAAGGAAGGAAGATCATCTTCACATCTATATATTTATACTTACATGTTGAAGGCTTCGATAATCAGATCGACGTTTGCAGTAAATGCTTTTCCAGTTTTCTCCTTCTACCGTTGCTACCCCTGCCATAACACCACCAAACCATATGTTTATCGTTCATAAGTCAAACTGATTACATTTCCTTTTTTTTAATATATGGATAAGAAAAGGAATGCAGTTAGTTCTTGATATCACTCACCAATACTGATTGTGTAGTACAAAGGCATCCGTTGGCACCTTCTTTCCATCATCATTGCGGTTCCAATGATATAGGGCATGTGTTCTGTTCTTAATCTCTAGGGTTGAATGTCCATAACTGGCTTCGCGAAACGCAGAGTAATCAGGTTGTGGATCACTAAACCTGCAAAACAAATCAAGAGAGAAACAATTACTACAGACTTGGAAAATGCTGTGCTAGCCTCCTCTAATAATCTTGTTTGATGTGGATTATGTGGAAAAAATCTAGGTTACAAAATCAAAATCTTATATGATGAAATTTTTGGAATTATTAAAGTCAACTAAAACTAAAATGTCCTTTCATATATTGATGGTTGAAATGATAGGTGATGAGATTAAGGTTTTTTTTTTTTAAATAACTCATGATTGAACAAGCAAGGAGAAAAGGAAATCAGTCTAAGAAAAAGGTGATGCATACTTTGAAGCAAGACCTTCTTGATTTCCTCCATCTCCAATAGTAATATAGACAGGAGCTGACTTGTCAGGTACTGGGTACCGATCTCCACTTGTAATGTTGTAACGGATGTTGGAAATGCGATACTGCAGTCACATAATTGTTAAATTCACATTAAGAATGAACCGATAACTGAAAAAACTAATGTTTTGAGTTAATTTTTTCATTGAAATCTCAAAACTACAGGATGACCAGGAGGAAGTTACCGATCTTTCGTATGCATGGACATGGCCGGCAAAGACAACATCAACTTTGTAATGGACAAACCATTCCTCAAAGACGGAACGCATACCTTCACCTTCCATGAAGTGAGCTTCGTTACTGTTGTAGATAGGGATATGCATAATGACAATAAGCCATGGAGTTTTCTCCCTATCCACTCTTTTCAGCTCTTCGTGGAGCCACATCCATTGAGGAGTGTATTTCACTGTTAAAAAGGAATTAAAGAAGGTGATTCGTCAACTATTATGCTGTCAATGGATCTGCAATAAGCACTTTCAGCTATCAATCAATGTAGAACTGAACATTTTCTTACTATATATAATTTATTATGGAGAGACTTAATCCTTATTTGACAAACTAGTGGCACTTACAAAAGACAAGAAAAACAAAAAAGCACAAGTTACCATAACCTATCAGCCTATACAAAAAGTCAAACATGATAAGTCTAAACTAGTCTCACAAAATCTTCAATTACTCTTACCGGTTGGTGGGTGTTTGGTAGCATATTTACTTTTATAGGTGTTGCATATATATTGATCTCTTATTATATTATAACAATGTAGCTGTTTAGGCTAGTTTGATGGATGAAATTTATGTTGTATACATCTCATTAAATTCTTGTGAGATAATTAATTTTTTTCTTTACTAAAATCCCACTGATTTAGGCCTTGTTTGATCTGGGGTTATTTGAATAATCACATGGTTATTTTCAAGTAAAGCCGTTTGATGTAGGATACTAAAAACCTGGCTATTTGAGTAAAAATACATTAGGGTGTATAAATATATAATGATGTTTTTTTCAATAGTGGGTAAATTGGTTGATGATTTTGAATGATGTGATGGTAGATTAGATAGTGAATTATTTTAGAGATAATCCCAAATTACCCACATCATACAAGGCCTTAGACTTCATAACAGTAATCCTACAAACTACAGATACTGGTAAGTAAAATATTCATTGGACAATATTCAGCAAGAATGATAAGGGGCTTTCCTATTAAAGCTTTGACCACGAAGAATGACTATATCTAATTTTGGGGACATTCCAATTCAGGACAATGGGTATGCAAATATGGGTAATAATTTAAGAATTTATTAAGTTTATCCTTTTTAAGTTATTGAAGGTCACATAACCTGTGACATCTATTTGTGTTTCTTAACTGTAAGATGTTATCTTTGAATCACCATGCGGAAATATTATATTCTAGTGAGGAAAGCTTGCCAAATGAAGAATAAAAGTATGAAAGATTACCAAATGGAGAATAGCTGGAGAGCATAATTATGTGAGCTGATGCACGTCTTATGGCATACCAAAGAGGATTACTGCTATTGCTAGCTGCAAAAGGTGTAGGATATCTGTGGAGATACGATTTAAAAGGAATAACCTCCCCCTGTAGTAACAGAAAAATGTTCAGTGATGCAATTACTCCGTTGTACAAAATCATTGAATAACCACATGAAGTAACAACACTTGTCTGGCTACCATAAATTAGGTCTTGATGTTTCTTCTGACAGAAGAGCACTCGATGGATGATTTCTACTGAAAGTATGTATCTTATGAAATCCCATCTACCAAATAAATTGGAAAACCAACGAGAAAAAGGGAAACACAGGCCAAAATTAGAAAAGACAAAGCCATGTCATCATATAAATGTGACTAATTGATATAAAATCCTCCCACTTAATTATTTTATTGTAGCCAAGTAACTAATATCGCTAAAGTTATCAGATAGTTGATTATTTTACCATGTCATTTTGTTTTTCCTACATTAATCAACAATGTTCAACTCATCCATTCATCAAATTTATGAGGTATCATTCTATTCTCTGGATAGCTTTCTTGCCAAGTTAAAGAAATTTATGTTGTTCAATTCATTACCATGTATGGCATGTACTCAATTTCATGATTTCCAGCACTCCAAAGCCATGGCTGATAAGCTGCAGACTGTTCAACAAAACGTCCCCATGTATCCCAACGGTTGCCAACTTCAGCATTTTGGTATCGGTCAGCATAAGAAAGATCACCAGCGAATAGAACTGCCTGTCCTGCACTCTGCATGTAATGTTGAAGAGTGGAAAGAGAATTGTATGTTTGTCCCAGATCACCTAAACATATAATTGAGTAAGTAAGAAAAAAAAAATCTTAAGTTGGGATTATATGGAACAAGCTAGTCAATCAATATAGTTCCTAAGATGCTAGTTTTGTGTATAAAATATGCAAGAAGAATTCCCATATAATATCATTGCTCATACTAAACCTTTTTTTTTCTAATAACTGTGCACCAAAGTGGAACTATGATCATGCAAACATTTAATTACTAAGCAATGAGAAGAAAACAAACAACTCTAATCATGCAAACTTACTGGACATCTTAAGAATTACTCACCAATGATTCCAAAAGTATATGGAGTGTCTGGACCAATCTTGGGTGGTGTTTGAAACCAAAATTCTCTAGCAGAGTCTCCATCCCCAATCTTGTAATAGTACTTGGTGTCAAACTGAAAACATAACATATCCAATTTTATATGATAGCTCACAAATATAAAAGAGATCTACTTGTACATTATTCATGGCATACATTTCATAATGTTACCACATAAAAATTATTTTTGGCATAGTAGAAAATATAGGTCGCAAAATGAGATTTATTAATGTTCCCTTACCCCAAATCCAATAAAGAAGAAGAGCTGGGCACGAGGTCACATAATACAGTACGGGTAAAATGACTACTATCTAAGTTAATAAATCCAATTCAATTTAACTGCAGTTCATATGTAATTATGATCAATACATGGGTATTTATGCTCTGATTTAAAAAGTTCATATAAATTTCCTTTTCTTCCTAAGGGATATCCTAATGATTTTAATGTCTCAAGATGCTGAAATCTTCTATTATGTCATCAAACGTTCAATCCCATAAACAAATATTCTAATGTTCAATAACATATTAACATATAAGGCCATATAAACTCGAAATTTAAAATGGACGACTACAAGTTAGAAGATTATTTCAAGGGAAAGAATGATATGAATATCAATGCAACAGATATCTAAGCTTAGCTGACTATCTAGAATCAGAAAGTTGATGCATGCTTAGTTGTATCATCTACAATTTCCAAGAATGAACCTTTACCTTAAGATCGCTAACAAGACAATGATGAATGTATCCAGACTTGTAGGTACCAAAAGTATAATTCGTCACTTTTCCTTCTGCGGAAAAGTCATATTTCTTCTCCTTCAATCCATAATGTACATTGTTTGAACCTGGTGCATCAGCTGTCACCCACGAAATTAAGACGCCTCTTCCATCATAATCACCTTGGGTAATATGCACCTAAAGAAAAAACATATTTATACACATATCAAACACTTTTTTCTTTAAATCTGGAGATACTAAGGCATCACTCTAATTTAAGATGCAGACATTAGTTTTGCAGATAATGCAGTAAGAAACTCAATTGCCTCCACTATTTATTTTCCATATAAGGGATTTGAAGAGGTAACTTCTGGTATAAAACATAAATTAAAGTATGGTATTGATTATGATGATTAAACAATGATGAATCAGTTAATTGCCCTAGTTTTAATTTGGCATATGGTATACATATTAAGCAATAACAGTAAATTTTACTTGCTGTGGCACATTATAGCCCTTGGGAACTGCAAGAATTTCGTTGTCCACTGAAATGTCAATAGCTGGCCACTCGGAACGAATGAAACTACTCGTAACACCGGCACTCCCACCAGTTCCGACATAGCTCAATAGCAAAAAGGATGTAAACAGGAGCTGAAACAACCTAGACTCCATATCCTTATCTTCCAATTTGATACCTGTTAGGAAATGTCAACTTAAATTAAGAAAATGAAAGAGCAAGACAGCATTGTTCCATTGAATTAAAGTAAATATATATAAAGCGGACGACTATTTTGTGAATCACGAAACAAAATCCATCTGGAATAAGTGGAATTTGAAAATATGCGAATCTACAGAGAGATCACCTTGGCCTTGGCTTCAGATCATCGGTAGAGTCAAATTAGTCACAGTTATAAAACCACGGAGGAAGATTAGAGAAACGTAGGTTAGCAGGGAGACGATGCGGGAGGCGTACGATAGCGATAACAATGGCCAACTGGTATTTACTTGATTGGCTTCCAATGTTCTTCAGACTATTAAAGAAGAAGAAGATGCAGACAGCCTGCCTGATTTAAGAAAGCCAAATAATTTTGTGTAAAAAAATATATTTTTATTTTAAATTACAAAGTTTATACTATAGCTGAAAAATTATTGATATCTTCAGTTTATTTATTGAAATTTTCCGCATATTTCGAAAATGCAAATCCACTAAAATTCTGAAAATATAGATTTTTTAGTTTACCAAAAAAAAAAATTATGGTATGTTATGTATGGATATAAATTTATTAAAATTTTAATATTTACATAAATAATATTTATAAATTAAATATATATATATATATAATGATTAATGAAATAAATAACTATCTATTCGATTTTAATTTTTTTTAACATATATCCGATACACTTGAGAGCTCTCAGAAATACTAGTTCTTGATTGGTAGGTGTGTGCGGTTCGTTGGGTGAATGGACAACCCTAAGTAAGTGTTCAAGGTAAAACGACACAAAACATCGTAAGAGGGTTAGAAGAAGTTAAATGGTCGGATCGAACATCGACCTTCAATTGATCTTCTTAGCAACCCCTAAAGGCGCCTCATGCGTTTGGGTCTGGGGAGGCTATGCGTTGCACCATGAATGTCACGAGTGGTAGAGGGAGGGTTCTAGAAAGGGATCGGTCATCGACTAGACTCCGTGTACACAATCAAATGAGATGTCTCCCGTCAGTACACAACATATGCATCAAATTATGCTCGGAGTGGTGCAACTAGATTCTCGCAAGGCTAAAGCTTAGACTTATGCAGTAGTGGTAGACACTAGTAAACAAACTATCTGGGTCGACTGGACAAAAGCGGTTCATGTCGGACTTGAATCTTTTGAATTTCAAACATTAGAGACGCCATAGAGTTGTAACTATCACGAAAATTAAGAACGAAAAAAGAGCAATTGAGGTTTGTAACGCCAAAAATCGACCCTTCTCGAGAAAGGGGTTTTTGTTACTCAATTGTCACGTCCTATAACTCACATTTTTCTCGAGTCTCGAGTGAGATGAGGAACCAATATGGTAGGCTTAATTAGAGTGCATTTAAAAATGTCAATTTAGACTGACTTTGATTTTTTTAGAGTCGTCACCTAATTTACTATTTGAAAAATTAGGAAAGAAAAATAGTTTGCGTGTTCAAACGTAATTTAGAGATTTTGTTATTGGTTTGGTGCTTAGTTATACATGAGAAATGGCTATCGCGTTATGTCTAACGTACATGTAATATTACCGTCTTTATTTTAAACTTTTGATCATTTAAAAAATATTATTCTACACCTTATTTATTATTCATTCCTATGACATACGTCTAAATGTAATCTAAACCATGCGTCTATGTCATGTGTCATATTTCTAAAAATAAAAATTGATGGTACATGTAGACGAGTAGTGAAAGCTCGAAATACAAGGGTACCTACAAAATAAGTAATGTGTTAGTTTAAAAGGAGATAGAATCTAAAGTTTATTATTTATGTATATATTTTTTTGACTTTATTAGAAATGATCTGATGCAAAAAATAACTGGTCGAAGGGCTAGAAAAGAGACACGTGGATACTGAAGATAAAACCATGAGAAATAGTTTTTTTTTTAAATGTGCTAATTTCATCCTTGAACTCTTGTTTAATTTCTATTTGAACACCTATTTTTCTTTTGTGTGTAATATGGCCTAGCGCCAAATAAGAATTACATTCTAAATGAATTTCATGGTATATCCTGAGATTTCCTTTCAGTTGGAAAATAATATGGAATGAATGAGCTAGGCTCAAATTTTAATCTTTCATCTCTCTCTTTGATATAATTTTTTTTTGGCTAAAAACCTTCTCCACTCTTTTCTTACTGTAAATCACATCATTTGGTATCAGAGCTAACGATCTATGATGGTTAAGACTCCCTATAAGTCGAATAACAAAACGTTGCACGCTACCATCAAAACTTTGAATCAAAACCTATGCCAGATGCATAACAGTTTCAATCAGCGAGTGAATTCACTAGAAGGTAAGTTTGGACACTTTGAAGAATGCCTTGAATCACTCTCTTCCAAACCCAATCGAGACGATTCAGAAGGATCGTCGAGATGACTGTTGCCAAGGGAAAGACAATATATCCCTCCAACTCATCTAACGAAGGTGGACTTTCCAAAATTCGATGAATCGGACGTGGAAGGCTGGCTGATTTCCGTCGAGCAGTTCTTCTAAGTCGATCGCACCACAAATGCTATTAAGGTGGACATAGCTCCAATCCACTTTAGTGGTGATTTAAGAACCTGATATGATTCTTACCTACAAACGAGGTCATTGATAGTTGTCATTACATGGGACAGCTTCAGGAGTGATTTGTTGCAGCAATTTGGACCATCAGTTCATGAGACGCCGATGGATCAACTTATGAACCTGAAACAAATAGCTTCTATACAAGAATATAATGTCAGGTATATGTCTATCTCTCAGAAGTTAATACAAATGTCTAAAGAATACGTTATTGAATGTTACCTTAGTGGCATGAGAGAAGAAATCACTAATGCTATGACAAATGGTTCCCCAATCCCTGAATGAAGCCATGACTATAGCTAAAGTACATGAGTCTACGTACCGATCGCTGATGAACAATGATCACTTACACAACCCTAAACCTTCTTGTTTCCTAAACCACCCTATTCTAAATCATCCTGACCGAGCCCTTCTAAATCAACATATTCGAGCCAAAAAGTAATCACACATTATACTCTAACTATATCCAAAACATTCCCACTAGATCAAATGAAACCATTGGACCACTTAAGTATGAATGAGAAGAGAAGAAGATGTTATGCTATACTTGCGACGAAAAATGGAATAGGACGCATTAATGCAAGGCTAAATTGTTCATGGTCTTGACTATCGATCTAAAGGCTTTGAATTTAGCCATACTTGAAAACCATGAAACTAGTTCCACTGCCTACCCATCTCAGCCAACCTCAATCGATTAACCATCCATTTCTTTACATTCTTTGATAGGTTCCAAACATTATCAAACTTGCAGATTTCAGGCCTAGTGGATCTTTTTCATGTGATCATTCTCATAGACACTAGAAGTATGCACAATTTTATAAATAGATGAATTTTGAAAAACATTAACCATCCCCACACAACTTATCTGAGCCCTTTCTATGAAGGTTGTTGATGGTTCCAACATACTTAGTACATGTTACTATCACAATCTGTAGTGGACCATGAATGGAGAATAATATATATGTCAGACATGAAGGTGTTGACCATGACCGATTATGATATTGTTTTGGGAATAGAGTGGTTGATCACTCTAGGCCCATCTTGCTGGGATTTTGATAAACTAAGGATATCCTTCATCAAGAATGACACTTCTACTCTTTTGTAGGGTGTTAGTCATGTTCAAATTGAGATGATGCAGGGAACACAACTATGTAAATTGCTAAAAATGGGAATAATGTTGCATTGGTACAAATGAGGGATTGTAGTGGTGAATGACAATTCTTTTCATTGATGGAAACAACTACAGGGGAATTAAACACTAAACTCCAAAGGATGCTGCAAGATTTTGGAGATCTATTTCTAAATTCAGTGGAACTTCCTCCAATAAGGGAACACTATCATCATATTCCTCTTAAAGAGGGTATTGAGCCTATTTATCTCAGGCCCTACAGATATCCAGCCCTGTAAAAGACCGAGATTGAACCGATTGTGGACAAAATATTGGAGAAGGTAATCATCCACCGCAGTCATAGCGTGTTTGTGGCCTCAGTTGTCTTAGTCAGAAAAAAGGACTTATCGTGGAGGTTGTGTATTGATTACAGAAAGTTTAATACAGTCACAGTTAAGGATAAGTTTCTTATACCCATCATTGAAGAGTTATTGGAAGAGTTACACAGCTCAGAGTTCTTTTCGAAGTTAGATTTGAGGTCTGGCTATTATCAAATTCAAATGCATCCCCTAATTGTCACAAAACAACTTTCAGAGCTCACGAAAAATTATATGAATTTCTAGTGATACCTTTTAGACTCACTAACGCCCCATTTACACTCTAGAGCCTTATGAACTCTATTCTAAAACAATTTTTAAGGAAATTTGTTCAATTTTTTTATGATATCTTGGTGTACAACTCAACATTGAGAGACCATCTGGCTCATATGAAATAAGTTTTGGAGACATTGATGACACAAAATCTATTCTTGAACAAGGAAAAGTGTGAATTTGGTTGTGTACAGATTTCATATCTGGGTCACATTATAAACAAGCAAGGAGTTACAGCACTCAGATAAGTTTGAAGTTATGAACACTTGGCCGGTTCCACAATCCAGTAAGCAATTGAGGGGATTTTTGGGTCTCACGGGATATTACCGTAGGTTCATCAAGATGTATGTAATTGTGGCCAAGTCTCTAACTAATATGTTGAAAAATGTAATTTTATGTGGGATAGTGAATCTGTAGAAACCTTTCAACTATTGAAACGGTTAATGGTGTTACGACCAGTCTTAGCATTACCCGATTTTAACACACCATTTATGGTGAAGACATACGATAGTTGTACTTATGTAGAAAGGGCAACCAATTTCTTTTATCAATAGAGAAATTTGTAGCGAAAAGACTTCATACTCTACATATGAAAATACTTAAGTTCTTCATGATTAGTCTTTATAGTGAAAGGCTTATAGCATAAGTAAGGTCTCCACTTTTCCTTGTACAAGTTGGTAGGCTATGACTTCACTTGTGCAATACAAACGAGGAAAGGAAAATGTTGTTGTTGATGCATTGTCTAGAAGAAATGTTGAGGTCCATTGTGCTGGAATTTTTGTATATCATTCTCTAGTTTTGAAACGCATTTAGACAACTTGGGAACATGATACTAATATAAAGAAACTCATTAGTGAGCTCCGAGTTGACCCTGAGGATCATCTTGATTTCACATTTATTGATGGTGTTCTTTAAAAAAAGGCAAAATGGTGGTGGGTATGGACCTTGAATTGAGAACCATTCACATTGCAACCATGCATTTCACTGCGACAAGAGGTCATTCGGGCGTCTTGGTGACTCTAAGAAACTCCAACAAGTTTATGCGTGGTCTGGAATGGCAAAGGGAAGTTAGGGAGTTAGTTAGAATGCGTGAAATCTATCAAAAGAACAAGGGGGACAACTCGGGTTACAATGGTCTCTTGCACCCGTTACCCATTCCTAATGGACTTTGGGAATCAATCTCCATAGATTTCATTTAAAGTTTATCTAAATCTAAAGGGAAGACAATGATTTTTGTAGTCGTAGATAAATTGTCAAAGATGGATCATTTTATGGCATTGGCAGAGATCTTTATGGCCAACGTCTTCAAGCTCCATGGCATGCCTTTATCCATTATCAGTGATAGGGACAAGATCTTCCTAAGTTCTTTTTTGGCGAGAGTTTTTGAAGCTCCAAGGGGTGCAACAATCACTCTCAACCGCTTACCACCCACAAATAGATGGTCAAATAGAGGTGGTGAATAGATGTTTAGGCACTTACTTGCGTTGTATGGCGGGTCAATGTCCACACGAATGGGTCCAATGGCTTCCTTTAATTGAGTGATGGTACAACATTAATTTCCATTTAGCTACCATATGACTCTATTTGAAGTTGTCTATGGGCGTAAACCACTGATCCATGTTCCGTACTTGGCAGGGGATTCAAATGTGGAAGTTGTGGACCATGCCATATTATTGCGAGAGACCACACTATAGTTGCAACGAGCTCAAAATCGAATGAAAAAATCACAAGACAAGTACATGATGGATGCTACAATGGACATTGGGGACTAAGTCCTAGTGAAACTGCAATCTTATCGCCAATTGTCTGTGCGCAAACGAACTCACAAACTTTCACCATAGTACTTTGGTCCCTTTCAAGTCATGGAACAAGTGGGTGTAGTGACTTATCGTTTAGCATTGGGAGAAGGAGCTAAAATACATAATGTTTTTCATATCTCCCAATTGAAACGCTACCAAGGCACACCCGAAGTTATTGAAGTTATTCCTCTCATAGACAAGCATAACCATATACCATTGGTGATACGAGATTAAAGAAATGTGTTGGTTAATGGGAGGCGCCAACACCATATACTAGTTTAGTGGGCTAACAAGGCATTGGAAGACAGTTCGTGGGAAGAAGTTGATGCTCTTCAAATTCATTACCCAAAAGTTCTTTCCAATTGAGGAATACAAAGGAAACGCTCCATTCGACGAGGACGTCAAACATTTAAAAGGGGAATATTGATGCAAAGGATAACTGGTCGAATGGCTAGAAAAGCGACACGTGGATACTGAAGACGAAACCATGATAAATAATTTTTCTGTTTTTAAAATTTTCTAATTTCGTCCTTGAACTCTTGTTTAATTTCTATTTGAACACCTATTTTTCTTTTGTCCGTAATGTAGTCTAGCGCCAAATAACAATTACTCGTTGAAGGAATTTTAGGGTATATATTGAGATTTCCTTTCCGTTGAAAAGATAATATGAAATGAATGGGCTAGGTTCAATTTCTAATCTCTCATCTCCCTCTTTAGTATAATATTTTTTTTGTCTAACAACCTTCTCCTCTCTCTTCTTACTATGAATCACATCATGATTTTTGAATTTTATATATTTTTGGAGATTTTCTTAATATAAATAAAAAAAGAAAAGAAAATATAAACAAAACATAAAGGTCCTCAAAAATATATTTTTGAATTTTTGTTGAAAATAATATTTTTTATGTTTTATATATATTTAATTTTTTAGAAGTTAATTAAAGTATTTAATTGTAACATGTAAAAACTGGAAAACAAACTGTTTTTAACCAACTGGCGGGTGATTCAAAAAGTGGAGTGGGTCAATATAAGTCAAAGTGTGAAAGTACAACTAAGTTGGTTTAAGGGTTATTTATTAATAAAAACAAACCCTTGGCACATAGTTCAAAGTGCAGGCACTAGGAGTATAAGGTGGAGAGGGTGGGTTTAGAGCATGTCCAGTCCACGAGACCTCTGCCCATTTATTTTGTCAAATCATTTTTCTATCTCAGCTGAAAGCGGGCACATGTTGTACTTGGGCAAAACACTGCAATGCTTGCCCTTTTCTCTGAATAATTAAAATGTTATTTTTATTTGATACTATTTTAAATATTATAAAATTATATTTTTAAAATTATTATAAAATTATATTTTTTAAAATAATAAAATATAAAATATTTTTATAATTTAAAATATATTATAATATTAAAACATTACAAGAATAATGCAAGTACAATAAAATACATAAAATTTTAAACTTTTTGACGGACATTATGGAATTGTGAAATATGCTCCACCAAATCGGTTTGTAATTGACGATATTTTTGTCTGTCACGAATTTGAATATTTTTTTCGATATAATTCTCATACGGAGCAAAAGATTCCTTGCCCAAATATGGTTGTGTTAATCCGTTTGTCGTGTCATCATAAGATGGTAGCGGACCAAATGGAGTAGCATATGTGTCTCTCTCATCCTCGACAATCATGTTGTGAAGTATAATGCATGCTCTCATTATTTTTGCTAGATCTCCTTTATTCCACAATCGTGCAGGACCATGTACAATTGCAAAATGAGATTGCAACACACCAAATGCTCGTTCAACGTCTTTTCTTTGATCCTCTTTATATATAGAAAATAATTTTCTTTTTTCACCTTGTGGACGTGAAATTGTTTTGACGAATGTGGGCCATTCAGGATATATTCCATCAATTAAATAGTACCCCAAGTTATAGTTGTTACCATTCACCATGTAGTTTATTTCTGGAGCACGACCTTCTAGTACTTCATCGAATAAAGGTGACTGTTCTAATACATTTATGTCATTGTTAGAATTGACAATTCCAAAAAATGCATGCCATATCCATAGATCGGACGATGCAACTGCTTCAAGTAGGAGTGTTGGTACCCCTTTGTGACCACTCAAAAACATCCATTTCCATGCTTTTGGGCAATTTTTCCACTGCCAATGCATACAGTCAATACTACCTAACATACCGGGAAAACCGCGAGCATCCCCCATTTGTAATAGACGTTGTACATCATTCAAGTTTGGTTTTCGTGAGTATTCACTTTCGAATACCAAAACCACATCAGTGACAAACTTTTTCAAACATTCAATCGCGGTGGACACACCAATTCGCACATAATCATCAACAACATCGACAGATACTCCATAAGCCAACATACGCATGGCTGCAGTGCATTTTTGTAGAGGCGATAATCCGTTCCTTCCCAATGCATCAACCATTTGTTGGAAATATGGATCAAAATTTGAAAGAGCTTCCACAATACGAAGAAAAATATGTCTTCCCATTCGAAACCTCCTTCGGAATGTCTCTAGAGTATACACTGAATTTTCAAAAAAAAATCTCTCACTAGACGTTCATGGCCTGCTTCACGGTTTCTATATATCGTCCTCCGAGGCGTTGATGAAATGCCTTCTCCGTAAAGTTGATTAAAGAGAATAAGTCGACGTTCTTCAAGAGAATCATTGAAGAAAAACTCTCTAAACTCCTTTGATACATTATAATTGTTATCCATATTTGATGGTTTTGAAAAACTTGCAAATAAGATCGCTACAAGTATGATCTTATATAGAGATTGAAATGAATGTATTCTAACGACAATATTATAACGGCTATATTCCAACGACAATATTCTAATAAAAATATTACATCATAAAAACTGAAAATGACATACATAAATAAAATAACAATGATTACATTCAACGACTAAGATCTCCTTTTAGCAATTTGTTCAAGCAATGAAGCGTGAATCTTACGTTGAGTCTCGTTCATCACATTAGTGTCGGCCATAATAAACTTCATGTCCAACTCTTGTTGTTTAAGTTCCAAATCCTTTTGTTGGTTCTTATTAAATTCATCCATCAGAGATAACTTCCTGCATGCAACAACTTTTATTTCTTCGTATTCTTCAACTGCCTTTATTTTTTCCTTTCTCTTTCCCTTTCTCTTAGCTGCTTTTGTACCTTGGGGACGAACTGGAGATTCCACACCATCATTGGTGTCTGTTGGTGTATCATTGTTAGTTGACGATGAATAAGCTCTAGTACCACTTAATTTAGTTCTCTTTGTACTCCCACTATTTGTTGAAGGGGTTCTCCACTTTGGGTGTCTCCGTAGCTCACCCCAATGCGTAACGAGTCCTATAGAGTTCATGAGCTGACTCTATTATGTTGTCCAGATTTGAACCACTCCCAATTCTTCGTTCAGCTTGCTCATAGCACGATCCATATTTCTGAGCTCCTTCATTGATTCGTTGTCATCTTCTCCTTATAGCCACAACACCTCTTTTGATAAGACCGGGAATACTATCTTCGCAATATTGATGAATTCGTTTCTAGAATGCTTCGCCTTTTTGGTCGGTACCAATCTGAGAATCGATCGATACATTTAACCAAGCACTAATTAAGAGTTTATCTTCTTACCAATTCCACTAAACATTGTTTTCTCGTATATTTTCAACTTCCACAAAATCGTCGTTCAAATCTAAAACATTTCTACTATCAAAGTATTAAAGGTAGAAAATTGGAAATGTGGAGATTCTTCAAAATTTGTAGGCGTTTGATTGTTTCCGACTTGTGAAAATGGTGTTGAAAAATTTTGATCGTACATAAATGGATACGTTTGAGAATTTTGAGAATACGAAAATAAATTATTTGAAAATAGAAATGGAAAATTGGAAGCTTGAGAATTGAAATTTGGATTTTGTAAGTTCGAAAATTGACTGGGATTCATTTTTCTAGATTGACTATATTTTTGTAGAAAAAATAAAATGTAGAATGAACAAATTTTACTCAATATTTATAGTACTAAATTATATTGCCATTACAATTTATAACGGATATAATTTATAACGGATATAAAATATGTTAATGCAATTACCGGCCCTTTTACACGCTGTCCGATGCGGACACAGGTCATGCGCTGCATATGCTCTTAATTCCTTACAAACCCCTTTTTATATGTGAGGCAAAACAAACCTCAACATTCTTTTTCTTTATCATTCAGTCAGCCAAGAAATCAACATTTCAGAAATCTGTTTTTCATCTTTTACCTATTTTCAATCACTCCATATTTCCTATTCATTCATAAATCTTAACACCAAAATTAAATACATCTTAGCACACACAATTCAAACATCATAATCATAAATATCTTAATATACAAACCTATTTTTTTTCTAGAATGTCAAGAAAATTCCATTTTGCCTTTCTCTGAGGGTTTTTGCTCTCCTTAAAAATGATTTTTGTACTAGTGAAGGACAAATATGACTAAACTAAATCAGGAGATTGAAATATGAAAGAAAAAAACATGAGCATAATATTTTCATCCAACTCTATCTTTTAAAATTCTGAATTTTACATCTAGAATCAAGCGAAATTGGAAGTTAGTAAAGCTTTCAAGCAATGCCAAGAGGATGTCCCGACTGATTCTGTATCAAATAGGGACTTCGAGTTCTAACGCTCAAAAGACTACACCCAGTTCCTCTCCCTTTCAATCTTCAAAATCAAAGTCCCCATTTCTTATGTCATAGCATTTCCTTTTAATCTATACCTCCAAAAAAGTACAATGTCCATTTGATTAGGAAAATCAAATGTTATTTTATCATTTTTCCAAAAGAGATCATTCTCACACACAATCAAAATAATGAGCTTGAACATTAAAAACAGAAATTGTCTAATGAATCAAATCAAACAGATTCTATAAATTGACATATTCTATTATTTTTCAAATATGTAAAGCACTCTCAACGCGCAAGCAGAATAAAACAACTATATCTAACATAAAGACAAATCTTACATTAGACTAATCCAAAGTCAAAGACCCGCAACTAGGGTGTTCATCGGTTTGGTTTTCGAGTTATTGGAGTTTCTCGGTTCGGTTTCTTCAAAAAAAATAATAGACAATTAGAAAACAAAACCGAATTCAAATAAATACTAATAAAACTGAACCGAATTTAAATTTGATATTTTTTTCGAATTCGAACCGAATTAATTTTTTTTCTTTTATTGTTAAATCTTGAATTCTAATTATTATAATTTAAAACAAAATTTTAATTAAGATGTTGAACGGAGGAGATAGATGTTGAATGACGGACATAGATCTTGAATTCGAAATAGGTGTTGAACGACGGGGATAGATCAATATTTAAGAGTCTTGACAAAGAAGAAGCTAAGAGATAACGATGTTAGATAGATAAAAACATGTACATCCAAATAAAATGAAACTAAATTTTTAATAATTCAAACTTGGTTCATATTAGATAGATCGAAACCGAACTAAATTCGAATTTGAATTTGGTTCTAATAAAACAATGTAGATCGAAACCGAACTAAAAGCTCTTACATATAAGAATAAAGATAAAATAATGGGGTAATTCCTAGAGAATTAGGTTAAGAGAACAGAGATATGGAGGTTAAAGAGATTATTTAATTAGGTTAGAGAATAGAAATAGATTAGATTTAAAGAATATATATGAGATGAGTAACTGAAATGAAAGAGGAATTAGATAGATCAAAACAATATACATCCAAATGAAATGAAACTGGATTTCGAATAATTCGAACTCGGTTCATATTAGATAGATCGAAACCGAAACCGAACCGAATTGAATTTGATATTCTCAGTTGCTACCTTCCTCTTTCATCTCTATTCTTATATGAACTGTGTTCCAATTTTAGATCGAAATAAATTCAAATTTGGTGAATTCGAATTCGGTCGGATATTCAGTTCAGACCAATTATTGAACACATACCCGCAACACTAAATTTCCAACAAAAACAGACATTTTGTTTCTAATTCGTCTTAATCATCACAAAGGCCAAATATGACTAAACTAAATAAGGAGATTGAAATATGAAAGAATAAAGACTTGAGAATAATATTTTCATCTCTAAAATTCTAAATTTTACATCTAGAATCAAACGAAATTGGAAGTTAGTAAATCTTACAAGTTATGCCAAGAAGATGTCCCGGCTGATTTTGTATTAAATAGGGACTTCGAGTTCCAGTGCTCAAAAGACTACCCTTAGTTCCTCTTTTTGAGCTCCCTTTTGTTCTTCCTCTCACTTTCAATCTTCAAAATCAAAGTCCCATTTTCTTCTGTCATAGTATTTCCTTTTAATCTATCCCTCCAAAAAAGTAACATGGTCATCTGATTAGAAAAATCAAATGTTATTTTATCCCTTTTCCAAAAGATATCATTTTTAACACACAAGCTATTTTAATAAGCTTGAACATCAAAATAAAATTGTTTAATGAATCAAAACAAACCGATTCTATAAATAGACATATTCGATTACTTTTCAAATATGCAAATCATTTTCAACACACAAGTAGAATAAAACAATTATATCTAACACAAAGACAAATCTTACATCAGACAAATCCAAAGTCGAAGACCCACAACTAAGGGTGTTCATCGGTCTGGTTTTTGGGTTATTTGAATTCCTCAGATCGGTTTGTTCAAAAAAAAGTTAGTCAATTAGAAAATAAAACCAAATTCTAATAAATTCTAATAAAATCGAACCGAATTCAAATTTCGAATAACTCTAATTTGAACTAAATTCGATTTTTTTTTTATTTTATTGTTAAATCTTGAATTCTAATTATTCTAATTACAAACAAAATTTTAATTAAGATGTTGAATGGAGGAGATAGATGTTGAACATCGGACATATATATTGAATTCAAAATAGGTATCGAACGTCAGAGATATTTCAAGATTTAAGAGTCTTGACAAAGAAGAAGCTAAGAGATAACAATATTAAATAGATCGAAACAATGTGCATCCAAATGAAATGAAACGAAACTGAATTTTGAATAATTCGAACTCGGTTCATATTAGATAGATCGAAACCAAACTAAACTGAATTTGAATTTGAAATTTGGTTATAATAAAGCAATGTAGATCGAAACTGAATTAAAGGCTCTTTTATATGAGAATAGAGATGAAAGAAGGAGGTAACGATTGGAGGATTAGGTTAAGTGAATACAGAGATATAGAGGTTAAAAAGATTATTTGATTATGTTAGAGAATAGAAAGGGATTAGATTTAAAGAATATATATGAGGTGAGCGACTAAAATGAAAGAGTAACTAGATAGATCGAAACAATGTACATCCAGATGAAATGAAACCGAATTTCGAATAATTCTAACTCGGTTCATATTAGATAGATCGAAACCGAACTGAATTCGAATTTGATATTCTCAGTCGCTACCTCCCTCTTTCATTTCTATTCTTATATGAACTGAGTTCCAATTTTAGATCGAAATAAATTCAAATTTGGTGAATTCGAATTCGTTCAGATATTCGGTTCAGACCAATATTGAACACACATAACCGCAACACTAAATTTCAAACAAAATCAGGTATTTTGTTTCAAATTCATCTTAATTATCACAAAGGACAAATATGACTAAACTAAATTAGGAGATTGATATATGAAAGAATAAAAACATGAGCATAATATTTACATCCAACTAGATCTTCTAAAATTTTGAATTTTACATCTAGAATCAAACGAAATTAGAAGTTAGTAAAGCTTACAAGTGATGCCAAGAAGATGTCCTGATTGATTCTGTATCAAATAGGGACTTCGAGTTCCGATGCTCAAAAGACTCCCACAATTCCTCCTTTTGAGCTCCCTTTTGTTCTTCCTCTCCCTTTCAATCTTCAAAACCAAAGTCTCACTTTCTTTTGTCATAGCCTTTCCTTTTAATCTATCCCTCCAAAAAAGCAGCATGGCCATTTGTTTAGGCAAATCAAATATTATTATCCTTTTTCTAAAAGAGATCCTTAGAGTTATGATCGGAAGCATTAGGAGAGGGAAGAGAGCAGACGAAGACAAAATGGGAAATGGGCACGCCTTCCTTGTGTTGCTTGAGTCTGAGCGTTTGTCAAGTCACAAATTCTTCAGTGATCCTTTGGTTGTTGGAGCATTGTGCTTCCGTGTGGGGAGTTTCGCATGCATTTCTCTCATCTAGCCTCTTCCCCAAATCGCCAGGCAAAAATCGTTAGGCATGAATCGCCGCTCCATCCCCCCTCTCTTTTATCTCTTTCTTTCCTCCATGGGTCTAGATGGTTTGGTCACGTCCAGATATATCCCCTTTAGAGATAAGGGTTTGTTTGGTCTTGGTGGTCAAGGAGTTGTTGCACCTTGGGTCTTGTTTGGAATCTATCATCTTTTTTTCACCTACAAAACAAAACACAAGACACAAATCAATTAAAAAAAGTTAACATTAATATTTAACACATCTAACTCAGTTAAATTATTTGTGTCTTTTTTATTTCATTAAAATAAATTCAAATTTTAATTAAAAAAACTTATGGTGTAAAATGTGGGTGTCTATAAGGTTGATTTGATTCAATAAAAGTTGTTATAACGGGCTCTTCAAACGTCGACTTGGAACTAAGGACGTCTTGGGCTCGGACCTAATATGGGTGTCTTTTGTATGCATTCAATTATCGTGGAAGATGTGTTGTTTTATGGAAAGAGTTTAAAATAACGTTTATCATGTCAATTGATAAACGTATTAGACCCTTAGTCGAGGAAGGAATACGACAACTCGTTGATGGTCATACAGTTAATATTGAAAACCCACATGCTGTTGCGCCCGAACACAACATAAGATTGTCTGTAGATAGAGATGGTACATGGATTCGATTATATAGAATGACAACAAATATGTGGAATCAAGACCTTCTTAGTCAGGTCGGTAATGATCTTGAGGCATTTATTGAACACAACGAGAAAATTCAATTAGTATAGGAGAACATTTGAGTTAGAATTAGGGTGCATCATTTTGATCCACATAAAGTGTTGAAAGGCCCTAAATCTATTTGTGTTGATAACAGGAAACATGTATATAAAGTGATGGCGTGACATAAACATCTTATTGTCGTGTCTTCTTCACCGGGATCCTCTTCATCGTCAAATTTGCATATGTCAGAGGCGTCGACTTTGGTTAGGTTAATGAGAGAGTCAATAAATGGTAAAAAAATAGAAATGTGAGGTGACCCTAACTTTTTAATACTTTTTAATTTCATTTATTATTTTCTTCTCTAATTATTAAAAAATAGGCAAAACTTATATCTATTCACTCGTTTTATCCATAATTTTTCTGTTATTTTCTTAAGCCCACTCTAACTCAAATTTTTGGATCCCTCTCTAATCACAAAGTTAAAATTTCAATTAAAACACTTAGATGAAAGTAAAAATTATGGCCATGCGATATCATTCTATTTTACTACATTCAAACAAACAAAAAAACACATAATAATATTATATATTGGTCACACCAAAGTAGCTCAATGGTAAGAGTCGACTTAAGATACCAGAATGTCACGAGTTCGATTCTAACCTAAAGCAATTTAAATGAAAGCAGAAGACTATGACAGTGAAGTGTCATGTTAGTTCTTCTTAATTCAAAAAAATAAAATATTATATACTGGTTCAAAAAAATAAAATATTATATTCTGGTAAATAGTATATCAATATTTTATTTTAAAATTGAGTTGATAAAGTGGGTAAACTATTGAATTAAGTAATTACTTTTAAAATACGCGATTCGAACGGTGGTCTGACCGCGAAACGGTTAGATGAACGGTCCGACTTTTAGCTTCAATATGGTTACATTTTGAACCGATCAAAATCCGGTCTGACCGGACGATTCGACTGAAAATCTGAATGGAAAATTTCAAGTTCGAAAGGTTATCTCCTACCTGATGCATTTCTCTTTTTCTCCCCCGATAGCTATGGCCGTTTGCAGCTCCAGTCCAATTGGTTTCAAATAAGGCAGTCAAAGTCAACAATGGATTCGATTAGTGATGAGTTAATGTGAGAAAAAAAAATAAGAGATGTAAAAAATATATTAATAATTAATAATAGCTATAAACCAGTAGAGAAAAAATGTAATATTTGAATTAAAATAAATACTTTATTTTGGGTTGTTAATTGTCACTCAGATTTGTAATCTAGATAATTTTTTATTTTTTTCATCCTTACCCGTGGTTTGTTTTTAAGAATCAAACAATTAAGACTTAATAGTTATAAAAATAAAAATATGTTGACGGAAAAAAACATCCCAACTAATAACCAACTAATAACTGATACAATATTCAAAACATTGATAATCATCCTAGTGGCTGGTTAGTTTATACATTCTAAAAATCAATCATAGAATTAGATCTTGATTTGAAGAAAAGAAATTAAAAACATATTTTTAAGTATTTAGTAACGTCTTGAATCTAGTCTTGACCAAAAGTCAAAATTGATATGGGTGTGAGATGAAATACATAAATATTTAATAACGCCTATATAAAACTTCACTCTAACTATTTCTAAAGACCAATTAAAAAAGAAAATCTTATTTTTGTCCTCATAAAATTGAATATTGATATAATGAGATTAATTTATTTTTTAATTTTAGAAATAGTTATATTATCAGAGAGGAGTGATAGAGGGAGAGAATTTGGTGAAGGAATGACGTGTCATTGGAAAATGTAAAAGTGGGAGGAAAAAGAGAAAAGAGAGAAATTATTTGATTTTTTTCATTCTCTCACCAAATTTCCTCACCAAATTCTCTTTCCTAATCATTTCTCATTACCAAAAGTCTCCTCTCACAATTGATCATATTTTATTGTATAAAATTGTTATTTGAATTTAATTTAGTCTAATTTATGAATTAAAATCATTAAAACTTATAAATATCCAAATTAAATCAAGGGTTTGCTTTCATAGTTGCCAAAAGAAGAAAACCCTTGATCTGGTTTTAGAGAGGCGAAGGCGATGTTAAGAAGAAGGCCAAGCAAGATCGAACTTACAATCGAAGAGAAAAAGGAATTTGAATCTCACAAACGCTCCGCCGCAATCGCCGAATCCACCGCCGCCGCTTCTCTCCTTCAACACTTATCATCTCAGTCCTCTTCTAAAGACAAATCCCAGCGAATCGGCATTTCTTCATAAAACAAGATCTCTATCAATGGAGATTGAAGTCAAACTCCGTTTACCTAATTCCGCTTCCCATAACAAGGTTTTCTCAATCCTATCTCCTTTTCATCTCCGTACTCACCGTCAGTACAACACTTTCTTTGATGGATCATCGAAGGAGCTTTCTTCTCAACGGGCTATCCTCCGTCTCCGTTTCTACGACGGAGATTCCAAATGTGTTGTCTGTCTCAAAGGCAAGGCTGTTATAGTTGACGGTGTTAGTAGGGTTGAAGAGGATGAGGAGGAAATTGATCCATTGATTGGCCGTGAATGTGTTGAAGATCCATCGAAACTTGGATCAATTGATTCGAGAATCCTGAGGAGGGCGAAGGATGAATTTGGTGTATCTGATGTTGGGTTTGTTTGTTTGGGAGGTTTTCATAACGTGAGACAAGTGTTTGAGTGGAATGGTTTGGTATTGGAGTTGGATGAAACTAGTTATGAATTTGGGACTTGTTATGAGATTGAATGTGAAAGTTTGGAACCTGAGAAGGCGAAGAAGATGATTGAGGATTTACTGAAGGAGAATGGGATTGATTATTCATATTCAGAAGTTTCAAAGTTTGCTATTTTTCGATCTGGAAAGTTGCCAGTGTAAGTTTTATAATATGCTTTAATTTCATCTTTGTTGCTTGAATAATAATGTTATGACATTGAGGAATCTGTACTGTTCTTATCAAGAGCTTAGTTTCTTGATCAAACACTTATATATGTATGCTTTAAATATCAAAGAAAAGCTCTCATCTTGATGACAATTCATTTCTTCATATCACCATTATCTTCTACATTTCTCCACTTGCAGGAATTCTATAATATTAAATTGTACCATTTGAAAACTGTTTTTTTTAGAAATGTTGGTGTTTATATCATTATAGGGATAACAATTATAATCCTCCCCGCCATTTTTTCGATCCATGGGGTGAGAATGATATTTATGTCATTTTCGATATATTGGGTGAGGATGGTATTTGTGTCATTTTCGATCAATGGGGGAGGGGTGAAGATGGTATTTGTGTCAGTTTCGATCCATGGGGAGGGGTGAAGATGGTATTTGTATCAGTTTCAATCCATGGGGGAGGGGTGAGGATGATATTTGTATCATCGATCCATGGGGAGGATGGTATTTGTGTCATTTTTTATCCACGCGGAGGATGGTATTTGTGTCATTTTTTATCCATGGGAGAGCTGAGGGGATGGTATTTGTATCATTTTCAATCCATGGTATGAGATGGTATTTATGTCCCAATCTCACCTTCAACTAGAATGACATCTTAAAGTAACAGAAACATTGGCTAGAATTCAAAACCTAAGAGCTCTTTGGAATGGTTGGGTGTTGTGCTTTTGATTGAGAAAAAAAAGAGGGTAAAAGTTTTGTATGAGAAAGATAACAAGATTCTCATTTTGCACAAATACAAACAAAACAAAGTCTAAAATGCAGACAACATAAGTTAAAAGAAATGCAGAGAACAAATGAGAAGAGATCTAACCAGTCAAACAAAGACAAGAAGAAGATGATAGATAAATAGTATCTCTAATTTCTTCCTACTCTAAAAGTCAAAACAGCCATAATAGAGATATATAAGAAAGAAGAACAATCTTTCTCTTCACTTCCTCTTCTTAGCAGCTGGTTGGTCCTCTTCATCTTCCTCATCTTCATCTTCTTCCTCATCATCATCATCTCCTTCATCATCTTCATCTCCTTCATCATCATCCTCGTCTTCATCATCATCACTACCCCCTTTACCATTAGCCTTAGCATCTTCTTCCGGGTTCCCTTCTTCATCGTCGTCATCATCTTCTTCTCCACCTGAGAAATCTTCATCCTCATCATCATCATCGGCAGCAGCATCCTGTTCATCATCATCATCCTCTCCATCATCATTCTCAGAATCACTAGCATCTTTGTTTTCAAGTTCAGGTTGTTCCTTTCTCTTAAGTTGATCTAATGGGAACCTGAAATATAACTTGACAAAGATTAGATCAAGCAAAAAAGAAACTTCTTATGAACTCATTTCTTTACCTCTTATCAATCCCAGTAAATCTTGGAGACTCATCGTTCAAACTGGTTAGAGATCCAGTCTGTGAAATGTCAGACACAACATTACAGCATCAAAAAATGAACCAAATTTGCAGAAATCTAAACTTCCAGAAGACAACAAATAGAACAGTGGTGACTGGTAAGAACCAACTTCCATATTTTCAGGAAAACCCTAAAGATTCCAGCTTGTTTAAAGATTGATTCTAGAGAATGAAAAGAGTATTATTTAGTTACCTTCTTCTGCACAAGGAGGTAAGCGAAACAGCACCTCTGAGCAGCCAATAAAACCTCCATGGCCAGAGCTTCCACTACAGAGAAGACCATCGTTCTCTCCATGGAAGCCAAGTCAGCATAAAACCCACCAACCTCCATTTCCCACCCAATATTGGTCAAAGAAGACAGAGAGTGGAAGAGAAAGAGAAAAGGAGTAATTTGAGAGAGAAAGAAAGAGAAAATAGAAAGAGAGAGAAGTTAGGGTTGGGTTTGGTTCTTGGACAAAACCTGGACTAAAGAACTTAGGGTTGGGTTTGAAAAAAATATATATGGAGGCCTTATGAAAAAAATTGTGATTAAGAATTATTTGACCAAAATATAATGGGGGTTAAATGAGACTAAACATATAAGTTAAAATTAAAATGGTATATACTAGAGCTTATCTATTTGAATGCTTTAAAAATATTTACTCTAATTAGAAAATATTAAATGATTGGATTTAAGTGAATTATTTAGTTTAAATTCAAATATATCCTAATCAACATTTTATTTAATTTTTCATTAAATTATTAACTAAAATTTCAATAATTTGTTCTAATATTAAGAATATTTTGATAAAGTAATTTATTTTATTCACAAAATAAGGATTTCACCCTCCCATTCCCAAAAATAAATAATAATGAAAATATAGATTATTTTAAAATAAACCCAGATCAAACAAGCCCTATATATTTCATGTAAATGTTATTTAAATGTTATTTAAATGTGAGTAGATTGATGTAATGTAACATACTGATGCGGTGCGAGTCGAAGAGGCGTTTATGCGAAAGTTGCAGCATCCGAAAATATCTCGCAAGTGTCAGATTTCGACGATTGCCTAGTGTTTTTCGGGCGGAAACGTGGTGCTATGAAGAAGTCATGGCTTTGCCATGAGGTATGATGGTTTAAGGCCATCTGACGACGTTTAGGGGCTCAAAATCGCATTTTTATTAGTTTCGGGTGTTTTTTGCAATTTATTAAAAGTTGTTTATTTCTTTTGCAAGCTAGGGTTTGAGTATTTAAAAGAATCTTAAAACACTTTGTGATGGGAAGATTATTAATCAGAAAACGAGGTTTCCTCAATATCTATCAACTTTCGGTATTCGTAAGAATCAACGAATCTTGATAAAGGTTCATCCTAGCCACGCACGCTGCATCAGTTGGTATCAGTTTCCAGTCGACTCTGAGGTATGCCGCCCCGAAGACAGTCGCGCAACCCTACCCCTGGTGTTGATGATGGTGACCTTGCTGAGTTGCGACGTGAAAACGCTGAGTTTCGCCGTGATAACGACGATTTGAGGCGGCAGGTTGAATGGTTGACGCAACGGATGGATGCATCTATGCACATGCACCACCCTGAAGATGATGTTACGGTGACAGATGAAAACCCTCTCGGTGGTCTTCGGAATCGATCCCCTGAACGCCCCAATCATCGCTGGGAGCAGGCTTTCAGGGTGGACATCCCTAAGTTCGATGGTAGTTTACCACCGGAAGAGTTTATTGATTGGCTTTCTCAGGTTGAAGAGATTCTGGATTTCAAGGAAGTTCCTGCAGATCGTCGTGTACCCCTTGTTACGATCCGCTTACATGATCGTGCACAAGCATGGTGGCAGCAGTTGAAACAGACACGTGTTCGTCTAGGTAAGGCAAAGCTCACGAATTGGGACAAATTCAGGAAGCATATTAGGGCTGCGTTTCTACCATATAATTACGAACGTAACCTGTACCAGCGGTTCCAGAATCTTCGTCAGGGTTCTCGTTCCGTGGATGACTATTCCACTGAGTTTTACACCTTTGTGGCTCGTGTTGACCTGTTTGAGTCCCCTCTCCAGTTGGTTTCTCGCTATATTGGTGGCCTTCGCCTCCAGTTGCAGGATATTTTGAATATGTTTGATCCCTTGACTGTTTCTGAGGCACATCAGCGTGCTTCACAGGCTGAGAAACAGCTAGCCAGGCGCGGTTCGGGTAGCTTTGGAAAACAGGGTGTCCCCACTAGTGGCATTGGTTCTTCTTCCCAGCCGGCCCATCCCACCCCAGCCCCCCCTCGCGGCACTACAGCCCCCCCGCAGGGACGTCCCGGTGGCTTGCGTTGTTTCAATTGTGGTGAAGTTGGCCATCGCCAAGCAGAGTGTCGCAACCCAAAGTCCACCAATCGTGGTCTTTTTACTGAGGTGGATGATCCTGACTCTGCTCTTCCTTCAGATTCAGCCCCAGTGTATGATGTTTATGATGATGAGGCAGCGGAGGAGTATGTTTCTGGTGATGTTGGCCCCCTTTTGGTGATTCTTCGATCATGTTTAACCCCTCGTGCTCCTGACAACGAGTGGTTACGCAATAATCTGTTCCATTCCACTTGTACCATCGGTGGCAAAGTTTGCACCTTCATCATTGATGCTGGGAGTTGTGAGAATGTGATTTCTGAGGTTGCAGTTTCGAAGCTGGGTCTGTCCACTGAACCTCACCCCAAGCCTTATCGCCTGTCCTGGCTGAGTCAAGGTACGGATGTTACAGTTTCCAAGCGCGTACTTGTTAATTTTTCCATTGGTTCCCATTATCGTGATGCTGTATATTGTGATGTGGTTCCTATGGATGCTTGTCACCTTTTACTTGGTCGCCCTTGGCAGTTTGATCATTCTGTTATACATGATGGGCGTGCTAATACCTACACGTTCTTATTTCATGGTACCAAGATTGTGTTGATGCCAAATCAGCCCAAGAAGGGTGCTGCCCCCACTCATCATGCGTCTCCCCCTGCCACCTTGTTGTCTCGGGGTCTTTTTCAGACCGCCATGGTCGAATCTGGCATGGTGTTTGCTCTATTTTGTTCGCTGATTACCTGTGGTGCTAGTTCTGAGGTGCCTATTCTAGTGCAGCCGCTGTTACAGGAGTTTGCAGATGTTTTTCCTGAGAATCTGCCTTGTGTCTTGCCTCCTTTGCGTGATACCCAGCATCACATTGACTTGGTTCCAGGTGCTGCCCTACCCAACCGTCCTCATTACCGCATGAGTCCCAAAGAACATGAAGAGTTGCGTAGACAGGTGGAGGACTTGCTGGCTAATGGACACATTCGAGAGAGCCTTAGTCCCTGTGCTGTCCCGGCCCTTCTTACCCCAAAAAAGGATGGGTCTTGGCGTATGTGCATTGATAGTCGTGCTATCAACAAGATTACAGTGCGTTATCGGTTTCCTATTCCCCGGTTGGATGACTTGTTGGATCAGTTGGGTGGTGCTTCTGTGTTTAGCAAACTGGATCTCAAGAAAGAAGGCCATGTTGGGCGTGATCGTACCTTCCAGCTTCTTGCAGCTTCTTATTTCTGGCCTTCGATGCGCAAAGAGGTGGGGCGTTTTGTTGCTCGTTGTCGTGTTTGTCAGTTGGCTAAGGGCGCTTCGACTAATGCCGGGTTATACTTGCCTCTGCCTATTCCCACTCAACCATGGTCTGATGTCAGTATGGATTTTGTCCTTGGGCTGTCACGTACCCAGCGTGGTTCTGATTCGATTTTTGTGGTGGTTGACCGATTCTCGAAGATGGTTCATTTCATTCCCTGCAAGAAAACCTCTGATGCTGTGGCTGTTGCACAGCTTTATTTCAGGGATGTGTATCGCCTTCATGGACTTCCTGCCTCCATAGTTTCTGATCGGGACACTCGCTTTGTGAGTCACTTTTGGAGGAGTCTTTGGCGTTTGGTTAATACTCAGCTGAATTTTAGCAGTGCCTATCACCCGCAAACTGATGGCCAAACTGAAGTTGTTAATAGGTCTTTGGGGAACCTTCTGCGCAGTTTAGTTGGGGATCATCCTAAGGCTTGGGATCTGAAGCTGCCTCAGGCCGAGTTTGCTCACAATCATGCTGTTAATCGCTCCACTGGTTTCAGTCCTTTCCATGTGATTTACGGGCTGTCTCCGCGTGCTCCTCTTGATTTGTTAGCGCTGCCCAGCAAGGTCCGTCCTCATTCCACTACTGCGGATTTTGTTGGTCAGTTGGCTCAGGTTCATCAGACCACTCATGACCGCTTGGTTGCTGCTACTGCCAAGTACAAGGAGAAGGCTGATTCGAGAAGGCGTGCTGTTGATTTTGAAGTTGGTGACTTTGTGTGGGCTATTCTGACTAAGGATCGTTTTCCAGCTCATGAATATAGAAGCTTGCTGCTAAGAAGATTGGTCCTGTTGAGATTGTGGAGAAGATCAACCCCAATGCTTATCGTTTACGCCTTCCCAGCCATGTGCGTACCTCTGATGTGTTCAATGTGAAGCATCTTGCTCCTTTTGTGGGTGAGTCTTCTTCTGATGAGGATGATGCGGTTCCAGATTCGAGGACGAATCTTTTCTACCCTGGGGGGAATGATGCGGTGCGAGTCGAATAGGCGTTTATGCGAAAGTTGCAGCATCCGAAAATATCTCGCAAGTGTCAGATTTCGACGATTGCCTAGTGTTTTTCGGGCGGAAACGTGGTGCTATGAAGAAGTCATGGCTTTGCCATGAGGTATGATGGTTTAAGGCCATCTGACGACGTTTAGGGGCTCAAAATCGCATTTTTATTAGTTTCGGGTGTTTTTTGCAATTTATTAAAAGTTGTTTATTTCTTTTGCAAGTTAGGGTTTGAGTATTTAAAAGAATCTTAAAACACTTTGTGATGGGAAGATTATTAATCAGAAAACGAGGTTTCCTCAATATCTATCAACTTTCGGTATTCGTAAGAATCAACGAATCTTGATAAAGGTTCATCCTAGCCACGCACGCTGCATCACATACATATCTACTCATTGACCACAGAAAAAAATAATAATGTATCAGTTCAAATAGTTTTATATAAAGAGATATATATGTAAAAATAATTATAAACAAAACAAAAATTCAAATAACTCAGAAAAAAAAAACTTTCACAAAAAAAAAATTCCAAGAAATAATAGAGAGATGAAAGACAATGTAATGTCAATTAAATAAAAAGTTGGGGGCAAATGAGTTCAAAAGAAAAAAAAGTAAAAATAAACTAAATGAAGGACAATAAAAAAAAATTACAAATGAGAATTGAGAATTAAAGTGCAATAAAATCAATGGTGATGGTGACTTTTTCGTAAGCGATGTTCCAAATTTGACAAATTAACCAATTATTCTCGCCTGTGGGAATACGCTTTCACGCTCGGATCAAGGAGTTGTCGTCGGTGATGATATTGTTTCAGACTATATTCGCACTATTGCAGACTCTTGAGAAGGCTCTAGCGTTCCTCTCCATCCAAATATAATAAACAATGTTGGCAAATAACACTTGAAGTTATTGGAGCTGAAGTCGTTGCCCTTGGTCTTGATGATGGAGAGGTCCTTAATGTCAGTCCATTCATTGATGCGTAAAATATGCGTCAAAGCAAAGAGACAAAAGTTCCCAAGGAGGTGTTTAATGAACTTCTCATTTCTCAAGCAAAGAAGACAATTAGGATCTGGGATGCTCATGTACTTATTAATCCAATCAAGGGTATTGAGGGTATTGAGTCTCTCGCGGAAGGCAAGCCATAAAATGAATTGGTGTTTGGGGATCACTTTGGTAGACCACACTAAGTGGGACCATGAGACAACATCCCCATGATCACGGACACAATCCCAAGTAGACCCCGAGTCGAACTTGTCATTGTTCTCGACACTCTAAACACAAGAATTTTCTTGGTTATTCAGATGAAAGTGTGTCAAGGATTCTTGCACATTCTGAAATAGTCCTTAGAAGGTTGTTCCAATCGCCGCTCTTGACTTGTTGAACTATGGTCAATTGACATTCCCGCCTAATTTGAGTGATGGAGAAGACACCGTTATGAAGGATGAGTCTGTTTTCGAACTTGGGGTCATGTCAGAATAGAGTATCATTACCGTTACAATTTGAATGTTGATCATCTTCATTCTGATATTGCATGTCCAGATGCTGATGTCTTTTCTGATGAACCTCAAGTGTACCCATATGTCCCACAACTAGTCCTATTTTTTTCCAACGCCTAAAAGTGCCTATAGTTGAGAGTTTTGTTCTATGAGACATTATGATTAACGTCGATTCCACCTTCGTCTTTGTGCTTACATGTGTCCGTCCATTTGATCTTTTTTCCACTATGCCCTTGAGTCCCCAAATGAAATTTCTCATAAGATGATCCAGTTTTTTCATGACTTTCTTCAGGAGGACGATCTGCTGCGCTCATTATCCGATAAGGCCCATAGAGACTCTAGTGACTAGCTCAATGTGACCTACATAAGAAAGTATTTTAGTAGCTCATCCTATAATAATATTCTTTACCTTTTCAATTAGAGGTCGATAGTGCGAGATCTGAAGCTGTTTAGAGAAGAGATGGATGTCCAGGTATTGGACAGGGAGCGATCCTTCTTCAATGTCCATTGGACAGGGAGCGATCCTTCTTCAATGTCCATGATCCTGAATATGCTGACTTTGGTTTCCTCTTTGACGTCGTCATAGAAAGCAAGGTTTTTGCCCTAATTAATGCTGAGACCTATAACACTAGAAAAAATTGTGAGAGTCTTTTTGATAGTTCTAACGGAGTCAGCGTCAGGATGAAGAGATCGTCTGTAAAATATATATGAGCGATAGATTTTTGCTTGCAATAAGGGTGGTGAGTGAAAGAGCGGTAATTTATGAGCATTTTAAGAATGCACTCAAAGACCTCAATAATATGAGCAAAATGGTAAGAGGAGGGGGAATCCCCTTGCCTAATCCCATTTTCCTTTTTGAAAACCCGTCATGGATACCGTTTACGCTCACAATAAAGTGAGAGATAGAGACACGCTACATAATTCAGTCAATAAAGATACAAGGGAAAATAGAGGCGGTTAAAAATTTGTATATAGCACTCCATTTGATGGAGTCAAAAGTCTTTTAGATGTCCACCTTAAAAGGCACACTCAGTGAGATGGATTTCCTGTTGTAAACTTTAAGAAGACCCTAAATGAGTAAGATGTTACGGGAGATAGACTTGTCAGGGATTAAAGTTAATTGTCCAGGACTGATGAGTTTTGAGATAACAGTTTTAAAACATTTAGCAATGATTTTTATAAGTGATATTGCAGTAGGAAATGGGATGGAAATCTTGAATCATTTCAGGAGAAGGTTTCTTTGGAATCAGGTTGAGGAAAGTTACATTTCATTGTTTAAGCATCTTGCGGTTCCAAAAGAACTTACTAATAGCCTCACAAACATTTTGTTCGACGATGTTTCAGTTGTCCTTGAAAAAGT
This sequence comes from Impatiens glandulifera, assembly GCF_907164915.1. NCBI lineage: Eukaryota > Viridiplantae > Streptophyta > Magnoliopsida > Ericales > Balsaminaceae > Impatiens > Impatiens glandulifera. The sequence goes on from NC_061870.1 coordinate 23,095,678, forward strand.
GGCGTTGAATCCATCAGGCCTAGGGCTTTTGTCACATTTAATGCTAAAAAGAGTGTCTCTAATATCGTCGGCACTAACAATCTCAATAAGCTTACTACTGTCAGCACTGTTGGCTGTCTTGATGACGATCTGGTGAAGGAAGCTTAAGTTATTTGAGGGATCATTTCTGGTACCGATGAAGCCACGATAAAAGTTAATTGCCTCCAAGTGCACATGTTTCTGCCCCTGGGCCGTGCTCCTGTCACTAGCTTGAGACGAATGACACTGTTACGGAAGTTTATACCGGAGCATTTCCGATAGAAGAAGGTTGTGTTTTGTCGCCAAGCGAGAGCCAGTTTTGCCTTGATTTATGGCAGGTGAAGCTTTCCTCGTATGAACTGAGATTGCAGAATTCTGTGAGGGCCTCCTTTTTTTCGTCGTACCATTGGCTCGTTGTGGCGGAGGTGGCTGTTCTAGCTAACTTTCATCTTTGACTTGGCTTCAAGGACTCGGGGAAAATGTTACTGTACCGTTTCCTGTCAAGTTTTTGGAGTTTGGTTTTGAGGAGGACAAACTTTTGGTTGACTTGGTACATTACCCTAAATCGTTCGGTACAAACGTTTTTGACAATGTCACTAAAATTGTTATTTTTCATCTAAAAATTTAAGAACTTAAAGTGACGTTTAGTTTTTTCCTTTTTATCCCAAGAAAGCATAATGGGGCAGTGGTCGGAGATACCAAAACTGAGAACTTGGATGTGGGTTTTAGGGAATTGGTTGGCCCAAGTTTCATTGATTAACCCCTATCGATTCAGCTCTTTCTCATGTGGTCGTTACCACGCGTGAATGACCAGGTGAAGAAATTTCCAGAGTAGGCTGGTTTGATGCAACCCAAATCGCGGATATAATTGTTGAAGTCGAGCATACCCTAGGAGAGCTCAAAAATCGGGATTCTTTCGTTGACTTGTCTAGTGACGTTGAAATCGTTCAAAATGGTCCAAGACTTGTTGTCATCGATGTGGTTTTTAAGGTTGTTCCAGAGTGTTCTTTTGTTACCATCTAAATTGTCACCGTATACGCCCGCAATGTTGAGAAGACTGAGCATTTTCTTGAGTTTGACTTCGACCATGATGACTTGGGGGCTGTTATAGGTTTGTTTTACATCTAAAATGTTGGAGTCCCAACTGACCCAAATTCAACCGGTTGTTGGAGTTGTGAATGAATTTCCAAACGTCCGCGAAGCACCGTGAACCAATGTTCTCAGCATTAATCCGCTTGACTTTGATCTCGAGAATTCCAATAATTGTGATTTGCTTTTTCAATGATTCTCCTGATTTTCTTGCTCTTAAGCGGGGGTCGTTGATACCTTTGATGTTCTAGGTTGTGATTATCATTAAAGGCTGTTTAAGTCAGGTTTTGACTACCCTCTTTTTTCTAGCTTCTGGTTTTCTTCCTTTTGTCTTTTATTTAACTTGTGATGTTTTTGGTTTTGCTGAGTTTGCTTCGGTGATGGTAGGGTGATCGGTGTTGCAACCCTTTATATTGTAGGACGATTGGATTATGAGGCTGTTGTGTCGATGGTGTTGCATGCTTCTCCGAGATATGGTGATGGTTATTTACACTAAAAATGACTTATACAAAATGATGGTCTTGCTGGTCTAAACCAAGCAATTATCCCGATGCCCTTACCAAATAAAGAGTAACTCTAGATCCAAGAGTCATCAAAATTGAGACAAATAGTATTCGAACAACCGACATAATATCACTCAGAAAAGAAATCCTCAACAACAAAAACATGTACAGCTAAACATGCATCAAACAATCTGAAAGAAGAAGAGAGAAATCAACTCTAAGAACATGAACAAACTCAAGACAAAGCAACAGCAAATAAGCAAGTTCATAATTTAGACAATTTAATAATATCTTCATACTAAAGAGAGATTAGAAGGTTTCATGAAAATAAGGTCTTAACAACTGTATACTTACAGTTCCTAATAAAGCAAATGATTCTTAGTTACAACATGAAACCTCTTAATTTTTCTCTCCAGAGGTAGAAGAAGACAACAAAGCCAAATACTCACTGATAGCTTCACCTTCCTTGGTGAATTCTATGTCATAATCCGAAAACGGATCAACCCTCTGAAGTTCTTCAGTCAGCTCATCTTCCATCTCCACATCTCGTTCATAGATTTCATCCTTAAAATCCTCAATTGCGCTTCCCATAGCATCTTCATTGTTAGCCGTAACTGAATTCTCAATACCATCATCCTGCATTCCAGATTCTCCAGCTACTGGAACACTAGTAGTCGAAACACTAGTAGTTGAATCACTAGTAGTTGCATTATTCACATTCTCTGCACGAGATCGCTGTCTCTTCCTTTTCCTTGATTCAACATCGATCTGAAAATATGAAAATATATAAAGGAGAAATTCACAAATGAATCTGTTTTTTTATCTGAAATATATGATCTGTATACCTGTATGACAGCGTTAGTTTCTGGACTTGTTAAGTCATCTAAAGCTTTTTGGAAATCATTCTCATTCCTCCTAAGTGCTTCAGCAGCTATCACTTTCTCAAACCCGAGAAAAGACAGCTCGGTCAAACTCTTCATGTCGACAGCTTTCTTGAGCTTTGTTGTTCCATATCGTTTTTGCTCCCTACAAAAGTTATTATTATAAGAAGAAGAAGAATGATAAAACCAATTACTGAAAGTATTCCTATTACTTAATCTCATCCCTCCTTTGAATATCCTCATCACGTTTCCTTTCCACTTTCGCTTTATCCTCAATCAAAAAGTTGACAGCAGACTGAATGTTTTGATTGCTCATTCGCAAAGCCCTTTTAGAATCGCGTTCCTTATAACCCATGCTTATGAGAAGCGACAATGCTTCATCAGATACCTGAAGCTGAAATCATATGCAAATTTCAAATTTCTTTAGTTCAACTCCTTCTAATTTGGAATTTAACAAAAATAAATAAAAGCCCGACCCGGAGAAATTTAGCTTGAGCAGAATTTAGGGATTTCCGTGACTTCTCTAGCTGACCACTATGGTATGCCACTATTCCTTCCAATAGCTCCATCCTCAAGTGTCTAGAAAGAAACCAAACTGTTTTATGAGATTTATTATAATTATTCGACAATAAAATGATTACAGATACTAACAATGCTGTCTCTGGATTGCAATCTCCTTGGATGAGTTTGAGGCGACTCGACTCCTTACCATGTGACCTCTCAATCCCTTCTCTAGCCTTAGAAAGACGCAAACCAGCATCCGCAAGCAAAGTTATATCTTGAAGCATTAAGTAGCACCAGACAATATCTAATTGCAATATTGGGACATTATCAATCATCTGTATACAAAAGAAATCAATTTCAAAGGCATATATAAGATGGATATTATGAATGATGGGAGATTGGAATCAAAATTCACTCACCTGAATGACCTTATGATTTGAAAGAGAGAAAGATTCCTACAAAAAATCAAATTGAACACCATCATCAACAAATGATTCATCACGAATTCTTATATCTTCACTAACAAATTACCTCTCCCATGATCAGCACCTCAAGTGCATCACTATACTTTTGTTTTCGAATCAAAGTCTTTGCCTTTTGATGAAGCATAAGTCCCATCATTATAGCACTGCCAAAATAACCAAAAGTAAGTGGATGCAACAATGGAAAATTGCAGCAACACCCATTACACATACCGCTGATCTGTCTCAGATCCCAATTGCACTTTTTCTCCACTTTGATTTTCAAGTTCCATATTGAAGTCTTCAAATGGTAACGATCCATCAGCATGTCTCTTGGCAAGTGAATCTGCAGCAGCTCTGTTTTGTTTTCATTCAAAATGGGTATCATCATCAGGAAGATCAAAACTTTTGTTCATCAATCTTTTTAAACAGGTTACATTCAAATCACTCAAACCCAAATAATCCATGTAAAAATTCTGAAACAGATATATCTCAAAACCCACTAAGGATATGATAAAATGGAACATATTTTCTTTAACCATCATCTATATAGAGAAAATTGAAAATAACTTACTTGATTCGAGAAAGCCTTTTAGACCTGTCTTCCTCAGCCATCATTTCATTATTCAGAGCCTTACCCTTATCGGCAGAGACACGAGTGGCGAGTATCTTTGCATTGTTTTTAACCCCAATTTGGATAAGCTTATCGGTGCCATCGCCGTCTTTCAGAACCTTCCCTGCGCATATAAGGTTAATGGAGTCAGGGGAGCAGTCGGATCGCTTGGCGACTTCTGCCCTCAACATGGATACAGTCCAATCTTCCAATTCCAATTCTAAAACGCCCGTCCACGCTCCGGCGATCTTCAGTTTCGACATCGATGATCGATTGATAGCTATAGAAGAAGAGTGATTTGCTTGCTATATAGACTCTTGAGCAAGTCTTATTTTAAGTCTTTTTCAGAGGATAAAATAAAATAATTATACAAGGCAGAATCGTGAAATGGGGAAAATTTGATTTTGTTTTATTTCATAAATAAATAAATAAATTAACAAAATATTTATGTAATTAATTTAATAATTAAATTTAAAATATTATAATTTAATATATATATATATAATAGTGATAAATAATTAAATTCTTATTTTTTATTTAAAAAATTAAATTGACTTAATAATATTAAAATTTCAATTATTCAGTATGAAAATTTAATACATTTCATTATAATTATCTATTAATATAATAATTTTTCTTATACCAAAATTTTATATACGGCATATCATATGAATAAAAAATTATGATATATTATGTTCACTCACTCCGTTTTGGTTTTGATTTTGGAATAGATAGTAAACACTTTTAATCCACTAAAATTCGTTAGTTAAATTAGTGATAAATAATAAATTAATTATTTTTAAATTTTTAATAATAAAACTAGCTTATTCCATTTGAAACAAAAAATTCCAAAACTCAATTTTACAATTTCTGTCATCAATTATTTTTGAGTGGCTTTGGACTACTAAAATGGATTGGTGTTGAATGTTGAAGCTTGGAGTGTTTCTCAAGTTTATATCAACTTTATAATTATTTCAAAAGTTTTATATATCTCACTTATTTTATTTTTATTTAAACAAAAAACTATGTTTTCTACTAATAAAATAATAATAAATGTTAACGTGGATATTATATTACAACATCTTGACTTTTCAGGATTTGTTTTTAGTTTTAGAAAAAAAATTCTTTAATAAAAATAAAAATTAAATTAAATTTATTTAAGATAAATTATTAAAATGTTTTTATATTTAAAATTTAAATTTAATAACAGAATAAATTTATTTTTATTAATAAATTAAGTAATTTTATATTATATAATCTGCATTAATATGTAATGATATTAATTTTAAAATGATTTGATTTAGTCTATATAATCCTATTTTTACTACTTTTCTAACTTAAATTTCTTTATTTGCAATACATTTAAGAAAATTAACTTTTTATTTTTTTCATATAGTCCTTATTTATAGTAAAAATATAATTAAAGAAAAAAATTCACTTAGATATAATTATATAATTAGCTCACTAAGATGTATCATTAAAGACGACAGAGATAAGAGTTAGGTGGGCTTAATCCCATGCCTTTTTTTTACATTATATATATATATAATTAAATAAATTCAGAAATCTAACTTCCTCTAATTAATTCTTCATTTTTTATAGTTCCTTTATAAGCTAATTTCCCTTGATTCCTTTTATATATATATATATATATATATATATATATATATATATATATATATATATATATATAACATTGATTCCTAACTAAATAATATATATAATTATTTTATTTCACTATTTTCATATCCTACTCATTATTTACATCTAAATTAATAATATTTATTTTCTAATTTTCAATATGTAAAATTTCTTATAATTGATTTTAGGTAGGTTTGAATGTATGATTTTGAGAATTTACCAGTTAGTATCAATTTATTTTTTTTATATTTTTATCATCTAATTGTTTGATGAAAATGTTTACATAGTTTGTTTTCTTTAGTTTTGTAATTATTAATTCCAATTATTCAATAAAATACTTACTTAATTTGAATAATTGAATTTATCTTAAATTTTAATATAAACATAATTTGAGAGTTAAATAGTCAATAGTCAATGATTTATTTAAATTATATTTTATAATAAATTATATATAAGTATATAAAAATGGAACATCAATCTTCTGGAAAAAAAAATTGATATCTTTATTTTTGAGAGATCATCAAATTAGTGAAAACTCTACTTCTATCGAACTTTAAAATTCAAAATCAATCTAGTGAAAATCCTCAAATTTCTCCTCTAACAACTAACATCGTACTAGTGAAACAACAAAATTATTTCGATGTTATAAACTTGATATAATGTAAACTTTGAAAATTTTTACATTTTTTTAGTTCTATCAACAATCTATCAAGAACGGACGATAAATTTTTTTTACTATTGAGCAAGAATTTTTTACAATAAAGAAGTGAATACGAAATTTCATAATAAAATGGATGATGACTTTATTGTCGATTACTTGATACTTTATATTCAACGAGATTTAGTTAAGACTATAGTTATAAATTCTATTGTAGATGAGTTTTATATTTTAAAATCTCGTAGACCTTAACTTGAGGGTCCGTCCTGCATATCACTATCATTAAGACGTATCATTAAGACGTATGTACTAATAAAATGTCATTTAGACTTACATACTATCAAAAATTAGTTCATTTAATCTCTTTTTAGAAAACTATAACTAATTTTTATTTTTTTATTTATATATTTATTTATTAAATATTAATATATTTTTTCACTCCTTCTTTTTCATTAACTAAACTACTTCTTTTTCATTAACTAAACTAGTTAAATTTATTTTATTTTTAAATTTTTATTATTTTTATATTAATTTTTCTTTTTCATTTCATTTTTTCCTTTTAACCGTTTTTATTTATCTCATTCTTAAATTTTAATTTTTGAAAAAAAATTAATAATTTACTTATGAATTTTATGTTTTACCAGAGTTTCTTTCTTATTTATTTTAATATGAACAAAAATAAAATTAATAATTTTTTATTTAATTTGTAATTCATTACTTATAATAATAAAAAGGAACATTGTTTTGTCTAATATTTAATTATTACTCTTTTGTTTTGATGAATTAGTTGATATTATTATTTATTATTAATTTATTTATTTTTGTGTTGAATGATTTTTATTGTTAAAAGGATAAGTAACTGTTATATTCAATGACCAAACAATTTTAAAATAATTAATAATCAATGTTAATATAAGAAAAAAATATAAAAAAAAAAGAAATTTAAAGTTAAAATAATTAATGATAAATGTTCATATATATCAAATTAAATTAAAATAATTAATAATAAATATTTTTATAAAAATAATAAATAATTATAAAATAAATAAAAATAAATAATTCATTTATTAATGAAAAAGAAAAAGGGTGAAAATATATTAATATTTAATTAATAAATATATAAATTAAAAAATAAAAAATAACTATAATTTACTAAAAGAGGTTAAATGAGTCAACAACCTCTTATTAATACATATTTTTATTAATACATATGTCTAAGTGAGATAGTTGCACAAGTATATACGTATAAGTAAATCTAACTAACTTTTTTTTCTATAACTAAATTAAACTTTTATCATATAAGTGTTAACTAGAATATGTATTTAATAAAAAAATATATATATATATATATTTTAATTTTTAATTACTATTGTTTTAAATTCTTAATTTATATTGCATAAAATATAAAAACCTGAATTATTTAATTTATTAGGATCAAAATTAAAATATAAAATACAACCCATGTTCATTTTTGTATGCAATTAATTATATATTTGATGGTTACAAGTTTGGTTTTATTTTTACAAATAAATGGAGTTCACTACTAATATTAAAATATAAAATTCTTTTTAAATAATTTAAAAAAAAATATTAATTCAAATAAAAAGTTGTAAAAAGAAAATTAATTTATAAAATAACATTAAAATAATCAAAACTAAATAATATTACAAATTTTTAAGATTTAAAATTTTAGTTAAAAAATCTAACACTTATCTAATTTTTTTGTTTTTATGGTGATTTCAAAAGTCTTATATTAGAAAACAACGCACTAATAGTATATTATGTAATTTTATTTTATTTTATTTTGTTGAATTGGACTTAATTCTAAATACGAACTCGAGAAACGATTATCAAAATAATGTGAGAGCATAAACAACAAATGACCTACCAATAACTAAAAATATTATTTGAATTATAAAAATATGAGATAAAAATCATATTCGACTAATCGAAATGTGGGGGCAAAAATAAAATAATTTTTCATCCTCTTTTGAAAACTCTTTTTAGTGGAAAAAACTTTGACAATAATCTTTACTTTCTAAGTAATTTTAACTAAAATTATTGATCTGCAATATATATATATAATTTATTTATTTATTAAATAAAATTCTAAAATAACTTATAACATATGATAATGACTAACTTTTCAACTATAATTTCTTCATTCTCAATAAGCTATTGCCTTAACGAATTGGATAAAAAAAAAATTAATTTACTTAAAAATTATATTTTTCAAATGTCTTATTTAGTATTATTTAGATTAAATAATATATATATTTAATTATGTATAACAAATGTTTTCTAACTGGCCCCATATGTTTATTTTCTACAATAGATTAATAAAATAGATAAAAAGAAATATTGTTAAATGTTAACACACCAAAGAGATAACTAAGTAAGAGATACGAGAAAAGTTGCAATTTGAGAACAATGCCTTATGTTTATATTCTATTATAATTCCTTTTTCACAATATTGTTAATGTTGTTTATGTTTCTTATAGCCATATCATTAAAACTCATACTATTTGTACTAAAGTAATTAATGTAACGATTTGAGTCCATATAGAAGATTTCATGTCTCCCATGGGAGTGATCCATCCCTTTCTCTCTTTTGTAACACTCTTACAAATTCTTCTGAGCTCAAATTCCCGTCTTTGTTTACATCGAAAACAAAATATATCATATCAACCACGTTCTCCGATAGAGTAATCTCGCAAACCTAACAACAACAACAACCACAACCAATGAATCTGAATGAAAAATCAAGAAATCTCATATTAATAACTACAAACATATTTACATACTTGGAATGCAGCTCTTTGAAAGTCTTGTTTGGTCAAGAGCCCATTTAGCTTTCCATGAGCAAAAATAGCAAGAGATAGCTGCTGCAATTTTTTTCGAAGCTCGGCCAAGCTTTTGAACTCCTCGAAAGTAAACCTAACGCTTGCCAGCCTTGGATCGTCGTGTAGTTCCCTTACTCTTGCGACAAACATATCTATATCGCCAATATCTGCGGATGCAACCATCGAGAAGGCAAAATCTATAGCCGATATGGTTCCTCTAGATTTGAAGTCATAATGGGCAAACTCCAATCTCAAAATCTGCATAGTTTTAGTCAAAAGTATCATATAATTAATGCTCTATATATAAGAAAAGGATAAGTTGGTTTTACTTCTTCATGCAAATCTCTCAAGAACTCGACAAATTTGTCATGTTTAAGGCAGGTGTTTCCATCTTTGCCGAAGAAATTCTCAAGCAAACCGCCATTTTCAACCGCGCTGGAGACATTCAGCCCAATTCGAAGCCCGTCTCTATGCTTCCCGCCTTGCCTGTTGTGAGTTCTCATGAAACTCATCACTTTCTTGAACTCTTCCCTGTCTATCTCCCTGTTTTAGACAACAAATATTGGTCTAAATCATGTGGAAAGGAATAGCTTTCGATTATAAAAATAAACTGAGCTTTTGTTTACCCGTTATTGTCGAGGTCAAACATTTTGAATGCCACCGAGAAACATGATTCGGGAATGCTGAGTAAGGTGACGAAAAATATGTACCTGTCGTGTTTCAAATAAGATTATAATTCCTTAAAAACAAAAAGTCTGTGAAGATCACAGTTACCACGGGCCAACAACACAGAACCGTGTTAATCTTACTCGGGGAATGAGATGAGACCGTCGTTATTGGTGTCGAATAGCATGAAGAACTCGGAAGGAGCACAATGAAGTGTGCTTCCAACAGCCTCTCCTTTAAGACTTCCAACTCTAATGCAATCCGATTCCCATGGTGGGAATACTGGAATTATTGCCCGCATTAGATCTGCTCCGTTCATCATAACCTCTTTTCCGGGACTCTTAATCGATGCAAAGTACTCGAAAACCTATTTAATCAATAGTTTGTTTTTCAGAAAACCTCACGAATAAACAGATCAAACACAGAGTTTCATCACCTTCTCCGGAGGGCTCATGGTTCTGATACGTTTCTCATACTTGAAGAAAACCTTCCTTCTATAATCATCTAGGATTTTACAAAAAAAAACATCATAAACAATAATCTTATATAGTTCTATATATCAACCCATGATGTTCTATAAATTACCTCCAAAAATGAGGAACCCTGATTTCTTTTTCGCAACAGGAGCTGCCTCTCCATCTGAATCAGCAAAACAGATTGATGAATCTGAATTTGAATATTGATAAAGACCCATGCCCGATAAAACAACAAGGATGGTTGTCAACGAATCTGATCTTAAACCCGTCTCAAAATTAGATCTGTTCTGATTATCCCAACAATGTTCTTGAGACTGCAACCACGATTGAGAAGATAAAAGACGCGATCGCAAGGCTTGACGAACAGGGATTGAATTCGAGACTCTCCTCATCGATGATGTTAAAAGAAGCATTTTGCAGTTCATAGTATCTTAATGGCTTAATGCAGAGAAAGAGAAAGAGGTAGATTGTGAGCGAAAATGAAGGAGTCAGTTGTTTAGAGTTAGTTAAATTAGTTATAAGTGACAGTTATTAATGAAACATTCAAATAAACTAAATCAACCAAACTTTTGAAAACAAAAATATACTCATTTCCATTTTTTTTATTATTGGTTAGTTTTTCGATCTAAACATGAACATCCTTTCAATGATTATTAGGCAACCGGAAGGAACCTCCGGCATAAAGCATCTCATAAACCGGCTTAATTCTCCTAGTCAAAACCAAACCGAGAACAGAGCCAGCAGCACAAACTCCGGCCAAAGCAAAAAAGGTGACCCGAAAGCAATCAGGACCCAAACATGTCTTAGAATGTTGTCTCATAGCCTCAGCATCGTAAACATTGCCCGCGAGAATCCCCGAGAATAAAAGGGCCCCGAGAGGATTTCCTAGCGACATGAAACTAAAGATGACACCAAAATTCTTCAGCCCAAACAGCTCAGACGCAGTTGGAACCATGGTCGAGAATTGGACCCCATAGCAGACCCCGAGAATGGCTGTTGCAGCATAAAGGGTTCCATCGATACCCGATGCGAATAGAAGGTAGGTCATTATCATCACTACTTGCGTAACAGACATCCAAATTGTTCTAGGAGTGAAACTTTTCCTGCAATATTGAAGATATTTTCATACTAAGAACGCTCTGATTTAAGTGGGGTTATTCTGTTCTTGTTCTATTCAAATCTTACCTGACAAAGTATTCAGATACCGCCCCTCCGCTAAGACGGCCGATGAAATTGCAGAAGCTGAAAAGGGAAAGAAGAACGGTTGTGTCTTTAGTCCCCATGGCAACCGCAATCTGGGCTAGATTGTTCAAAACAGTAACACCTGTACCAACCCCAGCAAAGTAAACCAGAAACAGTAGCCAGAAATCGGCTTTAACAAAAGCTTCACGAAAACTAAAGTCCTCTCCTCTTCTAGGCCGTCTCTTCTTCCTCACAGCCCCCTCTCCCAAAGCAAGAAGCGTGTCAATTTCCGAAACGCTGTCAATCTTAGGCAAACTCTCAAGCATAGACGAAGACGAGCCATGAGAAGCAACCAACAATGGCTCTTCTTGATTCGGAGGCTGATCGAGTTTACTCCGAATGGAGGAAGGATAAAAAGCCATTTTCACAGGAATGGCAAGAGGAGCAATGAGAAGCAACACCATGACAGCAATCAAAGAATAAGAAATTGAAGTATTCAATGGTATGAAATGATCAAGTATTGTAGTGGTAAGAAGATATAGACCGAGTAAAACGCTAGTGATTTGGATGAAAAGGAAATGAGTAGGTTCAGCCGGATCTTCACCGGAAGCAGGAGTACAAGGACGAACGTAATACATCAAGCTTATACACAAGATCGGAACGCCGATTGCAAGAAATAACAAAAGATTTGGAGATGAATTTCGAAGAAGAATACCGAAGATTTCTGTGTAGACTGCCGCACTTAAACCTGCGTATCCTTTGAGAATTCCGGCGACTGTTCCACGGCTGAGTGGGAAATTCCTCATGTTTGTTACAAGAACGGCTGTTCCAAGCCAGGCACTGCTATTAGTAGCAATACATAACGCAATCCATAGCTGCAGCCAGAGAGACAATGAATGAATGAATGACAATGAATGATCAGACCTGATCTATCTATATAATATATGTGCAAATGCAATGTAGTATATAATATGAAGAAAATACCAGCCAATAAGGCATGGAATCGACAGTACGGGTGAGAGAGAGCCAAAGGAGGCCATAGCCAAAGAAGCAAAAGAAAGCGCCGATCAAGAGGACGATCCAGGGAGGGATTTTGTTACAAGCAATGCCGGGGAGTATACCGACGTTCTCTCCGACGTCGTTGGCGACTCCGAGGATGGTTAACTGTTTCTGATTGAGACCTAGAACTGATTTGAGAGCGTGAGAGTAGAGAGGGAAATTGTATGGATTACCAGACGCAATTTGAAGCCATACAGCAGCTCCAAGGCCTACCCATGGCGGTCTTGTTCCTACCTTGAGATTCGCCATTGATGTCGTCATCCTTCTAAGCAATCTTTCTTCTTCTTCCTTTCTTTCTTTCTTTCTTGTTCTTCTTCGTCTTTTCGCTTCAAACTGTTATCAGAATATGAAGACAAAGAAGAGGAAAAGTAGGGAAAATACCCTTGGGGGCAAATCAGTCAATTCTCATATTATTATTATTTTAATTTTTTTAAAGTTAAATTAAGAATAAAGTAAGAACAATAAAAAAAGAGAAAGCTAATAATTAATTATTTATGAGATTTGATTGGGAAATTTGACGAGATGGGTTTAAAGATTAACTTATTTGAGTTTTTAACTGGCGTACAAAATTAAATTCGTTGGTGATATTTTTTTTTTGAACAATTTTGTCTATGTCGCGAGACGCAACCGGCATTCGCGAGATGATTAATTTTATTTTATTTTTTTCAAAAAAAAATCATCTCGCGAATGTCAGTTGCGTCTCGCGATTATGGACTTTATTTCAAAAAAAAAATCATCTCGCTAATGTCAGTTGCGTCTCGCGATTATGGACTTTTCCACGGCATCTGTTTACGTCTTGCAACGTGACCATTTTCGAAGTCAAAAACTCAAATAAGGCCATGGTCATTTAGTCAAATTTTTCATTTGATTTGCTTTTGTTTTACTATAGATAGAGACCCTTTTAATTATTATTATTATTATTAAATTGTGATTATAACTAACTAGGTTCTTTTAGGATATTTTGTCAATTTATTTCGTGATATAGATTTTCTTTTGTTACATTTGATTATAAAGTGATGCTTGAGTGACATTTGTGTTATACAAATAAATTTGTCATTCAATCACATGTGTTGGAGCCAGTGTTTTTCAATTAGAAATGAAATTCATTAAAAAGTAGCTTATTTAGATTTTATATATATATAAAAATATTAATTGATATTTTAATTAATAGTTATTATAATATTATTTTGTATTTAAATTTTATAAAAATAAAGCAAAAATATTTTATTGTTTGGATGAATGAATCTAGTAATTGAATTGTTAAAAAAAATTGATAAGAAATTAAAGATTATTGTTTGCTTGAAGTGAATGTAAGATCTGGGTCTATAAAATTGAGTTGAGGTGGATTTGAAAAAAAAATTGAGATGAGTTTAAGAATATAAAGAGAAAATTATGGGTGAAATAAGAGGCGATAAAAATAAATTTTGTCAATTAAAAATTAGATAAAAAATAATGTATTAAATTAAAAAATTTAAAAATTGTTAATAATGTCCCAATCTTACCAAATTTTTTTTGTTTTTATTGTTTTTGGTGGCCTGAATAGATCCGCCCCTAAGTATGACTAAGGAATTATACTTGTACATTTAAAAAATTAAAAAGAAATGTGATAAATAATAGTTTTCTCATAAAATTTAGTATTTAATCTTAATTAACAAGTTGTTAAATGCAATGAGAGACTGTGATTATGAAAATTTTAATAATTATATTAAATAAAGAGAAATAATTTAAATTAAATTACTTAATAATTAAATTAAAATTATTGAGTTTCCATTCTAAACAAAAACCAAATTATTGAGACCAAAACAACTTTTTCTTCATAAAATTATGACATATTGAAATTTGATATATTTGTTAATACATCATAATAAAATTCTAATTTGACCCGGCATCTAGTAATTGGCTATGCATAAATAATTATTTTATTTTATATAATGGGTTAATGGCCAAAGATTCTTTCAACACATTTAAAGGTTTCATGCATAAACAAATATAAGCATTTAAGTATGCGTGTACAAAATATCTACTCATTTAAGTGAAAATCCCATCCACCTACTCACTGTCACAAAAATGGGCTAAAGAGTTCTATTCTCACTACACCATTCCATTATGAAAATGGTTGGATTCAATTAGTATTTCATTTGCAATTTATTTTCATTCTTCATATATTTTTGTTATATATATATATATATATATATATATATATTAGTTTATTATGAAAAATAAGATTTTTTATTTAGTTATAGGTTCAAATTTAAAAATAAATTACTTGGTCATCACATCATACCACACTACCCGTTTTTTGAAATGAAACGAGTTGGGTTGTTAATTCGTGAGTTAAGTTAGTTGATCCACACATAAAACTTTAGTTAAATTTAAAAAATAAGATTAAAATTTATATATTTAAATCTTGAAGTTAACTTAATAATATAAGTACAATCTTCCAACCAAATAAACTAATAAGCCTTTATATTTTACCTTAAACATAAAATTTGATAAAATCAAAATTAGATAACACGTTATTTTATATATATAATAATGTTTAATGATAGATGACCTGACCTTGTTCCATCTATTTCGTGAGATAAATAGATTTGGATGTTGATTCGCTTATAAAATTGTAGAGTTTTATATTTTAAGTTCTAACATAAAATTTGGATAAACGTGCAATATTGCATTTATATAATTTTAATTTTTTTATTAATTTCTTATAAAACAAATTAAGATCTAATTGTGTTTTACAAAATAGAGAACACATTATTTTTACATCCATAACATTATACTTTAATTCATATATTTTTAGTAATGATGATTAAATATTCATTTTTGTTTTAAATTTTAATGTATGTAAATAAATATGAATAACATGTTCGATATATTAATTAATATGGATACTTTGTTGGTTGATATATTGATTAATCTGATTTTCAAAAAATTATATATAAAATATATATATATATATATATATATATATATAATTATAAATTGAATTAAAAAATAAAAAATACCTCAACAGTTAAAGTTCACATTTTATATTTGAGACCAGAGTCAAATTTCAACTAATGTGAATTTTATAGTGTTATTATAAAGACTAAAATGTTAATGATGCTGGTATATGTGAGTGTGAATTTAAGGGATAAAAAAGTTATATTTGCATGTGGGTGTCGAGACCTAACCCAATGGGTGATATATGTGGTTGCGAATTTGAGAAATTAAGGATTTATATGTGAATGTGGGTATGAATGAGGGAATGGTGGTTTAAATTTAAGCGGTGGAGACCTAACCCCAATATTTCAACTTTTTTCTCGCTTTATATCTCACTCTCACTTCTGTCACTCTTTCGACCTCATGAAAAATTAGGGCAAATTGGAAGGATAATTATAGTTCTATGATATATATCGTAACTGAGGTCCTTATATTGAATCTTGTCATAAACGTCACGTAACCAATGATCTTAAATAACTTTATATATATATATATATGTTGATGTAAAGTTATTTAAGATCATTGGTTACGTGACGTTTATGACAAGATTCGATATAAGGACCTCAGTTACGACATCAACACGTACGTACGTATACGTAAATGTGAGATTTGTTTCAGGTTCTTTATAATTGGAATAAAAATCATTATTACCATGTGCACACAATTAGGAAGAAATTTCGAATGCGACGTTTGTGAGTAAATGTACGATTTTTTTCAGGTTGTCTACAATTTGAAATAGAAACATTTTTTTTATCATGTGCACACAATTAAGTGTATCCAAGAACAAAGTTAACTCATTTGTACTTCATAATTTTGTTTGATAATTTTTTGTCGTGTATGCTTATTTAAATTAAAAAATAAAATTAACTCATATGTACTTCATGATTCTGTTTAAATATCGTGCTTTTAACTTCTCTGTACTGATGTAAATTATGCACTTGTTAAGTTTAATAAAGATGGATGGATGTGATTATGACTACCCAACAATTGTTACTAATATTTGAACCATATAAATGGTTATTAGAAAAGGTATTGTTATTGGATGTTTCTAACTCATTTTAAGTTTGATTTTATAGGTTATCAATTCTGTTTGAATTATCATTTGCATCATTATTGTTTTTGATGTAGTAAAACCTATAACTCGAAAGTATTTGAAAAGAGCTAAAGAATTTTGGGGACTACATTAAAATTAAAAGATTGTTTAAATAATAAAGACCATGATGACTATGGTTGGAAATTTGTTTTTTTTGAGAAAAAAAAATAGAATAACAGATTAAGTATGTAGCCTACAAACACACATAAACTTTGATGGTGTTATTCGTGTACCTCTTAAATTATGCTAGAACTCAACTAAAAAACCATGCCCAATAACTTAATAAACTAGGAGAGAAACCGTTAATGACTCGGTGAATGCTTATTAGAAGATCCCTAATTTTATATCATTGCTCGTCTTTACTCTTTACTGTGGATTCAACATCTAGTATTTTTTATCAAATTAAAAAAAAAAATTAAAAACTTAATTAAAGTTACTTTTCTAGTAATCATTTTTATTACATCATATTGTGAAAATTATAAGTAACTAAAAAATACCAAATTAAAAAAAATAAATATATTGGACAATGCCCTAAAGTAATTCAAAACTTAGACATTGTCAAATTTGAAGACCTCCTCATTGACAAACTGATCAACAAGCCCATCCACATCTCCCCTATCTTGAACAACTTGGGTTTCATAAGGTATGGTTTGAATTTGTGCCAAATGAATAGCTGATAGGGCTTGAACTTTAGCCAACTCAGATTGAACCTTAATGATTTGATCTTGCAATTGAGTAATAACCCCAGTACATCCATAAACTGGGTCAGCAATTCTCCAGCTTGCTTCAAGACTCATGCAATCTGCAGCCATTGCTCTTGCATGAACAGGAAGATCCTACAAAAGTAATTGTTACAGTTATTTAACTCCTAGATTCTAGATTACATTTTATTTTATTTTAATTTTCTACATATGCAATGAAAATAAATAAAGAATAAGATGAAAGTGAAGGTTTTATAAATAAATACCTTCAAGGATTTGGCAACATTGTTAGCTCCAAAGATTTTATGAACACAATCATATCTTTGTGGATTATTTGAAGGAAAATATGGAGCAAATATGCAATCTTTGGAGCATCTTCTTCTCAAATATTTGCAAGCTGCACATCTAGTACCAGATTTCGACATCTCTAAGATATTCTAACTAGTTATTTTTATTCTCGATATGATTCTGATCACAATAAAATCTTTGAATCGATATTGAGAAAATATTTGAGTTTTATAATGTGTTCTACTTCTTAAGAAAATTTAATTCGAATACAATGGCTAGTTTTGTAAGTAAAAATGGAATATTTGAATACAACGGCTAGTTTTTTAAATGAAAATGGAAACGATATATAGATAAAAAAAAAATGTGATGATTTGTGGTATTGATTTTTAAATTCCATTTGAAGCTATTTTTAAAATTTTCATTAATCTTCTTTCTCCCAAATAGATATAAATTATACTATTCTTCATTAAACTTCTTCCTCCTTTAAAATATATTTTTTTTTAATTATCCATTAAATTTCTCTCTTCTAAATACTTATAAATTAGAATAATTTTTTTCTTTCTAAAATAAATAAACAATTAATCTTTATGTAATATATATATATATATATATATATATATATATATATCTATTAACTTAATTTGGTTATTTTGTTTTCCTTTTTGTTACAACTATTGGGTCTAAAGTGGCTCCAATTCAGTTAAGGGTCCACTTTCAAACTATTGGGTCAATGCTTATGTCTAAAGTGACTCGATTTCAGCTAAGGGTCCACACCTCTAGTTAGGGATGATTGGACTATTGGGTCAATGCTTAATCATCGTTTTTTAGTTATAAACTTGTAAAATTTAAAATTTATATAAAACGGTAAAAATTTAATTTGAAAAAAAATATAATTAATATATTATTATATTTATATATATAATTAAATAATTTTACCTAAACAATTATAAAATTTATATATTTAAATATAAAATTAAATAAATAATAATAATAAATAAATAACACTATAAAAAATTATTTATAAAATTATTATATTAATTTATTTATTTAAATAAATATTAAATATTTTATTTATTTATAAATATAAATTTATTTTTTTAATATAAAATTATATAAAATCAAAATTATTTATAAATTCGTAAAACTTAATAGTTTATTATTAAAATCAAACGGGTAAGATTTTAAAAGTTAAATCCAAATTTTAAGAGTTTTAAATTCAACGTCATTCTATATTTTCGTCTCGATCAACTACCGATCAAACAAAACCCGAGAAAAATCCAAGACAAATTGGGTTAGAGGGTTGAAAACTGGGTCCTCATCCTCGACTTGTCAAACCTGTCCAGAAACATCGAGACGGTCCCGGCTTGGCCTCCACCTTTTTATTCTAAACACCATTCATTTCCCTGCAAAAAGAAAAAGTAAATAAAAGTCAGTTACAAAATAAAGATGGGAATATAATTGTTCATAAGGGTAAAACGGAGAACATAATTAAGGTCTATCAACGGCACGGTGGTTCCCGGAGCTTTACCCTAGCTACGGCGACCATTAACGGCGGAAAAAACTACTAATTACGACGACGGCAACCAACAATACGAAACAAGAACACTACAATATCATAATCTCTACTCTAATTTCAATTTCATCAAAAATAATTCGATCGATTGATTTGAATTAACAATAATAATAAGTGATATATACAGCTAAGAAACTCCATTATTCCGGTAACAGAACAGTTCGCCGGTGATACAAAAACGGTTATTACAGATCATCTGCTTTTGACATAACAGAGAGACGACTCAGTCGCGGTTTAAAGCTACCTCGCCGTCGTTGTTGATGCGATGAAGGTCGAATAAGCGCAGCTAAAGCTCTTTTCACTAGATCACCTTCAACAGTCCCTATACGTACCAAAGAATTCGTCATCGCCGATCTACGAGCATTCAATCGATTCGACGGATAAGGAGCTAACTGACGTTGTTGTTGTTGTTTATTCTGATTCTTATGTAAACCGCAACGAAATGAGCCAGGATGAGTAGTCGGTGAACACATACACGTCCTCTTCTGAACATTCGCTGGAGACGAAACCGGAGAAACCGCGATCGATCGCCTTGGAGAAATTGACGAAAATCTGATCGCAGCAGGAGAACTGATTAGATTAACACGCGTAGGTGAAGCAGATCTGTGTAAGAACGGTGTTGATTGAGAGAGAAAAGTTGAACTAGATGAAGCAAAAGCCGATTGCGATGATGATGCCGGAGAATGAAATCTAGTACGGCAACCACCACCACCACCGCCGCCGGAAGTTCGTCGTGGCGATGAATCCACCATTGAAATTGAATTGAGAATCTAAAAAGATGAGTTTAGGTAATGAATTTGGCAAACCTAGCTTAAGTGAAGGTATGTATTTATAGTAGAATGGAGATAAGTATTACCGAAAGGAGAGGGAGAGCAAAACGACGAAAGAGGGAGTCGTTTTGAAGACGGATCTGAATTTTCCTGAAAGGGAGGAGAGAGAGTTTGGAAAGTGATGGCCACGTCTAAAAGTGGGACCCAACTGACAGTCTTCTTGTTAGATTACACGTAGAGAGAGAATGAATTTTAATATAATCCAAATTACGAAAGGAGGAAGCATTGTCATGCGGATGTGTTTGTTTTTTTTGTTTTTTTATAAAGATATTTTTTATTATTTTTAAAATTTAAAAAAAAATAAAGATAACTTAATAAGGTGATGCTCGTGTAGGGTAACTGCAATAATGAAGGATAGACATTGGAAATGGGATAGGGTTGGATTTTATCTTCATATCTAATATTCACATAAATTATATATTTGTTTTGAATTTTAAGAGTGTCTTGTGACAGGCCGTATTTGATCTCATTTGTTTCATTCTAGAATTTTAAATTATGTATCACGGGTAATATGAGTCTATCTAGATCCTTTGTTATGGAATCTTTCATGTTCAAGGACAAAATGGTAATAATATTGTTTTTTCGGAGGTTTAACTTAATTTTAGTCTTTCAGATTTTGTTCGATTATTTCCAGCTATTCTCGTACATCACAAATTTTTAAGACATACAAATCATATTCGACGTGTGTATATCTCGAAAAAAATATTTAATTTAAAATATACATATTTTAAAATTTATAAATTGTACATAAAATTATTTAATTAAAATTTTGTGAAAAATAAATACAAAATTTATCTCTATTGAATTTTCCAAATCTTTTATTGTTTTAGTAACTCAAATCAACTTTTAAAATTTAAAAGGTATAAATTTCTACAAACTCATTTAAAAAAATATATATTCAAAAAATATTATTTTATATACGAATATGTTAAATTAATTAAAAAATTAAAAATAATATTTTACTTTTTGAAAAAAATATTAAATAATTAAAATTATGATAGTTAAATATACAAATTTAACCATTAAAAATAAAAATGACTCAAATTTAGAATCTGAATTGAATCATTAATATTATAAAAAGTTGTTTTAATGAGTGAAAATATTTAAAAATAATTAATATATAATATTTTAATTGATAAATTATTTAATATAATATAAATGAAAACTGCTCTACACCTTCCTTTAAATAACTTAAACTAAATAATATATTTTGATTCATATTTATTAATTTTGTTTTTGAAAGGTGAAATATATAGTGTGGTTGTCAACAAATATTGATTAATTTAATAATTAAAACATTATAATAAGTGGAAATATATTTCCAAAATATAATAAGGTATGGTCTGCCGCATTAATATCCCCAATTACACTATTTATTGTATAACACTGTAATAAATGAATTTGGATCAAATAGTTTAGTCAAACACACTGATTTTTATTTAATAGAGAGATAGTTGGACTTTACATCTATAAATAAGCATATGTATTATGAAATTTAGATTCCATCATAGAAAAACAAATCTGAAAAGTTTTGATTCCAAATTACAAGCATATATAATAAATTTGTTGCCATAAAATAATGAATGTGAGTTAGGGCCGAAATGATATAAAAATTACTGGGAATTTAGAATCATTAACACAAATTAAAAAGAAATAATTGATTAGGTTTAGCATGTGATATTTGGTGCCCAATTAGTACAACTTCTGTGCATTATGTCTGCTAATAGTTGATTAAGGTTATAATTAATTATATATAATATATATAATTCTTTCTCCACACCATGATTGACTAGACAATTGGAACATGCCACCGAAAGCTGTTTTATTTATTTATTTTTGTTGGAAATTAGGCTCTAATTGGTTATGTACCCATTTGTGGTTCAACATACCTCGGGCAGGTTCTTTCTTTTGATTTTTTTTAAAGTTAGTTAGGAAATCTTATAATTTGTAGGTTATTGTGAAATTGTATAAAATTCGGAACTTGGTTGAATTGAATTGGTGAACTAATTGATCTTTAGAAGATTTCCAAAATCGTTAACACTAGTTTTTTTATATTTGTGAGTATTTTAGTTTATATTTTTATTGTTGTTTAAATAGTTAATTTCGTTGTATTTTGGGTGTGATTAAGTTTAAAGAACTCTTATTTATATAGTAGTGCATATATTTATTTATAATAAATAAAACGTAATATAAAGTTTTATATTTTAAGAAAATTTGTTAGATATATACAATATACATACAAAATTACAAAGATAAAAAAAATGAAATAACGAATTAAGTATTTAGTCTGCAAACACACTTAGCCTGACGGGGGCTCAAACCTAATAACTTATAGTCAGTATCCACCTCTTATTGCTACTTGGCTAGAAAAAGGGATAAAATTATAAAAATAAATAAATAGTATAATTGGTTAATTACCTCCCATACATATGTGAGTAAAAGCAAGCTTACATAATAAAGACATTTTTAATAATCACTATAGTTTTAGGCTTTTAGCTATAAAATTAAGGTTACACATTAAAAAAAACCAAAATTAAGGGAAGAACCTCCTATTTTTTTATAAATCAAAATTTATTTCAACATTTTCATTAGAGTAATTCAACGTTTAAAATCAGACTATGTTAGTAAAAATGTAAAAAAAATGAATATATAAAAAATTGTTGTTATAATTCATACATTAAAAAAAAGATAAATAAAACAATTCCATTATACCAAGTTACATAAAAACATTCACACTCAAACACATTTTGGGTAACTCAAATGAAAACTTAATTATAAAAAATAATAAAAAATATTCACAAATTATAAAAAGCTACAACTATGTGTTAAATATATTATAATTTAGTCTGTTTTAAAACTATAAATTAAATGTAAATGAATTAGGTTAGAAATGATCAACACATATGAATTAGGTTAGAAATGATCAACAAACATAAATATATATATTGACTATGAATTGAATTGAGTTGAACAAAACTATATTGATTAATTTAAAATACGTTTTTTCAAAGACAAGCAATATTCTATAACAAATTTTGAAGTAAAGGGTTTTGATTTGAAAGATGGGTCCAAGAATATTGGAAGAAAATTAAGCATGTTCCCACTTAATTAATTCAAATATGCTCACATAAACTAGTCGCAAGTTTGAAAATTTCACATTAAATTTATTATTCTTTCAATTATGGACAACTAGCTAATATATATATATATATATATATATATGGTGCTTCTAGATTTGGACATTTTTAGAATAAAATCAACATTTCTTTACATCTTTTAGAATAATATCAACAATTTATTTTAATTTACTTTTTCAACTAGAGTGGGAAGTTACTTTTTCAACTAAAGTGGGAAGGACATATGCAGTCATAACTTTTTTGTTTTTGTTTAAGATTTAAGTATCCCTCTTCTAGCTTGGTATTATAATCTTAAGTTTATGAGTTCGAGCCTGTTAGAAGAGATTGAAAAATATATATTATTTATATTAAACTGGCATGTTTCTATATTTAAAAAGAGATGAGGGAGCATCAATTATTGTTTTTTAAATTTAGAAAACTAGTAATATCTAATTGTCATGTCCTGAATAAAATCCAACTTTAATTTAAGTTCGTTAATGAAAATAGAATAACTTTTAATCTTGTCACATATAACTATTTTAGTGAATTTTAATTAACTTATTTATTTATTTATTTGTTAGGTCTTACCAATAATAAAAAAAATTGGAACAGGTATAGACATTATGATTAAGAATGGCATACACAAATTTTAATATTACTACAAAATTTTAAATTAATTTACTTATAAATATTTTTTTTTCAAATTAGTATATACATATAAATGTAGATAAATGTTAATATAAATATATAATTAAATGAATAATAAGTTGTAATAAATAAGTTTGTCAATTTAAATTTTAATAGTTGTAAGCAAGTACATCAATAAAACTTATTTAAATCAAAAATATAAAACTGATTTGTATTTAATAATTACATATATTATTATAGATAAAAGTTATATAGATATATATATTATAGAGATTTGATTAAAAATAAATTCTTAAATTTTATGATTGACTTAATTGTGTCTTTGTTTGTAATTTATTATAAATATTGGGGGTGTTTATTTGGATTGAAAAGAAATAAAAAAAAATGTAAAAATTTAATATAATACCTCATAACTATGACTTCTATTTTTATTTAAATTCTTTTAGTGTCTCATATTTTTTATATCACAATTTGATGAACCCTTGACCTGATCTCCTAATCTTCTCGATTTTGTGAATTGTTATAATTAAAATTGATATATTTAGAATTAAGATTTGAGGCAACATTATAACTCAGAATTAAAATGATAAGTATTAAAAATATTTTAGGCAAGATTATTAAAACTAAGAATTATAATGATTAAATGTAGGTTTATTGGGTGTGGGGTTTTTGTTTTGGGGTGATGGTGGGGTGTGGTCCACTTGGAGGACCATATATACCATACATTTAAGGACATGTCTGAAGCCCATAACTTGAGAACAGACTTTTGAACAAAATAAATAAATAAATAAATAATATCAAGATTGTCTTTTTGACTTATTACTACCAAGGCTATAATATCAATAAATAAATAAATAAAGTACTTACTATTTATTATAAAAGAAATTATATTTATTTTCTTTCTATTTATCTTAAATGGAAAACAAAAATAAGTACTAATTACTTACTATTACAAAAGAAATAATTATACTTTTTCTTATCAATATTTCTTTTTTCATTTTTGAAACTAAATTTGTTTTAGAGGAAGTTAATACAATTATTGTCCAACTTTTACTGCAGAATTGTTTTTGTCATTTCAATTTATCAAAACCAATATCAGAAGTTATTCTAATATATGGGCATTGCTAGTTTATAAATAAATTAAAAAAATATATACATTTCTTGACCAATAAGTTATTGTTTGAAAATTTCAAATAAAAGCAGTCAGCCAATTGTAACATTTATTTGACTAAAGAGAGTAGTACATGAGATTAGTTGCTTGACTTGGAAGAAATAAAACCGCGTGTGGAAACTTCTAATCTCTAAAGTTCCTTGATGTTTCCTAACCCCATCTATGACGTTATGTTGTTGATTTTTAAATTAACTTTGAATAAAATAATAACTTCTTTCTCAATGTGTCAATCTAAATTTATTTTATTAATATAAATTAGTATAAAATTTAGAAAGTTACTCCACTCAACTTAATATTAGTCTAAATTAAATATCTTATTTATAAGGTACAAGCAAAATAAAAGATAGGAGGAAATTAAATATTATGAAGAGTTCGTCTCATAATAGAGTTTTACTTTTAGTATGACGCAAATAAATGTCCCCGTCTGAAAAATACATTATGTATTGACAAGACATGAATAGTTTGCATGTGAGACATTGCTACAAGTTGTTTGCTACGATTAGTTCATTTAATTTTGTTCGGAAGAACTTTGGGAGTCAAATATACCATCCAAATCTCATTCTTTGGATGAATCGTTATTTACGGTGGGATTCTTACGGATGATATGTGCATAAAAATATGTTGTATTATAGTTAGTCGTTGTTGTATGTGTCACGAGAATGTTGAATTGACAACTCACTTATTTTTTTGCATTGTTGAGGGTGACTAGTATATGAAATCTTTTGTGGAGTATCACTAAGATTCATTAGGTGGTGCTAGAGTCTTTGGGTAGTTGTTAGGAAATTTGAATTGATGCGGTTAATATGACAGACATACATAATTGAGTTATCATCTCAATTATTTTTTAGTGGACTATCTAGTTTGAGAGAAATCATCGAACTTCGTAGTTGTCCGATGCGTATCATTAATAATGTTATTATTATGATGTTTTTTGATATTCTCGAGGACTTACGAACTCAATAACCTATTGAGTAATATTTTTTATTTTTTTGTTTTCTCTTAATGTCATGTTTTTGTCGTTGTGCTCAAACGATTTTTATTAATTTTAATATATACATTGGACATTTAAAATAATAAAAAGGACAAAAACAAGTGCAAATTTGAAATTGTCCAAAATTCAAATATTAATGAAAAAGGAATGTTGAATAATTTAATAAGAATCATTCCCTCTTTTAGTCTAGTGACAACAAGAGGTGAATATTTACCATAAGATCATGGGTTTGAGTCCGTTAGGCGATAAATTTTGCGCTTAAGTGTGTTTGCGGACTATATTCAAATTATTTGTGTATTTTTTTCATAATTTTTGTAGTTGTATAAACTAGTCTTAAAATTGTGAGAATTTTTAATTAATTTGAGAAAAATATTTTAAACAAATTTTTAATTTTTTTTTTTATTTTAGAAAATTATTTGAAACATTTAAAATAGAAAATAGCTCAAAATAACTTAAGAAGAAGACAAACAGGCCTTAAGCCGGGTTTGGAATGTGTTTTGGAAAATGATCAGTGGCTCTTAGGCTTGGGATCAACTTTTGGTATCTTTGACACAACTCTTGTAAAATTTAAATAATTTATAAGAATTGGAGATCATAAATTTAAAATCTCAAAAGTTAAATTCATTAA
Source organism: Impatiens glandulifera (assembly GCF_907164915.1). NCBI lineage: Eukaryota > Viridiplantae > Streptophyta > Magnoliopsida > Ericales > Balsaminaceae > Impatiens > Impatiens glandulifera. Next base: position 23,122,293 of record NC_061870.1, read on the forward strand.
GATTTTATTCAAATTTTCTGTTATCCTATTTTACTTTTGGTATATTCGTTGTACTCATTTGAAATCCTAATCTTCAAAGTAAAAGTACTCGTTGTTTCCATGTGAATGATGTGATTATTAATCCTCAAAATATATTTGAATTTGTCAGCCACATGCATGCCCTGTGAACCGATTCAGCTTAGGAAACTTTTCGGGTTGATCCTCATAAGTTACCAATTCTCAATTTGAAGACTAACATGAAGATGGGTTGATTGTTACAATGAGACCTTGTATTGAATAAGATTGTTATTTAGTTTCAATTTTACAATTTCTTCTTTATATATTTGAATTTTCAATCATGGCTTCTGTGCAGAGAACATGATAAAAGATTGTCTAACTTGGCTTGTGAAGTTGATTAAACCACAGGTTCTGCACAAATCTGCAATTTCCTCCTCTGTAAAGTAGTTGTATGAACTCGTAACACTCCTCTGCGCACACACATATTTCGTTTCCTCAAATCTCAGAACAACTAAACAAAAATCAAACAAATAAACGATAAATTAAACACAAGAATCACCTGAAGAAAAGCCCTCAATATCCCGGAATTGGCACGAAGAAAAGTAGTCCCAACAAAAACCCCACCACTTCTCAATACACGGTTAATTTCAGCAATCTGAGGAAAACAATAAGAAACAGTAAATGATTATATGGAAAATCCAGTTTTGTTATCTCAAAAAAGAAAAAACCCATATTGAAAAAAGCTGAATTTACAGCATTTGAAGGAGAAGGCCAGCAATGTAAAGCTGCACCAGCATGAACAGCATCAATTGAAGATGATGAAAAAGGTAGCCTAGAGACATCAGCCCTCACAAGAGCAAGATTACTGCCAAAATCAAATATAAGAAATGGATCTCGATTCTCGATTCAGGAAATTAACATATAAAACTCACCTTAACAAAATTGATTCATCATTCTTGATGAAATCGTAACACTGACGAAGCATGTTTTCAGAAAAATCAAGAGCAACAACTTTCGAGTATGTTCCAGATTTGGCAAATTTACGAGAAAATAAACCACTACCACAACTAACATCTACTATAATACCATCTTCACTAGGCTTGAAGTATTCCTGAGCCATCTCAAACTGTAAAAACAATCATTCATTCAATCAAAATCTCAATAACATGTTCATATCTCAATGTTACCACCTCTTCATCAGGCCCTGGAAAACCGCTACTATTGAAATTTTGACGCCAACCCCTTTCATACAAGAATGAAACAAGAGGACTCCTATTGAAAGGAAAAAACTGGTAGAAAGTTAGGAAATATCAAAGATTTGAGATACTATTTCATTGAGTAATACCAATACCTGAATAGTTCAGTTCTAGTTGGCTGGAATTCAGTGTATTCAGTTGTTCCAGCTGTAACAGTTAGATCCAAGTAAATGTTTTTACTAGAATATGTCTTCTTGCATTTGTTACACTGAAATCCAGACCTATAAATTGCTGGCCTGTAGTTTTTTTTATTAGAAATTTGATAGGTTAGGTTAAAAACATCTTTATTTGAAAAAGAACATCTTACAAGTTGAATCCTGGAGGCCCTTTTCTTATTAATGGCTCATAACAAATTGGACATGAAAACAAGACAACTTCAGTTGTAATTAGAGGCTGAACAATTGATAAAATCTGCAGCAACAGAGTGAGTGAGGTTTCATTGTTGGCTAATGAAAAGTTGACCCATTTCAATCAAAACCTTAAACTGAGATACTGTTGATTGATAAGCATTTAACAATCATATTATGAACAAAGAAAGAATCAAAACAAGATGAGCAAAACCAAGTGGAAGAAGATACCGGGTCCAGAAAGTCTGTTGCGCTAGCATGGATTTGACGGCGAAGGTTGGGTGAAGAGAAGCGGGTACTAAAGCGGGAATGAGGACGAGAAAGGTAGTGGAAGTTGAAGGTAGAAGCTTGATGATGATGATGATGAAAAGGGAGGAGAGAATATGAAGCTGCGACGGCCATTTGTTAGGGTTTAGAAGTGAAGTTATCAGATTTCGTTGATGGGGATTAGGATTGAACTCAAACGTTACAAAACTCATATGATGATTCAGGTGTTGATTGAATGATCGGCCTTCTTTTCATCTGCGTGGACGATCGTACAACATAGACACCATTAGAGTACCAAAACCATCAGCCTTTTTTTAATAAAAGAAACCCAAATTAAGAAAAGACCAAATTGTCAAATTTGGGTTATTAGGAGATAATTGAGATTTAAGTTTTTTTTTATTGTTAAAATTATACAAAATATAATTTTTTTTAACGGTTTCACAAATTCGGTAGGTAAGCTACCGAATTTAGTAAATCGACAATCAAATTCATCAATTCACTCAAATTCGGTAGTTAAGCTACCGAATTTAGTAAATCGACAATCAAATTCATCAATTCACTCAAATTCGGTTGTTAAATTAGTGCGGATTCGAATTTGAGTTTTGAAATAAACTAAAGAGTGAAAAAAATTAATAATTAGTTATGATTTTGAGAAGATATTTTTTAGATAGAAATATTTAAATGATATTAATATATAATAATAAAATAAAAAATAATAATTTAAAATATAAGTTATTTTAGTATTTTTGATTAATGAATTTAGTAATGTGATTGACAAAATGGTATTTAATTAGTTTGAGTTATTTGATATTATTAATATATATTTTTTTTATTTATTTGTTTATATATGATATGTCAATAATAAGAGAAAACTTCGTTTATATAATTTTAATAATATGGAGTTACAAATTGTTAAGTTGAAAATAAGCGTCAAATAAAATAAAAATTTTAAAAACAAAAGAGAAAGCTAAAAATGCCAAAAGGCTAAAATGTTTAAACTATTTTTTTCTCTAATTTCTCAAAAAATTAAATTAGGTGGTGACTCATAAACATAAACGAAATCGGTAGAAAAATTACCGAAGTCTATAAGGACTTATTTTTAGGTCGTACAGAAACTGACGACTCTATTAAGACTCATAAACATAAACGAAATCGGTAGAAAATTACCAAAGTCTATAAGGACCTATTTTTAGGTCGTACAGAAATTGACGACTCTATTGAGAATGTAATGCTTGACTTGAAACAAACTGCTAATTAGAAAGACATTACACTCTACAACACTCGACCTTAAAAGAAAAGAAACCTAATGAAAGATACAAAACAATTGAAATCAAAACCTTATACATGTACAAACTGAACATGACTTTTAACCAAATAATCATCTTGGTGGATCACATGCTTGCATTGTGACACACATTTGGACAGATGTGTTACGCATATGATTCTCTTCACCTTTTTTTTATGAGTATATCCCGCATTGCGATAAATCAATTACAAAAGAATACTAAACCCTGATTAGACTAAATTCATGACATCTATCAAATCTTTTATGCATCCCTATTATGAATTCTTAAAATCTCACGAGATGGGTTTAAAATAAAGATTTCAAAACTCAAGAAAATATGTGAGCTAACCTTTTATGTACCCTCATAAAAAAACATTAGACAAAACGAGAATTCTGATTCCTAAAAAATCCATGAACAAAAAAAGAAAAAATGATCTTCTTCCCACTTTCATAATTCTTTGGAATACTATACTAACATTTCTCATTAGGATCTTTTTTTTAACAAAACATAAAATAAAAACAAACAAAAGAATCTATCATTTTGTAAATACACGTAAGGGACTATGTGTGAGTGATTCTCCCGTTTTATACTTATAAGCTAAGTAGACAACTTATTCAAAGATTCAGTCTCATTCTAATAAAAATTTCTTTCCTTTGTAATCATGAGAAAGACCGAGACTCTGACCCCTCTAAAAAAAGAAAACAATGATGATGAACATGAGGATTTCAAGAAATGAGTAAGAGTAACGTCGAGACTATCGTTTAGAGGACTGTCTTGAAAGGAAACCGTTTATTTCACAGAAAAAGATTTGAATGAAAGATAATCAGTTGAGCTCGGTCTCGTATTTCTCTGAATGCTAAGAAGAGTTAACTCTCAAAGAAAATCTGCGAAGTGAAAAAAAAAATTAAGGCCAAAATTGAAGTCACAAGTTGAAAGAGGACGTCATATCTCTCACCGCTGCCTAGATGAGGTGTTTGAACTCAATGGCTACAAAAAATAAAAGAGCAAATGTACTCGTTGTGGTTAAGATATTGAAATTACCACTCGTCGTTTCATAAGAACGCAAGTGTACCGATTTTATTAAATATATCTGTGGTACTAAAAAAAGCTCTCGTGTTGGTTGAGGTATTAAAATCACTATTTATCATTTTTTGTAAAAATGTAAGTGTACCGATTCTACTAGATATATACCGGGTGCAAAAATATGACTCATAGTGGTCGGTATATTGAAATCACCACTCATTATTTACCTAGACTTTGTCTATATTGCAAAAAGTAAAAACTCGAGTGTACCGATTCTATATGATACACCCCGAGTCCAATAAATTTCTTTCAAGTCAAGAGCTATAAAACATTCTCTAAAATCTGAAACAAAATGAAGATGAGACAACCTTTGATGAAAGTGAACCAAAGTGGAGGTTTATGACAAAATATCAAAGTGGTTGATGCTCGTCCAAACTTTTTCGAGAGATTAAAAGTCAAAACAATCGTTTAAACACAAGATCGAGTTCATGATCGATGACTTATAAAAAAAACAAAAGAAAGTCGATTTTTTTAGACAATCCAAAGAATGATAATCAAAGCTTAATTATGAAAATATGTCCACTCCAAATGATTGTGATAATTCGTCTAAAAAAAGAAAGGGTTAAGGCTTCATTCTAACTCCCGAAAAAAAGAAAACAAAAAAAAACAAGACCCCTATGTCAATACTAGGGGCATTTAAAAAAAATTAAGTATAAGTAAATTTTCTTTGGACTACGTAACTTAAAAAAAAAAAAAGCAACAAGACCCCTACGTCAACACTAAGGGCATTTTTCGAAAAAAAAAATAGAGTGATGAAAAACTTAAGTCATGGACTAAGGGCATTTTGTTGGGGAAATGTGTCGCTAAATAAAATGAGATTCTTACGTCAATACTAAGGCTCTTTTCAGAAAAAAAAAATGAGGTATAAGTCAATTGTATTAAGACTACGCAACTTTTATGAAAATTAAACCGTTGAATTAAAGTACTTCGGTATTTTCATAAACCGTGAAAAAATAAGGATTGCTATGAATGATGCAATTCTAACACCTAAAGGTGATTCAGAATTGTGATCAATATTAGATATATGACAAGAAAAAAAAGTGTATATGAATGATATAATTCTAACATCAAAATGTGACGATGATTCTGAATTGTGATCAACAATGGATAAATGTCATAGAAATAAAAGATGTTTATGAATAACATAAATTTAACACCTAAAGGGGATAGTGTTTCTGAATTGTGATCAACATCAATATATGTCAAAGAAAAAAAAATGTCTTTGAACAATTCTAACACCTAAAGTGGATGGTGATTCATAATTATTATAAAAAATTGGATAGAATAAATCCAAACGGACCCTTTTTAAAATATTTTAGTGTCGTTTTTTATTTTTTTTCGGATTTTTTAAAAATATTTTAGGACTTTAAATGTAAAAAAAAAAATCACACTAAATGCTAAAATCAAACAGGCTCTAGGCTGATTAGGCATGGGCACCAGGTGGACAGTTTGTTCAGGATGGCCGGCAGGTTCTGGGCCAGACTAGGCGTGAATTGGGCCGGGATCAACGCAGTTCAACTGCTCGTCAAGGCTGTAGGTTTTAAGCCTTGGTCTAGAAGGCTCTAATCGTAATTCTAAATACATGTGGAGCTTTGTCTTCTTATGAGTTTACCAAAATCTTTATTATGTCCTTTAGAATTAAAATGAACCTTTAAATTAAGATTGGCAGTAAATTTTAACCATTTTAAAACTGAAATTCGAGGCTTCTTATTAGACAAAGACATTTTAATTTTCTGGGATTTGATTTTAAAATGTTTTTAACATCGTATGAATCATGTTAGGAAACTTTTAGAATCACTCTTCTTGAGCTAAAACTCAAGAACATTAAACATAATTTCAAAATTCTTAAATTCAAAAATGTGCTTTTTTGATTCAGTTTGATTTGGCTTATAGTTTGTAAATGATCTTAAAATCAATTCTAAATCAAGAAATCAAATGTTCACACAGTATTAAAACCACTTGTACTAAAATGTGAAAATTTCAAATTTTATTAATGACATGAATTAGAACGTGAATGGAAGCTTACAATGAGTTGGAGAACATTTCTAGACCCTTATGAAAGCTTTTGGTTGAACTAGAACCGAGTTTAAAGCTCTGTACAAGGTCTTAAAAAAACTTAAAAGCTTGAAAATTGTAATTGCGGATTTTCTAAATAGCTTGATTGATTGATGATGTGAGACTTGATCCTTGTTATTCGTCTTGGTCGGAGGAAACTATTTATAGCCATTCAAGGTCGATTGATTGATCATGTGGATCAAATTTGAGACAAAAGTCATTAATCATGTCTTGCTCGACCGATTTCTATTCATTTAAGTTATCATTCGAGTTAGGCTTATAAGAGAAATGAGCAACAGTTAGGGTGATCATATGCATTTTTAAATTTTTTTCATTTGGCCAAGCATTCGCGAAATTTGATTTTTGAAAAAATCAAACTTCAATTGTTCTTATCTAGACGACGCAAGGAAGAAGAAGAACTAGTCCGCGAACATGCGGTTTCTAGGTGATCTGTCCATGTCTGTTAGCAACTGTTGGCATTTGAGCGATTTGTTTGTCCAAACGTTAGCCTTTTTTCTATTAAACTATTGAGATGCGGAAGCGCTCTCCTTCCGTTGTACTGAGTGACGCAGTGGGCTGGCGTCGGTTGGATGATGGTCAGATGCTCATCTGATGGTCGTTTGGCTTTCTACAGCTTTATTGTGGTTGGTGTTGATTGCACTATATCACAATATATTTTATGCCTTAAAACTTGTTTGAAATTAATTATTCTTTCATCATTTTGACTTTATTTTAACATTTAAAATGCATAAAATTAATTAATAGACATAAATTTTATATTTTATTTAATTTATTTTTTTTTATGTATTTTAAGGTTTTATTTTTAATTATTTTGGGATTTAAATGGATAAAAAGTTTGTCCAAAATAATTTTTTAATTTAATTAAATCCTAAATTTAATTATTTTAGATTTAAATAAATAAAATTATGTACCTAAAATATGTATTTAATTTGTATTTAATTATTTTGGATTTATGAAATATTCATTTATCTAAAATTATTATTTTTGTTAGAAAGTTTATTAAATAAAATATTATTTAAAAACTTAACATTTTATTAAAATTTGATGGTTTATTATTGTTCAAGTAGATCATTTGCATATTAGATTTTGTTGTTGTTGCAATTTTTATATTTAATTATGTATTGAAATAGAGAAAAAAAAAACTTAACTAAAAAATAAGTCTCGTTCCTTTCTAGACTAGGATTGCAAATGAGTTAAGTCGAACTCAAGTTAGCTTGCTTGAACTCGAATTTGACTTGATTAAGTATTTATTAGTTCGGCTGGAACTTGAGTTCGAACGAGTTTATAAATTTGAACTCGAACTCGACTCGAATATTTACCTAAAAGTTCGGCTAGATTCGAAAAACTTGAATTAAATTAAATTTTCAAATATTTGTAAAGAAAAAAATATATATATTAGATTTTAATATTAATATACATAAATAAATATAATTTATTATTATGTTCGAAAAAGCTCGACAAGTTATCGAACAAATATTATATGAGTTCAACTCGAATATTAAACGAGTCGGTTCGAGCTCGACTCAAACTTAGTTAAATTCAAACTCAAGTCAAGTTTTGATCAAACTATTCGTGTGCCGTTCACGAGCAACACAATATTCATAACCTATTTTTTTATTTTTAATAATTTGCTTATTAAAAATATGGCAATTGTTTAATAAGAGACCCATATTTACTGAAGTTGTAATATTGGTAGAAAAGTAATTAAGCAAAAGAAGCCGGACAGGGGCAGCATGTCTAAGTAGAAGTAGTGCCAAGTGGCATGTGTCTACCCTTTGGAAGTCAATGGACCACGTGGACATGCCGATGCTGAGCTGCTCCATGTCAGTCACACAAACTGTAAAGTCTAATCACCAAGAACCATTTATTTATTTACCTTTTTTCAAATAAAATTAGCATTTTTCATATATATTTATTTATTTTGACGCATTTTAAAATTTATGATAATATAGTTATAGACAATTGATTTTGTTAGACGATTAAGGTTTTTTTAAAAATTTAGATATGGAGAAAAAAATAATGATATGTGATAATTTTGAGAAAATAATGATTATTTTTGATAAAAATATTTAAAGGGTATTTATATATATGAATAAAATAAAAAATAATAATTTAAAATAAGGTATTTTAGTATTTTAGTTAATGAAATGAGTGATATAATTGTTGAGAATTGATTGATTGAAAATTTGATTTTGGTTGGGTTTTTTTAAAAACCTAAAGAGAACAAGGTTTTAGATATAAAGATTATTGAAAAAAAAAGTTAATCATAAATGTTTCTATCATTTAATATTATACTACTATATAAATAAATTGACGAAAAATTGACTGAAATAATTATAAATTGACTGAACCAAGTTCTAATAGATTCATAATTTCATATATCGATCATGACCGCTTTGGTTGGTGATTAAATAATAAAAAAATCGACAATTTAACCGACCGACAATATATATGTGTGTTTTGATATCTTTTAAATTATTATATTTTGGGGAAACAATTTAATGTCATTTCATTAAAAAAAACTCAAAAGAGAGAAATGAGTTTCAAGAAACAATGTTAGACAGACTTTAACTTTGTTGAAAATACCAACTGAGTTTCAAACAATTTAATTATAACAAACCATCAAATAAGAACTATTTTAATATTCATTTCCTTGTAATGATTTTATAATAGGGGATATTCCATCTTTGACTGAACTTTCAACTATCTTCATTAATCGGAATTCCACTCCATGTATGTATGAGAGCGTTGCCATTAGAAATAATATCATCCCAAACTTTTCCTTTTGTTCTCTTATTCATGCTATGCATTCTTGTATTTCTTTCTCTCCAGGTATTGTAGACTAGGTTCCAAAGATGCATTTGAAAACATTCGCGTAGGAGTTATCGCCTTTAGCTTTTTTCTTTACAAGTTCTATGATTTCGTTCCATGTACCTGAAAGTTAGTGATATTAATGTTCTGAGCAAAATTGATCCACAGTTTAAATACAAACACGCACTCCCCAAACAGATGGTCTTCTTTTTTTACTACGCAGATTGGGCAATTAACGTATGAAATATTCATATAATTCTTAATTTAATTTGTCTATTTTCACAAATCTTTTCCTAAATGTCAGTCAAAGGATGAATTGGTGTCGAGGTATAACATTTGAAGGTCAAACTACTTTATGTCGATCGACCACCACCTCCTTTGTTCTAATGATCTCCCATGTTTTTTTTGTCACAAACTTTCCATTTATAATAGTATCACATTTTTGTATAGTGTTTCTATTGAATTGTATATTATTAATCAGATTCAGAATTCTAACTCTTTCTGAAATACTCCTCAGAATAGAGTTTTTTTCCTTCTTGAATATCTCCGACTAAGTACAAAAGACAAATTTTTTATTATGACTCTAATAGATTGAAATTCCTCAAAAAAAAGAATTATGAGATTGTTCTCTATTTATGATCGTGTCAAAATAATCTTTTTAATTATTTGTCTTTATAGTATAGTAGTAAAAGTTGAATATATTTTTGGCACACATATTTATTATTTTATATATTTAATAATTTTTTTCTTAAACTTATTTAATTTAATTAATATTTTAATATATTTTTTTAGGTTAAATAGTTGTTTTATTATAATTTTAAAAATATTTTAGAATTAGTTATTTTATTATATTATATATATATATTATTTTCTCAACGATTAAACTGATAAATCGACCGAACCGATCTTGTTGTAACCGAACAAACCGAACTGACATTTAATCGTCAATCTACGGATGAAAATTTTAAAAAACCGACATAAATGGTTGAGATAATTTTTTGCGGTGATAAAATGAAACCGAACTACACACTTAATATATAAATATATATATTCTTTAAAAAAATAGAAAATTAATTATGTCGACAAATTTGAAAGGTGAGTTCCGACATGATATTTACATGTCAACAATTTTTAATTGATCCAAATATGTATTATTGGGGGACAAGACAGACATACAAACAAATGAACAAATTAGTCTAAAAATTGGATTTTCTTAATTTATTATTTATGATAATGTTTATTATGTTCTCATGTTATAATCTTAGTAGTCTATAATTTTGTAAATTATTTTAGGGTGCGACTGTATATAGCCTCACCCAAGGCAGGTCGTGTATATATATTGAAAAATCTTATTTAGTATAAAATATAAATAATTTAAATGAGAAACATTTTGTAAATTAATGAATCACATTCATTATAAGATATTATGGAAATGAAAAGAGATGGATAAAACTAGGGTTAATTAATGGGATGGAGATGAGCTAATTAGCAGCTCTGGTCATTCAAACCCATGCCCCAGGCCCTGATCGAATCGAATTGGCACATCACTTACAACTGTGGCCTTTATATATATGTAACATTTAATTATAATATATATATATATATATATAATTAATAATGATAGCTAGTTAGATATTCAATCAAAACTCCACTACTTGCTACATACATGCATCATTTAATTTAACTAGTATTTATCTCGTGCATTTTCACGATTAATAATATAAAAAATCGTGAAAAAAAATTACGGATAACATTTTTAATTTTATTTTTAACCGTTTTAAATTTAAAGGCGGCTCAACCCACAATCCGACCCAAGTATCCAAATTAACTACAGCTCTCGACCCGGCAATCCGGACACTTTAAAAATTAAGCATCATTATATATATATATAGATTAGTTAGTTAAAAAGTTGAACTTATATTAATATTAAAACGTCCCGCGTTTATCAAATTTGGTGTTGAATTTGAAATAAAAAGTCTTTGTAGCCTAGTTGGTTAAAGAGTTGTACTTGTTTTGTTAGGTTGCAAGTTCGAAACATAACACTAACATTTTTAATTTTATTTTTAACCGTTTTAAATTTAAAGGCGGGTCAACCCACAATCCGACCCAAGTATCCAAATTAATCACAGCTCTCGACCCGGCAATCCGGACACTTTAAAAATTAAGTATCATTATATATATATAGATTAGTTAGTTAAAAAGTTGAACTTGTATTAATATTAAAACGTCCCGCGTTTATCAAATTTGGTGTTGAATTTAAAATATAAAGTCTTTGTAGCCTAGTTGGTTAAAGAGTTGTACTTGTTTTGTTAGGTTGCAAGTTTGAAACATAACTCTAGCATTTTTAATTTTATTTTTAACCGTTTTAAATTTAAAGGTGGGTCAACCCACAATCCGACCCAAGTATCCAAATTAACCACAGCTCTCGACCTGGCAATCCGGACATTTTAAAAATTAAGCATCATTATATATATATATATATATATATATATATATATATATATATATATATATATATATAGATTAGTTAGTTAAAAAGTTGAACTTATATTAATATTAAAACGTCCCGCGTTTATCAAATTTAGTGTTGAATTTAAAATATAAAGTCTTTGTAGCCTAGTTGGTTAAAGAGTTGTACTTGTTTTGTTAGGTTGCAAGTTCGAAACATACCTCTAGCATTTTTAATTATATTTTTAACCGTTTTAAATTTAAAAGCGGGTCAACCCACAATCCGACCCAAGTATCCAAATTAACCACAGCTCTCGACCTGGCAATCCGGACATTTTAAAAATTAAGCATCATTATATATATATATATATATATATATATATATATATATATATATATATATATATATATATATATATATATATATATATATATATATATATATTAGTTAGTTAAAAAGTTGAACTTATATTAATATTAAAACGTCCCGCGTTTATCAAATTTGGTGTTGAATTTGAAATAAAAAGTCTTTGTAGCCTAGTTGGTTAAAGAGTTGTACTTGTTTTGTTAGGTTGCAAGTTCGAAACATAATTCTAACATTTTTTATTTTATTTTTAACCGTTTTAAATTTAAAGGCGGGTCAACCCACAATCCGACCCAAGTATCCAAATTAATCACAGCTCTCGATCGGGCAATCCGGACACTTTAAAAATTAAGTATCATTATATATATATAGATTAGTTAGTTAAAAAGTTGAACTTATATTAATATTAAAACGTCCCGCGTTTATCAAATTTGGTGTTGAATTTAAAATAAAAAGTCTTTGTAGCCTAGTTGGTTAAAGAGTTGTACTTGTTTTGTTAGATTGCAAGTTCGAAACATAACTCTAACATTTTTAATTTTATTTTTAACCGTTTTAAATTTAAAGGCGGGTCAACTCACAATCCGACCCAAGTATCCAAATTAACTACAGCTCTCGACCCGGCAATCCGGACACTTTAAAAATTAAGCATCATTATATATATATATATATATATATAGATTAGTTAGTTAAAAAGTTGAACTTATATTAATATTAAAACGTCCCGCGTTTATCAAATTTAGTGTTGAATTTAAAATATAAAGTCTTTGTAGCCTAGTTGGTTAAAGAGTTGTACTTGTTTTGTTAGGTTGCAAGTTCGAAACATACCTCTAGCATTTTTAATTATATTTTTAACCGTTTTAAATTTAAAAGCGGGTCAACCCACAATCCGACCCAAGTATCCAAATTAACCACAGCTCTCGACCCGGCAATCCGAACACTTTAAAAATTAAGCATCATTATATGTATATAGATTAGTTAGTAAAAAAGTTGAACTTATATTAATATTAAAACGTCACGCGTTTATCAAATTTGGTGTTGAATTTAAAATAAAAAGTCTTTGTAGCCTAGTTCGTTAAAGAGTTGTACTTGTTTTGTTAGGTTGCAAGTTCGAAACATAACTCTAACATTTTTTATTTTATTTTTAACCGTTTTAAATTTAAAGGCGGGTCAACCCACAATCCGACCCAAGTATCCAAATTAATCACAGCTCTCGATCGGGCAATCCGGACACTTTAAAAATTAAGTATCATTATATATATATAGATTAGTTAGTTAAAAAGTTGAACTTATATTAATATTAAAACGTCCCGCGTTTATCAAATTTGGTGTTGAATTTAAAATAAAAAGTCTTTGTAGCCTAGTTGGTTAAAGAGTTGTACTTGTTTTGTTAGATTGCAAGTTCGAAACATAACTCTAACATTTTTAATTTTATTTTTAACTGTTTTAAATTTAAAGGCGGGTCAACTCACAATCCGACCCAAGTATCCAAATTAACTATAGCTCTCGACCCGGCAATCCGGACACTTTAAAAATTAAGCATCATTATATATATATATATATATATATATATATATATATATATATATATATATATATATTAGTTAGTTAAAAAGTTGAACTTATATTAATATTAAAACGTCCCGCGTTTATCAAATTTGGTGTTGAATTTAAAATATAAAGTCTTTGTAGCTTAGTTGGTTAAAGAGTTGTACTTGATTTGTTAGGTTGAAAGTTCGAAACATAACTCTAACATTTTTAATTTTATTTTTAACCGTTTTAAATTTAAAGGCGGGTCAACCCACAATCCGACCCAAATATCCAAATTAACCACAGTTCTCGACCCGGCAATCTGAACACTTTAAAAATTAAGCATCATTATATATATATATATATATATATATATAGATTTCATTTTATCTAGGTGGGACATACATTAATTGAAGTCAATCAAACTATATGGGTTTTTGGGTTATTTTATTTTAGGTTAGAATGACTAAATAGAAGACATTGAAATATGATAAGTAATATATTAAATAAAAAAATATTTTAATGTTTTGGTAGATAAAAAAAGAGATGAGATAAATTAAATGAAATGATAGAAAATAATATGTTATTTAGAAACATTTTTTTCTTTATTAAGAGTTTGTTCGGATATTTGTAAATAATTTTTTATAGTGATTTTCAGGAGTTGTGTTTTTTATAAAAAGAAAACTTAAAATAAATTAATATATAATGATAAAATATTTATAATTAATAAATTTAGTGAAATAATAAATAAAAAATGGTTTGTATAATTGGATTTTTTTTAAACATAACTAATAGAAGGCCTCTATGTCGGTACTTAGGTACTCTCATTGTCTAGTACAAGGACTACATTAATTTGTCCCCTTCATACAAAAACTCAAATTAAATAAATCTCAATAAAAACTAATTCAAGTCTCAATAAAAAATAAATTAATTGTGTTTCTCTTTTAAACTTAAATGTATCATATTTTGCATTATTTTTATCACCCTTCTCATTAGATTTAACTATGAATATACTGTTATACATGGGTGGGCACATCTTAATTTTTTTCATTATAATTTACACTACTTTTTTTTTTTTGCTTTTTTAAGAGATTAATGATGAATTGATGATGATATATATATTTATGAGCATATGCAGCTAGCTAGATCTACTTCTAGTATATATATATATATAGAGGTAGGAAATATAAGATGAATATTAATCTAGCTTCTCTCTTGAAATTATGAGGCCTTATAATTTCAAATTGCTCTCTCTTATTCTCATATGTCTTCTCATGAATATTTATGATCATGAATATCAGGTTCAAGGTATATATATAATCTTATTCATTCTCAATTACATGTTTGTAAATTTTGTAGGAAAATTGTATGGAGAATGATGTTTCATTTCATTAGTAGAAGAAATAATTTTTAAATTTCCGTTCCACTCATTGAATGACACATCGATCGCTACAAAATTTTCTTTATATATACACAACCTGATATATACTTGTTATATAATTATTATAAGCAGAGCAAAAACCATCAACCTCATATGTAGAGAAGATTAATATTATTGGAGCCAATTATAACAATAAAAAGTTGTCGGATTCCAAGGTCGTCGCAGGTGGATATCCGCCAAGCGTATTCGAAGAAATTGCTGGAATGGATTATTCTCCTGCAAGAAGGAAAACTCCAATACACAATCTTTGATCATCCATCACTCTATTATATAGTTAAGCAAGGGATCCATGATCCCTTAGATTAGTACCATGTATTATTTTGGTTACTATTATTGTCATTAGTCACCAACAACTATATTTTAGAGTAATGATAGTTTGAGAGCTCGAGCCACTAATTTATCGGTTAATATTTGAGTTGGTTGTGTAAAAAAATTGTGATCATTTTGGTGTATGTAGAATTTACATGTTTTTGTTATGAACTAGGGTAATTTAAATTGAATGAGTCTTGTTCATGAGGTTGGTATAAAAGTGGACTCTCATTTTCTATAAATATATATTGAATTGGTTTAAGTGGAGGGCTTGATCTCTTATAGAGAATTAACCATGTTTCTAATTTTTTTACCTTTCAATTTTAAAAAATCTTAACTGGGATGGTTGGAAATCAACTAAAGAAAATCTTCTTTTATTTCTATAATAATAAATTCATAATTATGAAATATATATATATATATATTATACTTTAATTAATACTATTTTTAAATTTAGAATTCATAATTTATAAATCTCAATAAATTCATAATTATGAATATATATATAGTATTGTCTTAGTCGAGTTCTTTAGTCGCACCAAGAAAAAAAAATCAACCTTGATCACATTTTATACTAAGGTAGTAGCTTTTTTCCGATCAAAATCCAAGCCGCGATCAAGAGAGAAAGGTCAATGCCTCGATTTTGAAATCGACTGAGTTTTTTTAAGTTGCGGCCTAGTTTTCGACCTAGACCGACCAATACCGACCGTGACCTACTTTTTGACCTTGGCCCATTTTCGACCGAGGTCGCGACCAATCCTGGGTCTGTCCGCATGCGCTAGCTGCGACCGATTCCTGTCTTCTCCAATGACCGAGCCTCATGTCATTCAGGACCTTTGATTTCATATTTTTGTTTTTTTAACTTTCCACTTAAATCCTAACTTTACAAAATAAAAACACAAAATATCTTCCTAAGGTCTTGTTTGGTTTTATTTGAAGACTAACTATAAGATTTGTATTCATTGAGGTAACTTTTGGATAAAGACTTCACTAATATGTTTTTACTTTTTTGTCATATATAGTAATTAAAAATATAATTTCACATGTATATGATATGATTAGAATAATTTGTACACATGTTTTAAGTCTTAGAATTGAAATAATTTATTAAATAATAAAGTGTAAAACTCATATTTTAAAAAATCACCAATGATTTAAAATAAAGATAGTCATTTATACCTGCGCTAATTTTCGAGTATTAACAATCATTTCACTAAACCGGAATCTGTGTTTTTACACATAAATTATGACTCTTTTCAATCTAATTTTTTTATAAGTTTTTTAATTGAACTTTTGACTTTGTTATAAATATTATTTTTCAATATAATTATTTTTATCTTATTTTATCTAATATATATTTTTTATTTCAAACTAAGTTTTAATTCTTTGTCTAATTATTTTTAAATCAATTTTTTAAAACATAATATTAAAAATATTTTTTGGAACAGATAAAAACCAAATTGTATATTAAAATTCTCTATAGATTCACACTTTCATTTTTTAATCAACCATTAGAATGATTTCAGTTTTTTTTTATATATATATAATTAATATATTTAAATTAAATAATAAAAAAATTAAGAATAATTAGCAATATTATATTTAAGTGGGGACCCAAATTAATTAACCTCGTTTGCTGCGACAAGTGACACTTCTCTTTTTCTCTCTCTAGTTTCCTCTGTTCTCTCTCTCTTCTGTATTTCTCTTCCCATAGCGTATAGTTGAAAATGTCCAAAGGAAGGATTTGCAGAGAAAAGAACGCAACGAGTAGAAGAACACAACCCACCATAACAGGTAACTCCGACTTCAGCCATTCTATTCATTTTCATTTTTCAACTATAGCGCCGGTCATTTCCTCGCCGACCCAAATCCAATCCCCTGTTCTCGCTTTCTTCATTGCAATCTTATCCACCTGACGACGCTTAATCAGGTACATTACCATCTTTATTTAATAATGATGATGATCTCATGAATGATTGGATGTATTCGGGAAATCAACGGTTGATGCTGTCAGTTTTTACTCAATTTTTGTATGGATTCATATAGGGATTGGGTTGGATTGGATTGGATTGGATTGTTCAGCTGAAATGAGGAAAACCCATAAAATAAAACCCTAGATTTGTCTTCTCTGAATGTATATCTGTTCCCATTTTTACACTTATTGGTTTATGATATTATAGATGGCTTTCGATCCGAACTCTGTGCCTATGGATTTGCGTCAATTGAATATAGTAAGAGCAATGCCTGAAGAGACTCGAAATACTCCGGTTACAGCACCAGGAAGGATCGTCGATGGTTACCATGTAAATGTAAATACCTCTCATGTTTATTATCCGCCGGCAACAATATCTGGTGATTCAGGTTTTATCCAGCAACAATATTTGCCGCCAGCCGGCTGGTGCCCTTCTCCTCATATGCCATTGCCTCCATCATCATCATCATCCAGTGTTCCTTCAAGTGATGACTTTGGGGATGATTCTGTTTCTGGTAGGAAAGTGAAATTCCTGTGTAGTTTTGGCGGAAAGGTTTTCCCAAGGCCTAGTGATGGAACATTGAGATATGTTGGTGGGCATACCAGGATCATTAGTGTGAGGAAAGATGTGAGTTTCAATGAATTAGTTCAGAAAATGGCTGATACTTATGGACGAAGTGTTGTGATTAAGTATCAGTTGCCAGATGAGGATCTGGACGCGCTTGTGTCGGTTTCCTGTCCAGATGATTTGGAGAACATGATGGATGAGTACGAGAAGCTGACTGAGAAATCGTTAGATGGGTCGGCTAAACTGAGAGTCTTCTTGTTCTCATCTTCGGATCTTGATTTGGCTGGAATGGTTCATTTTGGTGAAGTGCAAGATAGTGGTCAGAAATATGTGGAAGCGGTTAATGGGTTGATATCAGATGTTAGTTTAACAAGTTTATCTTCTAACCAGCATTCAGACGTCAATTGTTACTCTGAGGTTCTTGACAATGTTGTTTCTTATGTGGAACCATCTGGTAATAGGTTTGGAATTCATGCCGAACCCGAACAAGAACCTATTACACCAGTTAACTTCCAACCTGCTGGAACTTATTTGCAAGCATTTGGCTCTCCTCATTTCAATGTGAAACCGAATAATAATATGGTTCAGACATCGTTTTTGCAACCTCAAGATTTCAATGTTTCTCCCCATGGGGTCCCGGTTATGTCTGAAAGAAACCCGAGTTTTAATAATTGCTATACGTGTGAAAGTGTATTGCCTCGTGCCCATTCAGATCCGGTTGCACAGGGTCTTAGGGAAAGTCCTATGAGTAATAATGTGTCGGATATGAACCGAGTTTATCATACTATCCAATCGGATGAAATGATAACTGGTCATCTCAAGAACAAGTCATTGTTGGGTTCTAGTCTATTGGGGGTTTATAAAGAAGATGATAGAGAATTGGATGGAAAATTATCTGAATTTACACATAAAGATCCTTTCTTTCAATGTTCAACCACAAGTGAGATTTTCTTGCCTGATTTTTACCAGCGGGATTCACCCAAAGTGACGACGAATTTGGGGATTCATTCTATGCCCTCTGATCAGGAATCTTCTTATGAAAATACAATATTTTCTCTTGTCGATCAAGCTGATGGAGGAGGGGATACTTCAAACTCTCTTTTCAGTAACCAGGATCCCTGGAATTTGTGTTATGATACTCATCTTACCCTACCTAAACCTAATCAGCATTCTCAAATAAGCAAAGGTCATTCATTTATTTCCCCATTATTGATTGATGATGATCTTTTGATGACACTTTCATGTTAAAAATATCTCAATTTCTATTCTTTATGTTTTTTTTTCTATGTTGGGGTTTGAAATGATCAGCTGAGGAACAGATCAAGCACGAACTTCAAGCTGTTGCTGAAGGTGTAGCATCTTCCGTTCTTCAGGCACCAATACATCGGAATCCTTCCAACCCGGACTTAACTGGAAACAATGAGAGAAATTCCGAGGTTTTCCCTCTATTTTCTCCAATATATTAGTAAATTTTGTTTAGCCACTCACATCATTGAGTTTATTCAGGAGAAAAAGATTAATTTTGGATTCCCAATTTCAGATGGTATTGGAAGATTACAGGTCAGAGAAGTGATAAATCCTTCCTTCCTCTTGTCTGGTGGTTATTGTTTCTAAAAATATTCCTATTTTTGTTTATTGCAGATAATAAAGAACAGTGACCTTGAAGAACTTCAAGAACTGGGTTCTGGAACTTTCGGTACAGTCTATCATGGGAAGTGGAGAGGCACTGATGTCGCGATTAAAAGGATTAACGAAAGGTGCTTTGCTGGAAAAGCTTCAGAAGAACATCGAATGGTGCGATAGTTTACCCTTTTCGCTTCTTTATGAAAGTGTTTTGATTTCACTCATTTTGAATATGTTAATTAGAGAGATGATTTCTGGAATGAGGCGATCAAGCTTGCTGATTTGCACCATCCAAATGTAGTCGCCTTTTATGGTGTTGTCCTCGACGGTCCTGGAGGTTCTGTGGCAACAGTTACGGAATATATGGTCAATGGTTCACTTAGAACTGCTCTACAAAAGAATGAAAAGTAATTTCTTCTTCTGTTCCTGGTTTATTAGGTTCATATTCGATTGTATTTTGTTTGATGACTTGAATATTGGATTTCAAACAGGAGTCTAGATAGGCGTAAGCGTCTTTTGATTGCTACGGATGTGGCGTTCGGGATGGAATACTTACACGGAAGAAATATAGTTCATTTTGATTTGAAAAGCGACAACTTGCTTGTTAACCTACGCGATCCTCATCGTCCAATATGCAAGGTTAGAATTATTTTTCAGTCTGTTTTTTCCTGGACAAGTTATGTTTATTAGTTTTGTCTTGTCTTGTCTTGGTTTATCAAGGTTGGTGATCTTGGCCTGTCGAAGGTGAAGTGTCATACATTAATATCGGGTGGGGTACGAGGAACACTCCCTTGGATGGCTCCGGAGCTTCTGAATGGAAGCAGTAGTCTCGTATCTGATAAGGTTGATGTCTTCTCATTCGCAATCGTGATGTGGGAGCTCTTAACCGGTGAAGAACCATACGCAGACTTACATTATGGAGCCATTATAGGTACTTGTTTCATTTTGGTTAGTTATTATAGTTAATTTTCACAAATCAAGACTGAATTGGGATATTTTTTCCAGGTGGGATTGTGAGCAACACATTGCGTCCTGCTGTGCCCGAATCATGCGACCCGGAGTGGCGGTTACTAATGGAGAGATGTTGGTCTTCCGAGCCGTCAGAGAGACCGAGCTTCACTGATATTGCTAATGAACTTAGAGCCATGGCCACTAAGAGTACTCCTCAATCATCTCCCAGAAACTGATAGAGATGATGAAGAAAATGGTATTATTATTATTTTCTTTATACTTGTAGATGTTATTGAATGGATGAGACGTGTAAAAGACGTGTAAGTTTTTAGGTATGTTTCCATGGAGTTTCCTCCTTTCTTTCTTCTCTAGATATGTATAAGATGGATCGATCAAATCGACCCATATACAGCAACAGGGAAACAAGTTATCTTTTTATGTCAATGGGTCAAGGGGAGGAAGATGAACCATTGAAGAAGATCAAAGATGATGATGATGATGATGATGATGAATATGAACCAGACGGAAGAAGAAGCATTAATGGATGCTTTGATTATTATGATAAGTTGTTTGATCGGTTGAAGGGGACATGGTTGGGAGAGAAATTTAAGAAAATGAAAGAGTTTTCAGAAATGATGGCTGGGCCTAGATGGAAGAACTTCATAAGGAAGATCGGAATTAAGAAGAAACAGAGGAATCTGTATCAGTACAGTCTGGAGAGCTATGCTATGAACTTTGAAGATGATGATCATGAGATCATCATCATCATGTTCGTCGTGACTATCTTACGCCTATAGATCTTCATCCTACAGATCGCCCACTTATTTGATTGTAATAATCAAATTATAAAATCATTATAGATTCATTGTTCTTCAACTTTAGACTTTTCTTTGTTTTTTCCTTTCAAACATATATTATCTTCTTATTTAAGACTTTTCTTGTATTTTTTTTTATTGATATTATTTGATTAAAAAACGGGAAATTTGATAATATGACCCTAAAAAGTTAACTATTTTGTTTTTTAACCTCACTAAATTTGTTTTTGTTTTTTAACCTTTTTTTATAATTTTTTCCAATTATACCCCTGAATAACCTTTTCATTTTTTAATTTTTTTTTTTTCTTTCTTTTTTTTTTTCTTTCTTTTCTTTTCTTTTCCCTCTCTCCTCTCATTCACTCCCCTCCCGTTGGTCCCCCACCACCCCCCATCCCCCACATGTCCCCCATTTCCCAAACATTCCCTTCTTCCCCCAATCACCTTTCTTCTTCCTTTCCACCGCGACCCCACCACCCTCCCTTCCCCCAACTGCCAGCCACCGTAGTCAACTGCCGCCACGCCAACGACACAGCTCCGCGACGCCTGAGACCCAACTAAGACCCCGCGACGACGAGACCATCTAAATGGGTACGTTCATTTCTATCAATCTCATTTCATTCAAGTTATGGTTGAATGTCTGTCAATGTTATGGTTGAAATGCTGGGAAATGCTGGGAAATGATACGTAAACGAAATGCTGTCAAAGTCGGTCCACGCCCCACCCCCACGCCCACGCCCCACGCCCCACGCCCTACTCCCACGCCCCACGCCCTACCCTCACGCCCCACGCCCAACTCCCAACCCCCACGCCCCAACCCCCACGCCCCACGCCCAACCCCCACGCCCCACGCCCACTCCCCACGCCCCACGCCAAAGACCCACGCCCCACGCCCAACCCCCACGCCCCACGCCCACACCCCACGCCAAAGACCCACGCCCCACGCCCAACCCCCACGCCCCACGCCCACTCCCCACTCCCCACGCCCCACGCCCACTCCCCACGCCCCACGCCAAAGACCCACGCCCCACGCCCAACCCCCACGCCCCACGCCCACACCCCACGCCCCACGCCCACGCCCCACGCCCAACCCCCACGCCCACTCCCCACGCCCCACGCCCACTCCCCACGCCCCACGCCAAATACCCACGCCCCACGCCAAATACCCACGCCCCACGCCCAACCCCCACGCCCCACACCCACTCCCCACGCCCCACCCCCACGCCCCACCCCCACGCCCACACCCCACGCCCAAGTCTCACGCCCCACCCCCACGCCCACACCCCACGCCCAAGTCTCACACCCCTCGCCTAAGACCCACGCCCCACGCCCCAGGCCCCACGCTCAACCCCCACGCCCCACGCCCAAGCCCAACGATCCATTTATGGTAGGTTTTCTTTTGTACACTAACATTTAAATTTCTATCAATTGCAGATTCCAATTTATATGTTAGCTGTTTTGTCCTATATGATGGTGAGTGGCTGAAAGATGATGAAGGTGTTAGTTCTTTTGAAGCAAATTCTTTAGTAGGTGTGCATCTATCCCGAAATACTACATATGAAGAATTAACTGAAATCGTCTATGATGCTATTCGCGTGGACAAAGTGAGATATGATTTAGTGTTGAAAGTGAAGTATAATTGTCTTTTTAAAAGAGCTCCTCCTGCTGTTATCCGATGTGATAAAGATGTGATGTTCTATGTGCAACATATTTCGACTTCACACCAAGAGCAAAACACTCCTCTTTGTGTATCTTTACTAGAGAAGTCACAACCTTCACACCCAACGGATGAAATCCAAAGAGAGGAGGTTTCTGAATTTGAGCATGAAGATCCACTCCCCCAAAATGACATACACAATGCAGTAAATGAAGAACAACAAGTCTCATTTCTTCATCCGAGTGAATTGGTTGCTAGTACCCCCCCTTTTGAACCCAGGCCAGCCACTTCCCCTATGAGGAAAACATCCATTAATGTTGAGGAACCAATCCCGGTTGAAACACATGCTCAATTAACCCTTGAAAACGGATTGGAAGTGGGTACGTTTTATGAGAACAAAAAAGAACTTCAATTGAGGGTGCATAGATATGCGATGGCTAATCATTTTGAATTCAAAATCGAAAAGTCAACAAAAGTTCTTTGGTTTGTGAAATGTGTGAATGAGAATTGCAAGTGGAGGTTGCGTGCCGTGAAAGGGAAATTTCAAGAGATGTTTGAGATTCGAAAATTACTAAATGTACACACATGCTCAATTTTGACGAGGCAAGAGAATGTGAGGCAAGCACCATCATGGGTAATTGCGGAGTGCATCAAACATAAGTATATGGACCATCACCATGACCACATGCCTAAGAAAATAATGGAAGACATGCAGACAAATTATGGGTTTAAGCTGAAATATAATAAGGCTTGGAAGTCTAGGGAACAAGCATTAATGGCAGTGCGAGGAACAGTGGAGGAATCATATGGAAAATTGCCATCATATTTGTTCATGTTGGCGAAGAGTAACCCAGGTACCATAACTGACATTCAGACGGATGAGCATGGTCAATTCAGATATATGTTCATGTCTTTAGGCTGCTCAATCAGAGGTTTCAAGTATTGTCGTCCAGTATTGTCCGTCGATGCCAGTTTTCTTAAACACAAGATTGGAGGTCAATTATTGATTGCGATTGCATTGGATGCGAATGAACAACTATTTCCCCTTGCTTTTGGCGTTGTTGATTCGGAGAATAATAACTCTTAGACATATTTTATGCAACAATTAAAAGTGGCAATTGGATTAGTCCCGGATCTCGTCTTCGTATCTGATAGACACCCAAGTATTGCCAATGCTTTGTCCGCTGTTTTTCCAGAAGCACATCACGCGGCATGCACATACCACATCAAAATGAATATTATGGCCAAATTCAAAACCGATAACTGCCATGATGAGTTTGATATGGCTTCACGCGCATATACAGTTCCAAAGTTTCAACTCCATTTTGACAAGATCAAGACCAAGGACCCTCGTATTGCTGTCTATCTGGAAGAGATAGGATTGGAGAGATGGAGTCGTGCATTTTTTCCTGGTTTTCGATACAATCAAATGACAAGCAATTACGCTGAGAGCTTTAATAGTCAGTGCAGAAATGCTAGGAAATATCCCATATCAACATTGGCTGAGTATTTACGAATCACACTACAAGAATGGTTTCATGATAGAAGAGAAAAAGCTTCTAACCACACAGAACATTTATCTCAATATTATGAAAAGTACTTACGTGAACAAGCCGAGAAGGCCAGATTCTACACTGTTAATCCGCTTAACAGATTCGAGTTTCATGTGAATGACGGTGAACATGATTTTCAAGTTGATCTCCAAACTCGAACTTGTACTTGTAGGGTATTTGATCTATCTGGTCTTCCTTGTAAACATGCCCTTGCTGCTGCCCGTTCTCGGAAAACTATTCCTTATGAGTACTGCTCAAGGTTAGAGAATTATTGCATTGTTTAATTCTAAGATTGAATTTATATAACTTAAATGTTTTTTTCAGGTTTTTCACAACTGAAGCGTGGTGTATGGCATATGTAGATACATGTTATCCAGTTTGCGATGAAGGTTCTTGGGATATTCCAGAAAATATCAAGGAACGAGTTTGTCTAAAACCCCCCATCAAGGTTAAGAAGGGTAGGCCAACAACAAAGCGTAGGCCATCACAAGGTGAGCCTCGTAAGCCACAGAGACGGTGCAACTCATATGGCGGTCGAGGCCATAACAGGGCAACATGCAAAGCAGTGATGCCTGCACCATCTACTTCAAGACAACAAGTGGCACAACCTTCACAACCGTCACAATTGGCACAACCTTTACAATCTTCATCTTTGCCACATTCTCTAGACAATATTTCTTTTGGTTAAATTGTATCTTTTTGTTAAATTGTAAGTTTTTGCACCAACTGAATTAGTGACTATTCCATATGATGTTTTATATATATATGTAGGTGGTAGTTTTGTCCAGGTGGTATATGTGCAGGTGACTTTTTTTCTGTTGTAACATATCTGATGTGCAGGTGCCCAAAGGCAATAAGTGAGGCTTGGGCGTGGGGCGTGGGCCTTTGGGCGTGGGGCGTGGGCCATTGGGCGTGGGGCGTGGGCCATTGTGCGTGGGGCGTGGGCCTTTGGGCGTGGGGTTGGGCGTGGGCCTTTGGGCGTGGGGGTTGGGCGTGGGGGTTGGGCGTGGGGTTGGGCGTGGGGTTGGGCGTGGGGCGTGGGTCTTTGGCGTGGGGTGTGAGACTTGGGCGTGGGGTGTGGGGGTTGGGGTGGGGCGTGGGGCGTGAGGGTAGGGCGTGGGGCGTGGGAGTAGGGCGTGAAGGTTGGGCGTGGGGCGTGGGTCTTTGGCGTGGGGCGTGGGGTGTGGGCGTGGGGCGTGGGGGTTGGGCGTGGGGCGTGGGGAGTGGGCGTGGGGCGTGGGGGTTGGGCGTGGGGCGTGGGTCTTTGGCGTGGGGCGTGGGGGTTGGGCGTGGGGCGTGGGTCTTTGGGGAGGGGCGTGGGGCTTGGGCGTGGGGCGTGGGGCTTGGGCGTTGGAGCTTTACATATTATTACTTGAATTAATTTAAGGTTTTGTTATACATATTATACATATTACTGGGACTATTGGGTGTGGTATTATGGAATATGGCATCGCATCCAATTTGATCTGTGGAAACCTTTGTTTATCGCTCGTGCTGAACCCCTGTTCAAGCAAGTACGGCACCATTACACACATTGGTTCCAAGAATGTGTCATATTCATCCTTTGGGAACATATTCTGTTCGCAGTCATATACATATATGCACCAATCTTGAAGATGAATCTTGCACAGGACCCAGTGCTTCTGCTTTATGTTCAAGGGTACGTATATCATATCAACAATATTCCAAGGATTACTTCCTTCACCAATTACGTATTCCATGAGATCGTCGAATTCGTAGCCTGCAGGATTCGGGGTGAACACTTCATAGCGATTACTCATCTTCTGAGATAAATTGGAGTCAGCAATTGAGAAATTTCTTGGATATGTCTTGGGGAACTCCTCAACCCTTCGTTTCAGTAGATGACAGATTTCATCTATCTCCTGCGAAAAAAATTATAGATTAAGCAAAATTATTAGGTGTAGAACAAAAGGTGGGGCTTGGGCGTTGGGCGTGGGGGTGGGCGTGGGGGTTGGGCGTGGGGGTAGGGCGTGGGGGTGGGCGTGGGGGTGGGGCTTGGGCGTTGGGCGTGGGGGTTGGGCGTGGGTAGTGGGCGTTGGGCGTGGGGGTTGGGCGTGAGGCGTGGGGGTAGGGCGTGGGGTTGGGCGTGGGGGTTGGGCTTGGGCGTTGGGCGTGGGGGTTGGGCGTGGGGCGTGGGGGTTGGGCGTGGGGCGTGGGGGTTGGGCGTGGGGCGTGGGGGTTGGGCGTGGGTAGTGGGCGTTGGGCGTGGGCGTGGGGAGTGGGTAGTGGGCGTTGGGCGTGGGGGTTAGGCGTGTGGGTTTAGGGTGTGTACCTTTTTCGATTTCCTCTTCTCAGCCTTCCTCTTCTTGGCCAACTTCTCAGCATTCCTCTTCTTGTCCAACTCATCAGCAATCTTCTTCTTTGATAAAATCGCCAGCCTCTCTCGCCTCTCCTTCCTCTCATTCCTCTTTCTTGTAATCTCATCATCATCCTCAGTCTTCTTCCTCTTAGAGTTCATCAACTCATCATTCTTCCTCTTCGTCCTATTCTCATTATCAACATCATCATTCTTCCTTTTCGTTCTATTCTCAACAAGTGTAAGATTATTATTCTTTCTCTTTGTCGTCCTCTTCTGAGTATCAATTGCAGCTGTACCTGCCTCTTCTTTTTCTTCTCCTCCACCATTCTTTTGTTCATTTCTTTGCCCCAATAATGTGATTATAAGTTGTTGATTGTCCTTCATGAGCTTGATTTCACTTTTAATGTCATTGACATCCTTTTTAATCTCATTCACAACATTTGTCAGCACATCAAGTTTGGCAGTTAAGTCTTGAGACACTCGATTTGGTGCACAAGATGTAGACACATTTGGAATAGGAGTTGTCGCAGAAGGGATTGAATGAGAGGAGCTTTCTTGGCTAGTTTCACCACTAACTTCAGGGACCTTGGGACTAATATGTCTACTCTTCTTGGTCGGCGGTTTGGGAGTCCTTTCAAGTTTTTCTTCTTCTTCAAAAACCTCAATCTTTCTCTTCCTCGTATCACATCCAAAGAATTCATCATAAATGTTGTTTGTCATATCTTCAAAGTCGTCCCCAGAGTACATCCGCTTCTCCTCCGCAGACTCATGAATTCTTCTTCGAACAGTGCACTCCTGGATGGCTGTAGATACCTCAGGTCCGGTATAACTCCTAAAAGATTTATAGAGCACTATCCTTGGGCTTGTAAGATCATCTTCCGGTGTCTTTTCAGCAAAATTGGGGACGAATGTATCGATAAGCTCATAGGTCCACACTTGGAATGCTAGTGCGAACCCATGTATAGTATAAGCGACATCACATACGCCTTTCTTGTTCCAGTTTTTCTTCTTCGAGAGATATAATCCACGGAGGTATTTGATATCTTTGTCAATACCCTGCAGGGTAGCTCTGAAGGACACCTTTCCCCATGGAAATTGGAGGAACATCTCCATGTCTTCCACCATGTGAAAGATTTTTAAACTTATCTTCCTCCTGTTATCAGATGCGAACAGATACTGGTAAATGAGAAATATGAGCCCCATCTTCCATGAATCCTCCTTATCAGAGCATCCGACGAAAAGGTCTTCAAGCTCTTTCAGTTTAACATCCTTTTTACCCTTAAAATATTTGAGGACAAGGGGTGGACATTCTTCAACCTCCTCCACCAACGGAAATCTGCCAAAGTTGAGGCCTGTCACCAATGCATAATCCTTCATGCCCCAGCAGACCTCCTTACCTTTGACCATGAACCTTATCTCCTTCGAATTTGAACTGACTTTTCTGATAAGCATCTGATGGAGTATGGTTCCTGAAAATAATAATGTCGGGGCTTGGAATATAGACTTGAATTGGGTCTGCAAAGCCCTATCCAAAAGATCATGGTGAGTAAACCTCTCCTTTATCTTTGCCAAGCTAGGACCGGTGGATTTCCATGAAACACGGCCATTAAAATCATTGAGAATGGTTTCCTTTGGTGCCATCTGCAAAAACAGTCATTAAAATCATAAACACAATGTTTGGTTGATCAAAAAAAATAAAATCATATTAATAATTGAAGCCCAACGCCCCACGCCTAACCCCTAAACCCTAAACCCTAACCCCACGCCTCACGCCCACTACCCACGCCCAACGCCTAATCCCTACGCCCAACGCCCAACCCCCACGCCCAACGCCCAACCCCCACGCCCTACGCCCACGCCCACGCCCACGCCCACGCCCCACGCCCCACGCCTAATCCCTACGCCCCACGCCCAACCCCCACGCCCAACGCCCAACCCCCACGCCCAACGCCCAACCCCCACGCCCACGCCCACGCCCAAGCCCAAGCCCCACGCCCCACGCCCAACCCCCACGCCCAACGCCCAACTCCCACGCCCAACGCCCAACGTCCACGCCCACGCCCAACCCCCACGCCCAAGCCCCAACCCCCACGCCCAACCCCCACGCCCAAGCCCAACGCCCAACGCCCAAGCCCCACGCCCAACGCCCAAGCCCCCACGCCCAACGCACCACGCCCAAGCCCCACGCCCAAGCCCCCACGCCTAACCCCCACGCCCAAGCCCCCACGCCCACTCCCCACGCCCAACGCCCAAGCCCCCACGCCCACTTCCCACGCACCACGCCTAAGCCCTACACCCCACGCCCAAGACCCACGCCCAAACCCATTCCCCACGCCCAACTTCCACGCCTAACGCCCAACCCCCACGCCTAATCCCTACGCCCCACGCCCAACCCCCACGCCAAGCCCTAAACCTAAACTAAAACCCTAAAACCCTAATGTTCACCACCCTAAAACCCTATACCAGCTAAGCAAAACATTCACAAACATTCATATTCATAATAAGCAAAACATTTCAAAGCAAATATTCACAAACATTCTCAGCATTCTCAGCAAAGCAAATATTCACAAACATTCTAAGCATTTTCATCAATCTCAAGTATATCTAACTATTCAACAATCTAAGCACAATCTATATCAAACCAAACGAATATCTAACTATTCAACAATCTAAGCACAATCCAAGAACAAACCGAATATCTGAATACCTAAACTATAAACCTAACTATTACAAACCGAACGAAGCTCCTTAGGGCACGAAAATATGACAAACAACAAACAATATACCTAAACTATAAACCTAAACTAACCTCAAATCGTCCGTTGGCTAGAAGTTCGGCTTGGCGATCGACGAATGGTTGGGCTTCTTGGCGGCGGAGCTTGGCGTCGGCGGAGAAACGGAAACGGAAGAAGGCTGGGGAGCTTGACGGAGAAGAAGAAGATGAAGAGGAAAGCTGGGGAGAAGGGGGGGATTCTGGGGAGTGCAACGGTCGGGGGGGAAGGAAAGAGTTGGGAGAAAGAGGAAAGCGGGGGAAAAGAAGAAAAGAAAAGAAAAGAAAAGAAAAGAAAAGAAAAGAAAAGAAAGAAAAAGAAAGGAAAAAAGAAAAAAAAATATTGAAAAGGTTATTCAGGGGTATAATTGGAAAAAATTATAAAAAAAGGTTAAAAAACAAAAACAAATTTAGTAAAGTTAAAAAACAAAATAGTTAACTTTTTAGGGTCATATTATCAAATTTCCCTTAAAAAACAAGACATATCCTCTATGAAATATATCTATATATATATATATATATATATATATATTTTGTAAGCATTATTCTTTCTTATTCGTAATATTATATTTGACACACATTTTGTATCTCAAAAAATCTTTAGTAACTTCAAAAAATAAATTCTTCTAAACTTTTATGTATTATTATCTACAAATTTCTTTTATATAAATATTAAATTAAACTTATAAAAAAATTAATATAATATTTTTATGTGATAATATTTTACAGATATATTATTTTTATATTATATCTTAAATATTTTAATTTTTTTTATGTCTACTGAAATCTAATTTCTAAATTTTTGAATAATTTTTAATACTAAAGAACCTATATTATATCTAGTTTTTGTTATTATGTGTATGATTTCTTATAAGTTTTTTTTATATTAATATTAAGTTTCCTAACTCTATTTTTTTTCCTCCCTTCTTATAATTAACTACATAAGAATTACAACAAGTTTGCAATTTATTTTAAGTATAATAAATATTATAATATTCATATATTTGATTTTGTACCTTTTAAAGAAGATATTTAGGTGTTGTCAATTATTGATATTGAGTCATATCAAGGAGTTCACGACTTTTCTACATCATATTAAAAAAAATTTATTATTATTGAAATTATTAAATAATTTTTTTTTAAAATAATAATTTCTTTCAAAATTTAAAAAATTAATAGTTAATTTTTTATAATATAAATAAAAAAATAAGATAAAATATTTTCCCTCTTTAGAGTAATAAAGAAAACACGAGCCAACTTGTATTTGTTTTTTCGGATGAATAACTGCCGTTAGATTATAATAACATCTGACGGCTGCAGATGACCGAAAACACCTCCCGCCATAATTCTCCCGCCAAAATCGAAGTAGGGATTTAGAAGCAAAGGGGGGAAGAAAGGGCTTTCTTCCTATCCCACTATCTGCCGCTTACGAGCAAACGCAATCGCAAACGCAAAGAGAGAGATTGAGTCGTGCTGAGAAAGATGTCTGGATGGGACGAAGGTGCGATCTACTACAGCGACCAAGCGCAGTTCCCTCGCGGTGGAAATGGCGCCGCCGGCGATCCTGAGCAGAATGCAAGTCGCCATACTACTCTTAAGAAGTTCAAAGAGTTTATTCGAAGTTATGCTCGTAAAGATCAGCCAAATGTCTTCATCTACAGAGAAAATCTCGTGCAAAACCCTAAGTATCTCTTAGTTGACCTTGCCGATCTTCGTGAGTATGACAATCTCGATGAAAAACTACGCACTGCACCCGCTGATTACCTCCCTCTGGTATTATCTATATTCTCTAACGATTTCAGTTTCAATTTGCATTTGATGTTTATAATTCCATACGAATAATACTGAATGATAAATACATGTGTTCCGACAGTTTGAAACTGCGGCATCTGAAGTTCTTGCTAGCTTGAAATCCAGAGTTATGGGTGATACTGGAGAAATGGAGGAACCGTTAACTGGGGAAGTGCAAATCTTGTTGACATCCGCTGAAGATTCAGTTTCAATACGCTCTCTTGGGGTATAT
Source organism: Impatiens glandulifera (assembly GCF_907164915.1). Taxonomy (NCBI): domain Eukaryota; kingdom Viridiplantae; phylum Streptophyta; class Magnoliopsida; order Ericales; family Balsaminaceae; genus Impatiens; species Impatiens glandulifera. The sequence goes on from NC_061870.1 coordinate 23,153,754, forward strand.
TAGTTAAGATTCCTTCCAGTTTTTTCAATTCAAGGATTATACTGAGATTGTTTTATTTTCCATTTTTTTTTGCATTGTTGTGGCTGATGGTTAGTCGGATAACATATCGAAGCTGGTTAAGATATCAGGGATTACAATTGCTGCATCAAAGACTAAAGCAAAGGCAACTTATGTGTCTTTATTGTGTAAGAATTGTAAGAATGTGAAGATTGTTCCTTGTCGACCAGGCTTTGGAGGAGCAGTAATGCCAAGATCATGTGATCACATGCCCCAGGTCCTTACCCAATGCTTTTCAGTTTTCACAAACTATTGATCTGGATTAAATTATAATGATTCAACATAATGATGTGTATACAAAAAATTACAGCCTGGTGAAGAACCGTGTCCACTTGATCCATGGATAGTTGTTCCAGATAGAAGTAAGTATGTTGATCAGCAGACCCTAAAGTTACAGGAAAATCCTGAGGTTAGAATGTGTTTCATATCGCAATCTTTTATATAGTTCTATCTCATTTGTGATCATGCGAGTGAATAGTTGTTGTTTTTTGTACACTGAAGGATGTCCCTACTGGTGAGCTTCCAAGAAACATGCTTCTTTCTGTTGATCGACATCTTGTGCAAACAATTGTTCCTGGTACAAGATTGACTATAATGGGGATTAATAGCATCTTTCAAGCTAACAATACTTCGTAAGTTTCCATGGAAGTACACACAATTTGTTCTATGTTTGTTTCTTCTTTCTTAGATCTTTCTCCAACTTGTGCTTTGGTACAGACATAGAGGAGCAGTTGCAATTAGACAGCAATATATAAGGGTTGTTGGAATTGAAGATACCAATGAGGCTAATTCTCGATCTCCTTCAAACTTCACATCAGAAGAGGTATTGGAATTTATATGATCATTTGTTTGAATATTATTTACTGTGATTTTTCATCTCAAATTGTATTCACATTCTTGTCAGATTGAAGACTTCAAAAAATTTGCATCAGATGGAGATGCATATAAGAACATATGTTCCAAGATTGCTCCATCAATTTTTGGCCATGATGATGTTAAGAAGGCTGTGGCTTGTCTTTTATTTGGAGGATCAAGGAAGGTATGTCATGAACTATTTAATGTTTGTGAAGTCCTAAATGCAGTATGTTGAATAGAGCATCAAATCTGTTTTCTCCTTTCAGACACTTCCGGATGGTGTGAAGTTAAGAGGAGATATAAATGTCCTGCTCCTTGGAGATCCTTCAACTGCTAAATCTCAGGTTTATTAAATTTCTAACTTTGTCAAGAAACAGTACATTCTAGTGCTGCTATGGTCAATTAAGTCTCAATGTTCTGAATTGTTTATCATTTCGTGGTCTAGTTTCTGAAATTTGTTGAGAAGACAGCTCCAGTGGCTGTATACACTTCTGGGAAAGGTTCATCTGCTGCTGGACTTACTGCTTCTGTAATCCGGGATAACAGTACTGTAAGTTTATGAAATATTTTGGTTTTCCCTGACTTTTATTGGGGATATATTATGTCCCTAATTATGTCATTTTAGCATTGAACTAAAACTATTTTCTGTTTTCATGTAGCGTGAATTTTACTTGGAAGGAGGAGCTATGGTTTTAGCAGATGGAGGAGTTGTCTGTATAGATGAATTTGACAAAATGAGACCAGAGGACAGGTAAGTAGCTGATAATGAATTTCCATTTTTTTTGGCATATCATATTATTCTAATGTTTGCAACCATTTTGCATATGTTGATAGAGTTGCTATTCACGAAGCTATGGAACAGCAAACCATCTCCATTGCTAAGGCAGGAATAACGACTGTTCTCAATTCCAGAACCTCAGTGCTTGCAGCAGCTAATCCTCCATCTGGGCGCTATGATGATCTAAAGGTTTAATAATATTGATTTTTTTTCTTTTTCATTATCTGTTCTTTTTTGTCCTTGCTTAATGAACTTGAACATGTTTATTTTCAGACTGCCCAAGAGAATATTGACTTGCAGACAACAATTCTTTCTCGATTTGATCAAATCTTCATTGTAAAAGATATCAGAAATATCAATCAGGACAAGGTACTGCTGGTTATTTTATTAACTTAAGGCTTGCTGCCACAAGTCCTTGCTGCTTGATTGTGATGACGTACTTTTTTATTGTAGAATATCGCTAACCATGTCATCAGAATCCATGCTTCTGCTGGTGCAAATATTGGTGATCGTAAACCTACCAAAGAAGACAACTGGTTGAAGAGGTATATATTGGCCCCAATTGAAAACATTCTTCTTTGTTGATAGCCTATAATAATGGATGTGAATCCAGATAAGATCACATTTGAAAACAAAAATTATTTGCTATTTCTCATTTGGATCCTTATTCAGATCCAGAAGCACAAAGTTTTTCCAAATAAGGGGTGGTGATGATTTGACAATTGACTAGTGTGATTTTGTTAAAATAAAAGTTGAATCATTGCAGGTACATACAATACTGTAGGGCAGAATGCCATCCTCGCTTATCTGATTCTGCAGCCACATTGTTGCAGGAAAGTTATGTTAAAATTAGACAGGTAAATATTATTGCTTCCAGTTGATCTTTTCCTTTGACAAGTAAAGATTGATATAAGCCAAATAGGATTTCAGCTATGTAATCATAATTCTTTGGGCTAAAGTAGATGATTTGAAGGAACAAAATATTGTTTGGGGTAAAGATCTGTATTTGAAAATGAAATGCTTCTCCTTGATAGGATATGAAGCGACAGGCAAATGAAACAGGAGAAGCTGCTGCAATACCAATAACTGTAAGGCAACTAGAAGCTATTGTAAGGCTGAGTGAATCGATTGCAAAAATGTCACTGTAAGAGTGCTTTCCTTGAATACCATTTTTTTTGTTTTTTTAAGTGCAAAAACTAATAACCATTATGATATTTCAGATCCTATGTTGCAAATGACAATCATGTGATGGAATCAATCCGACTGTTCAATAATTCTACAATGGATGCAGCAAGATCAGGAATATATCAGAACATAAATTTGACTCCTGAAATGTCAAGTGAGATAAAGGTTGGTTTTGTTTTGTTTTGTATATATATAGTTGGTTGAACAAATGTTTTTGACAAGTATTTATTTCCTGGACAGCAAGCGGAAACTCAAATTAGGAGAAGAATGGGAATAGGAAGCCACCTATCTACAAGACGGTTAATTGATGATCTGAGCAGAATGGGCTTGAACGAATCTATCGTAAGAGTTTTAAATGAAAGTTAATACTCTTTATTTTTTTTTTTGTATGGTAAATTAATATAGTATACAAAAATGGGCACAGGTAAGAAGAGCTCTAATGATAATGCATTCAAGGGAAGAGATCGAGTTCAAGAGAGAAAGGCGCGTCGTCATGCGCAAAGCCTGATGTTCTTTTGTAAGTCATTATTCGGTGAATCTGATTGTGTCGTGTCCTCGCAATTTAAAACAATTCCATGTATTATTATTATTAAGGGTTGCCAAAGAAGTTATTTAAAACAAATGTAGTTGTGAAAGTTAAAGAATCCATCCAAGCTTTAGCTGCTTAATATTTTATGTTAACAAAAGACTCTTTTGGTATATATCTATCTATCTAGGCAGCCATTACCAATGTTTTTATAATTCTTTTAATAGTCAGGTATTAAAAGGCCTTGTTTTGATATTATTTGAAACACCCAAATTGTTGGAGAAGTTAAGCTTACATTAGCACATGGATGTTAAAACAATAATATAACAATTATTGATGTCAAGCGGATTGTAAGGGATTCTGTCTCCAACTTCCCATTTCAAATACTGATTGACCAATAAAATATTAAATAAATATATATACTTTTCAGAATATTAGGCCTTATTTAGGGGTTTAAGGTTATTTTATTTATATTAAATTATTTGTAGGTCATAATCAATAATAGGATAAATAGTATCAAAGACAAATTTACCCTTTTTATATCTTTCTATTATAATAATAATAATAAATGTTGAATAGAATAAAGGGACTACTTATTATTGATTAGGTAATAGATTGTATATTTTTAATATTTATAAACTCATTTTTATCAAATTCTTGAGATTTTGCAAGTTAATTCGTTAACAAATTTTAACCTTTATATTTAAAAAAAGATGAAATTTTGAATTATATTTATCATATAAATAATAATTTTTTTTAAATTAATTTTAAATATTATTTTTTTTATAGACATTAAGAATTTTAAATTATTTTTTTAATATGAATATGTTGATTATGATAATTAATATAACTTTATATATTAAGAAACTTTTATATAATATATAAGATTATTTTATATTTACGAATAGTTATATACTAATTTAATATAATACAAAACAAATAACCCTACAAATGTTTGTATTAAGGATGAACTATTTAGAAAGTAGTAGCTTTGCCATATATTATTCCAGAATATTTGAAACATTTATTTGGTTTATAAATGTATTATTGTGTTTGATTAAGTTCTCTTATAATGTATTTTATCTCTTATTTGGGTAATCTTATTTGGGTAATCGATTAAACGGTTTCGATTAAGTTCGGTTTTATCTCTTATTTTATAAATCGGTTAACCGGCCAATATTGGTATCGGTTTTACCAATTTTGGTTTTACTGGTTCCGGTTGGTACCGATCGGTTAACTGATTTAACTGTTAACCGATAATTCAATTTTTTAAATTAATTGTTGAACTTATTAAAATTGTACTTTTATGGTATTATTTATTTTTATATATGTTAATATATTATATTATAATAATATTTTATAGATATATTTAAAATATGTTATAATATATTATAGTATTATAACAATATAATATATTTAAAAAAAATTATTTTTATACTAATAGTCATATAAATTAAATCTTAAAAAAAATAATTCTATACAAATTATAATTTAAAATTTAAAAACAACAATATATATTATTAAATATTATTTATAATATATCTAATATTTACAAAAATAACTAATATAAATATATGATTAAATTATTACCGATTTATCAGTTAACCGTAAAAAAATTAGTCCAATCAACAACCGAACTGGTTAACCAGTAAAAAATTGGTTAACCAGAATCGTTGGAACTGGTTAACCAATAAACCGATAAAATAAAACTGGTACGATTGAGTTATCGGTTTTTCAATTTTTTTTTTTATAAAACACTAACTCACTAAATGTGCATGACAGCTTGACAACAATATGTAGTAAATTAGACTATAAAGTTGACATTATCTTTTTGACAATTCAAGATATTTTATCAAAGGTAAAATTTATGTAAGAGCTCCATTCACATTTTATTTTTTTTTATCTAAATTGAAAGTATGAAATTTTATTTCTTTTAACTTACTTAATTTATTAATTAAAATAACAAATTAATTTTATTTTAACTTTATAAATTTAAATTTTAAATATTAAAAGTATTATAATAATTTAATCACTCTACATTTTTATTAATAATTAATTTTAAAAAACTATAAATGACACGATTAAAAAATTACTTTAAAATTTTTGCTATACAACTGTGGAGATTCTCGTGCGATACAAACTGGTAAAAATATAAACAAAAACAAATTTAATTAAAAAATTATAATAATTTTTATTTTTTTTAATAAATTATGAACAATATATTAAAATAAAAAATAGAACACTCTCATTCCACATTTTATTCACTTCGGTAAAATAACTCATATTTTCACAAATTTCATCACATATTGTTTTCCAATAAACCTCTCATCTCGTGACCTTACATTTTCATTTTGGTCAAATTAAAAATCTAAATATTACAAATCTCTTTTTTACCCTCACTTTAGTCCATCAATGTTCAATCGATCTCTCATATCGTGACCTTAAAACACTCAAATTGACCAACAATCTCATTTCACATTTATCTACCAATTCAAATCAGATTTCTCATCTTGTAACATTAACTTTCACTTTGGTCAAACAACTAATATTCTCGCATATTTTAACCACCAATATTAATTTCTTTCACAATCGACCTCCATCTCTTACCTTACTTTCACTTCGACTAATCAATAATCATCTCATTCCATATTTATCCACCAATCACAATTGACATTTATTCTCTCGAAAACCTTACTTTCACCTCATCAAACAACTCATTTTCTTACATATTTTATAATATGCAACTCGACATTCTTATCCTCACTTCGGCTAACCATACATCTCATTCCACATTTATCCATCAATTCACAATTGGCCTCTCATCTCGAGATCTTTCTCTCACTTCGTCAAACAACTCATCTCCTAACATATTTTACAATATACAACCCGACCTCTTTATCCTCAATTCGGCTAACCATCCATCTCATTCCACATTTATCCACCCAATAATCAACTCTCATATGTGACCTTACACTTTCATTTCGGTCAAATCAATCATCTTCAAAATTACCAATCTCTTTTACTCTTCACTTTGGTCATTAATCCTCAACTGATCTTTTATCTCGTAACCAATCTTCTCACATATTTTACAATATAAACTTTGACTTTTTTATCCTCACTTCGGATAACTAACCATCTCATTCCACATTTATTCACACCCTAATCAACCTTTCATATTGTGTGACCTTACACAACTTCATTTCGGTCAAATCAACCATCTTCAACGTTACCAATCTCTTTTACCCTCACTTTGACCCATCACCCTAATCAACCTTTCATATTGTGTGACCTTAAACAATTTCATTTCGGTCAAATCAACCATCTTCAACGTTACCAATCTCTTTTACCCTCACTTTGACCCATCAATTCCCCAATCGACCTCTCATAGCGTGACCTTACTTACATTGATTAACCAAAACCATGTCATTCCACATTTGTATCTCACTAATCTCAATCAACCTCTCATCTAGAGACTTTACTTTCATTTCGACTAACAAACCCATATCATTTCACATTTATCTACCCTAATCGGACATCTCATACTGTGACCTTAAACTTTCACTTTGGTACATTACCAATCTCCTTAATCGGACATCTCATACCGTGACCTTAAACTTTCATTTTGGTACATTACCAATCTTTTTTACCCATCTCATTTCACATTTATTCACCTTAATCGGACATTTCATACCGTGACCTTAAAACTTTCACTTTTGGTACATTACCAATCTCTTTTACTTTCACTTTGACCCACCAATCCTAAATCAACCTCTCATTCCATATTTTTATCTACCTCAATTTACCTCTAATTTTGTGACTTTACACTTTCACTTCGGTCAAATCAACAAATAATAAATCATCTTCTTTCATATCGTGAATGTCATTTACTCAACCACCAATTTTATCGCATATTTTTATCATCCATCCCAATCGACTTTTTGTGAATGTCATTTACCCACCCATCAATTTTACCGTAAATTTTAACCAATATTATTGTCATCTAACCATCTCCTCACTTCGATAAACCAACGTTACGGGATTTGAATCATAATTTTTATTATGTAGCATTAAGACTTCAACCACTAGACTACTTAAAATTGTTGATTTATATTTATAATTTTGTATATGCATATATATAATTTATATGACAAATAATTAAAAAAATATTTATTAATATAATATTTGTATTTTTTAAATATTTAATAAATATTTATTGTTTTATTATAATTTAAAATTTTATTATAATTTAAAAAAATTTTCACTAAGGTTTATTATATATATATATGAATAAATTATTATTATACTATTAATGTTGATTTTTTATTATTGTTTTAAATAAATTTATTATTAAAATAAAAAATAAAAAAAATGTTAATTTCTTTCCTAATTAACTAAACTATATTTTTTAAACGCTTAAAAACCGGACAACAGATTAAGCATGTAGCCCGCAAACACACTTAATCATTTAACCAAGCTGAGAACTTGACGCCTGACGGGCTTGACCCAGAATCTTAGGGTGAATATTCACTTCTTGTTGCCGCTAGGCTAGAAGAGGGGATTAACTCTCTTTTCACTCATGTATATATATATATATATATATATAATCCTCAGAAAACAACCATTAATCTCAATCACAGTTTCACACGCCTCAATCCTCATATCGTTCAGCAAACTAAACACCAATCTCAATCGACCTCTAATCTCGTGACTTCACGATCCTTTGTAACCGACCTCTTATCTCTCGATAAACTACATCTCAATCATACTTTAACCTATCTTTTATCCCTAAGAAAACAAACCACCGATCTCAATTAACATTTAGTACCGTGAACTTACACTTTGATCAATCAATTATTTGATTCATATTTTTTAACCATTTTCAATTGTTATCGGCCTATTATCTTTTGACAAATCACATCTCAATCACACTTGGTTAAAAGATTGTACTTAGTTGCAAATTCAAAATATATATATAGTATTTTTAATTTAATTTTTAACCGTTTTAAATTATGGACGAGTCAACCCACAATTCGACTCAAGTATCTATTACTTTTATATATATATATATATATATATATATATATATATATATATATATATATAAATTAACCACAACCCTCGATCCTCGATTCGATAATTTAAATACTTTAAAATTAAGCATTATTACCTATATACATTTCTCTATTATATAAAATTTTCTTCCAATTACTTTTTATTTTATTTATAAACATCATGTGAAAAATATTAAGAGATTCTAAATTTATATATATTTGAATGGGTAAATTATTGTATTGCATGTATAAAAGAAATGAAGCTAACATGTGAACCCAACGGGACCCACAGTCGTTCATCGTACCATACGTGACACGTGGCAGAAAATAGGGGAATCTGAAACATTGAGGGTGGGTCCCATTAAAGACAGGTTGTTTTCCAATAGCAAATCGAAACGTAACCGTTTACGGAGTGTGTTGACAGAAGCATTAGGACTTGTTTGGTTCTTTTTTATTTTATATATAATATTATCCTTAAACAGATAGTTGAGAATAAAAAATAAAATAAAATAAAAAACAATTATTAAATTCAATTTTGGAAATATTATAATTTAAAAAGCCCAATTATTAAATACCATTAAAAGACCAAAATTATTGTCACATTTCTATATAAGATTTGCTATCTTTTGAAGCTTGTGTTTCCCTTTTCAACCATTAGTTTTTCTTTCTTTTTTTAGTTAAATATTCTTTATCAATAGAATAAATATTGTGCTCAACCCGTTTTTTTCTTTTTTTTTTTTATGTAAAATACATATTTCATTCAACTCTTTGAAAAAACTCAATTATCTCATAAGAAATTATTAAAATCTAAAAAAAAAAAGTTTAAAAAGCATTCTTAGAGTTTCCCAATTTCAACTTAAATCTTTTTCAATTAAAATTGATTCTACAAACTTTTAAACAAGACATAATAACTCAAACATATATATATAGTGAGTTAATATTATTTATACTACCGTATTAATTATAATTTATCATCATATATAATTTAATTCTCAATAAAAGTTATTCTATACATTATACACCAATATATTGCAATCTATCAAAATAAATTATTTTTTAATTGAAAAATATCATAATTTAAAGTAAGTTGACCTTCAAATATGGAACATGAGTTAATTAGTACTAAAAAAAATTACCATCCTTAAAAATTTACCATTTTTTTTAATTGGAGTTAAAAGGCTTGTTTGATTCATTTTAAAAAAATATATATATTTTTCTACAATCAAATTCACCTAAAAGCATTTCTATCAAAGCTTTCAAATCCAACTTTTTTTTTAAATATGAAATAACCTTCTAATTTCTTAAATTTTTTAAATTCAATTCATTATTATTTTTCTTTAATTCATACTAATAAATGAGACAAAACATTCGTTAATTCACTCGTTTTGTTTATAATTTTTCTAATTCAAATTCTTGTATCGGACATCAAGATACATCATATTCAGCTTAATTGCTCTAATTTATCTTTCTTTATTAATTGTTTTAGATTATTCAATTTATTCGTAAAACACACGCTAAAAACAACTTATTAAACGATAGATGCTTATAAGCCGAATCAAACTCGACCCTAAGAGATAAAAAAAGGAAATAAGGTTAAAAATGGAAGCTCCACCAATGGCGAGCGTGGGTTAAAAAGCTCTGTAAATGGTCATTCGTCATAACCACTACAAAGAGAAAGAGAGATTTGATAATTTAGAAAAATACTGATTTGAAACCATTTGTGAAGATGACCGTGGAAGAGATGAAAGGAGATTCAACGACCGAAAATGACAAATTCCCGGTGGGAATGCGAGTTCTTGCCGTTGATGATGATCCCACTTGTTTAAAACTCTTAGAAACCTTACTTCGAAAATGTCGATACCAAGGTCTGTCTGTTAATTGATTCATTAATCAAAATCCTATAATTGATTTTGTAATGTTTTGTTTTTTCAGTTACAACAACTAGCCAAGCAAAAACAGCTTTAAAAATGTTGAGAGAAAACAACAACAGATTTGATCTTGTGATTAGTGATGTTCATATGCCTGATATGGATGGTTTCAAGCTTCTCGAACTTGTTGGTCTTGAAATGGACTTACCCGTTATCAGTAATCATCAAATTCTCTTATAATCATGTTTCCCAATTCTCAATTATCAAGAAATCACCCATCTTTTTTTGAATTTTACAGTGTTGTCGGCTTACAGTGACACCAGTTTGGTAATGAAAGGGATCACTCATGGCGCTTGTGATTATTTGGTAAAGCCGATTCGACTTGAAGAGCTCAAGAACATATGGCAACATGTTATAAGGAAGAACAAATCAAATTCAAATCACCAATCTAAGTCAATTCCTCAACCCCCTACAGGAATTGATCAGAAATTGAACAGGAAACGTAAGGAAGAAGACTACGACGAACAACAGGAGAATCAGAATGATAATGAGAATGAAGACGAGGATCCCACTACCCAGAAGAAGCCACGAGTAGTTTGGTCCATAGAACTTCACAGGAAGTTCGTTTCTGCTGTTAATCAGCTCGGAATTGAAAGTAAAACTTAATTTCTTCAATCTTGATCAAGTTTAGAAAACATCGTAAATTTTGTTCTTTTTTCGACAGAGGCTGTTCCTAAAAGAATCCTGGATCTAATGAATGTTCAAGGGTTGACTAGAGAAAACGTGGCGAGCCATCTCCAGGTTCGATTTGCAATGTAATTATTAAACATTAAACACAATCGTTTTGAAAAAAATGTGTTTTTTTTCATTGTTTCAGAAATATAGACTTTACCTGAAAAGAATCAGTTCAGTTACAAATCAGCAACAAAGAAACATGTCTTACATGCGTACAAATTCTCTAGATGGTTTGGGAGATTTTCAAGCATTACCCTGTTCTTCGTCGGTTGGGGGAATGCTCGGTAGATTTAATAGCCCGATTGGCATAAGTTTGCTTCATCATCGTCATAACCGTCTGATGAACACGACACAATCAGTTGTTCAAACGCCTGCACATGATGGACAAGCAACGAGCTTTTCGTCTGGTTCTGTAAATGTGAATTATAACAATCGTTTGATTTTACAGAATTCGAGAATTCCTCAGATGGATATTGTGGATTCGAAACCTTTCAAGGAGTGTGACAGGTTTCTTCTTGATCAGATGGCTTATAATGATGATGGCTTGAAAATGAATTATTCGTCAACAACCACTCTTCAGAACCATCTTGACGTTTCTTCCATAAACACGATTCGATCAGCCCTGGTTCTTCAGAACCATCTTGACGTTTCTTCCATAAACATGATTCAATCAGCCCCGGTTTATTCACAGGTCGAACAAAGATGGGGAGGAGATCAGAACACAAACCATATTGTTCCTCGTTACAACAACAACTACAATTGCTTGACCATCCAACAGCAAATGCAGGCAGATATTTTCGAGCAGACGAAACAAGTGGGAGTTTCTCACAACGGTGGTTATGATGCTTTGGAGGATCTCATGACAGAGGTTATTAAACAGGTAAAATGAAATGATTGATCGATCGCTCGCGTTTTTCCTTATATGTTTGAGGGTGATCCGAAACACTGACAATATTTTTTTTCCTAAACAGGATGGGGAGTTATTGGAAGGAGAATTTGGACTTGATTCTTATCAATTCAATTCAAGTTTATGAGATTGTTTTTTTAGTATTAGATCGAATTTCTTCTATCCATTCGACAATGTTCATGTTTATGTTTTCCATACCAATATTTAATCTCATTGAACTCCTTTCTTTAAAACTCATTAGGCCCCTTATTTTCAGTTACTTTATTTTACATATTGTATGTAAGAGGATAACATAAATTTATTATTCTCCAAAAAATTAACTCAATTTTGAAAATTTCATATACTTGACAAAGAAATATTTTCAAGGAACTTCATGAATGCTTTCTAGTTAAATTCAGACTAGAGCTGTTTCCAAATGGGCATTATTTTCGACCTATAAAATTAGCCTTGGCATCGTGCTTCCTTCCGATTGCAACTGAAGATCCGCTCAGTCTGCACCATCGCTCGGCCTCACGACGTGGAGAAGATCCACCCACGTACAGCCAGCCAGAAGATTATGCCCATGCTTGCCCCGAATTGAAACGGGCAGCCATAATTTTAGTCCATAAATATGACCCTAATGATTTTCCTAATCTTTTGATGTAATTTTTTTTCTTGGTGGGATTAGGACATATCAACAACATTTTTGACTACTGAAAATGGAGAGACCCATTACCAGAACTCATTTATGTTTCTAGACAAATAAAACTATTAATGGGGTGTTAGCACTTTAAAATGGATTCTAACTTTTAAGGATATGCTTTTAAATCTTTCCTATCATTTAATTCTATATTACACTTGGGGGAATCCATTTCTCTTAATTCTCTAAGACAAACAAGAAGGAAATGGAGGTAATGAAAGGAGTAGACTTGAAGAAGTACATGGGTCTTTGGTACGAAATCGCCAGAATCAAGTCCAAGTTTCAGCCAAAAGATGGTGTCAACACAAGAACCATTTACACTCTCAGAAAAGATGGAGAAACTATGAATGTCCTAAACGAGACATGGACTCCAAACGGTAAAAGAGGCTCAATCGAAGGAATTGCTTACAAATCTGATCCAAAATCTGTTGAGGCTAAGCTCAAGATCAAGTTCATGGTGCCTCCTTTCATGCCAGTCTTCCCTGTTTTCGGGGATTACTGGATTTTGCACCTTGACGACAATTACCATTACGCCCTCATCGGCCAGCCTTCCAGGAATTCTCTCTGGGTAAAAGTTCACTACATAGTATAGTCGTCAACTTATAATGACCAAATTCAAAATTCCTATATAATAATACTCTGATGATTTGTGTACGTAGATATTGTGTAGGGAGAATCGTTTGGATGAAGAGATCTACAAAATGCTTGTGAAGAAGGCAGCCGATGAAGGCTACGACACTAGGAAAGTGTGCAAGACATATCATACTGAACCCCCTCCATAATCGTAATCAAAATTGATGCAGTTATCAAGCTATCTATTAATATTATATTACCGTTTGGTCTAAATGTAACAAACAAGGGAACCAAGTGATCGCAATTCACGAATAAAGGACAATTGTGGTAATTTTTTCGTGTTCAATTTATACATCAAACAAAGAAACTCCTGACCTTGTATAACTCCAGACCATGCAGATCAGCCCTCACAGTATTGTACAGCATTGGTTAGTTTTCTTCGCTTGTTTGTAGAACATCTGTTTACAATAGGTGATGAGAAAATGAAATTTTGATCAGCTAAGATGCATATAAACAACATTTGTAAACAAAAATTACCTGCGAAGCAGCACTGAGATCAGAACTTTTCTCGACCAAACTATCTAGCTTTTCCCCTCGTGCTAGAACGCTATCAATGGTCTTATGCTGTACCCAAAATTAAGGAATCAAATCAGTTTATAACCCAATTGGAAACACTTATTGTTTCTGGGTCTGTTTAATATACAAACAATTTAACCTGAAAACCGATCAAGAAACATAAAAAAAGTAGTTTGAAGAAATACATACAAGAATAATCTTGGTTTCATCCAGTTCTCTCTGAATCTTGAGCAATTTGTCAGCCTCGGCAGGATCCTGAACAAAAAAGAGAAGAATCAGATGATGAATAAAGAGGAAAGGAAAGGAAAGGGAAAAAGAAAAGATTGACATAGACCTGAAATTTAGTCAAAGCTTCAGTTAAATAGGGCCAAGGTTGGATATTATCTTCTTGAAGAGTTCTCCATGAATCCCCAAAAATCTTCTGGTACTCGTCCAAAACCTGAAACACAACAAGTAAGTGGGTAATAGTAAAAGATGAAATAAATCAGTTAAAAAGCAATGTTTGCATTGCATGGATTAGAAGAGAAATATATATATACCTGGTTAAGTAGAGAAAATGCACTTCGGACAGGGTAGGGATCATCCATGAAACCTATTGCGCAGAGGCCATTTCTATTGTAAGAATGCACCTTATATTCTGTTGTTAAAAACACACACAACACCATATTATTCTTCATGTCATGTTGATGAATCAATGAATGATAAACAGATGAAATAATTAATAAAACAAACATGGAAGAAGGAAGCAATTCAAACTGATGTCTCCAAATTGTAGATAGAAAAACAACCCTAATTACATCGAATGTAATAGAAAGAAAGAAAGAAAGACGTGCGTTTATATATATTGATGAATGTATGTATGTATATGAAAGAAAGAAACCTTCATGTTGAACGGATTGGCGCTGGCCAGGAGGCGTGCGCTTGGCTACGGTTCGACCAACGAAGACAATGAACTCGCGAACACTGGGCCTTTGGAAGAATCCGAAATGAGTAACGTCGGTGGCATTGGCAAGAATCATTGGCTCCGATCCCTCCGAATTGCATCTTAATACCAACAGTGCTGTGATCTTCATCTCTCTCCCACCGCCTTCCGCCTTCTTCCGGTAATCCGTACCTCCTCCTCCTCCCCGGTTTACAACTTCTGTAAACCAAAGCACTGGAAAATTAATTAATTAATTGGATTCGGACCAAATTGCCTAAGCTATAAGCTATTATGCATTAAAACAGAATGTAATTACACTATTTACATGTGCTAATTATTCATTTTAAGAACTTTTAATAAAATTAATTTTAAATATAAAATAATCTTTTATATAGTTGTTTGTCTTACTATACAAAGTTGTACAAATATTTTTTTGTCGGTCTTAAAATCACGCTTATATCTTGACCGAGGAATATGCGGTCGTGACGGAGATCTACGACCGTGGATGCTGGCACCCAGGGCCGAGTGGTCCGACCGATGATTCCGCAAATAAGGAATTATCAGGCAAGTACTTTTCTATACGTTTTCTAAAACTCACACGGTGCTATTTATTCATGTATTTTATATAAACGATGCATATGATTTCAAAACATGTTTTCATTGCAAAGTCCATGGTTTTCTAAAGAAGAATGGTTTTTAGTTAAGGGCTATGGAATCTAAGAGATAATCATTGAGAAATTGACGGATACGAGAGGATGGCTAGCTAAGATGAGCTCTGGTGATCCGATTCTCTCAAAATATGGTTGGAGGAATTGACGAAGGGATGCCACCCCGGAGGATCAGCTCTCCGGGCTAAGGTCCCGAATATGTGCTCAGTATACAACTATACATGATTGGCTGATTAGATACCCTTAAAAACCCTCATGGATGTAATGGCTCAAATGGTGTTCTTATAAATGCTTGTTGGGTCCTTAGACTCATTATGCTTGTGTGGTGTAGGAATCCAGCCAGCGGATTTTATGACAGGTGAAGGAAGAGTTGGAACGGAAGCTGTAGAGAAGATGTATGATTGAAAATGAATAATTGTATATATGAATGAGAAATGTACAAGTTATTTATATTACAATTTGTTATATGTAAAGTCTAAATATGGGTAAGAATTAGTTGTGCAATCACTAAGATTATGGAGGAATATATTTTGACTTGATTGCATCTTTGACTTGCACATTTTGTGGAGTCTAAATATGGGTAACAATTAGCTGTGCAATCACTAAGATTATGGAAGAATATATTGTAACTTGATTGCATCTTCGACTTGCAGATTTTGTGGAGTAAGATTATCTGGTTCCTTAACATTCCCCCTCAAGATGGACCTTCCATTGAAGAGGCCAATCTTGGATAATAGGAACTCAAAACGCGTGTGAGGGAGAGGTTTGGTGAGGCCGTCGGCGAGCTGATCATGTCCACTGATGTGTTGTACCCGAAGTGTTCCAGCTTGGACTTGTTCACGAACAAAATGAAAAGCGAGAGCAACATGCTTCATTCGAGAGTGAAAAATCGGATTGGCGGAGTAATTTGTAGCACTTAAGTTATCACAATATATAACAGGTGTAGAAGGTAAGTGGATGTCAAGTTCTTGTAGAAGGGATTTTATCCAATTGAGTTCGGAAGTGGTGTCAGCAATGGCACGAAATTCAGCTTCGGTTGAGGATCGGGCTATCGTTTTTTGTTTGCGAGATGTCCAGGAGATAACATTTTTGCCGAGATATATGATATAACCTGTAGTGGAGATGAAGTTATCAACATCGCTTGCCCAATCCGCATCACTAAAGGCATGTAGTGATGACGGAGTATTGCGATGTAATTGCAAACCAAGGTGAGAAGTCTCGTGAAGGTAGCGGAGGAGCTTCTTGAGAGCTGTCCAGTGAGCTTCTTGCGGGTGTTGCATGAACTGGGCTAACTTGTTGACAGAGTAAGCAATGTCAGGACGTGTGAGGTATAAGTATTGGAGGCTTCCAACAGCAGAACGATAAGTAGTAGGATCACATGGAGGTGTGGAGGTATTTTGTAGCAGTTGAGGGTGAGCAAGCATAGGGGTAGTTGATGGTTTGCAGTCAAGCATGTCATGACGTTGAAGGAGGTTGTGTATGTACTTTCTTTGGGAGAGAAGGATACCAGAAGTGTTGTGTTGTACTTCCACCCCTAAGAAGAAGGAAAGTTGCCCCAAGTCCTTGAGAGAAAAGCGTTTGGCAAAGTTGGAAATAAAAACCGAGACAAAATCAGGTGAAGGACCAGTTACGATAATGTCATCGATATAAACAAGTGCATATAGGTAAATGAAGAGAGAGGGATCGGCGAGAGATGCTGTAAAACCGAATTGTAGTAGATAGGAGGTGAGGGCTGTAAACCATGCGCGTGGAGCCTGTTTTAACCCTATATGGCTTTGTTTAAACGACACACATAAGAAGGGTTGTTAGCGTCGATGAAGTCGGATGGTTGCTGCATGAAGACTGTCTCTTGGAGATCACCTTGGAGAAAGGCGTTGTTGATGTCGAGTTGGCGTAATATCCAGTTGTGTTGGAGAGCAATTGAGAGGGTGAGTCGAATCGTGACTGGTTTGATAACCGGACTGAAGGTGACAGAGTAGTCAAGACTAGGTTGTTGATGAAAACCTTTTGTGACAAGCCGAGCTTTGTATTTATGAATCGTGTTATCAGGATTATATTTGATTCTGGAGACCCATTTACAACCAATGACATTTCGAGCTTCACTAGGTGGTACGAGAGTCCATGTATTGTATTTCCGTAGAGCATTGTATTCAGCAAGCATAGCATCACGCCAATGAGGGATGGAGAGTGCTTGTTTGGGGGTGGTTGGTAGTGACGTGGGTGAGGAGATAGTGGTAAGTTGGGCATACTTTGGGTTAGGTTTGGTTATGTTGTTTGTGAGACGAGTTACAGGACGAGGGAGAATGGGCGGAGGGGGGGGGGGGGGTGGATGTGGTGGCGTAGGAGGTGTGTTTTGTGGGGGTGTGGCAGTGGTGGACGGTGTTGTAGGGTTATGTGATGGATGTGGTGGCGTAGGAGGTGGGTTCTGTGGGGGTGTGGCAGTGGTGGATGGTGTTGTAGGGTTATGTGATGAAATAGGTATGAGAGGAGTGGGAAACCATTCGTGAGGTGAGGAAAGTGAAGTTGAATTTTGTTGGTTTGATAGACAGTGGAATGGAAAATCATGCTCAATGAAAGTGACATGACGAGAAGTGTAGATTTTGTTTGTGGTAAGATTTAGGCACAGAAAAGCGCTTTGAGTTAGGGAACGACCAAGATAAATGCATGGTTGAGATCGAGGATCTAGTTTATTGGAAGCATAAGGTCGTAGTAATGGGTAGCATAGACAGCCAAAGGAGTGTAATTGGGAATAGATAGGTTTGACATTTAGGAGTCGATAGTAGGGAGAGTCATTTTGTAAGGTTGGTTTAGGCAATCGATTTATGAGATACACAGCGGTGGAGAATACATGTGTCCAGTAAGTGACAGGTAGATTGACATGAGATAGGAGAGAGAGACCAGTTTCGACAATGTGACGATGACGGCGTTCTGCATAGCCGTTGTGTTCAGGGGTATGGGGAGGTGTAGTAAGATGTGAGATGCCATTTGCGCGTAAGGTGGGAGCCAATTTGATGAACTCGCCTCCATTGTCAGAGAATAGGGTTATGATCGTTCTTTTGAAATAGTTTTCAACTAATTTTTTGAAGTCAAGAAAGACTGTGAGAGAGTCGGATTTATTTTTGAGAGGGTAAAACCATACATATTTAGTGTAATGGTCCACAAAGATTAGATAATATTTGTAGTTGTCATGTGAGAGGTGGGGTGAGGTCCAAACATCTGAAAATAATAATTCAATGGGAGTTGTAGACGTAAGAGTGGATTGAGAGAAAGGAAGTTTGTGTGTTTTATTAATCTTGCAAGAATTGCAGTAATCAAGGGATGAAATTGAACCTAAATTACATAAATTTGAAATATAAGAAAAAAATTTAAATGACGGATGGCCAAGACGGTGATGCCATAGGAGAGCAGACGTGGTGGATAGCTTTGAAGTAGATGATGTGAGAGATGTTTGAAGGGCACATTTGTAGGAAGAAGACCAGGTGTACATGCCATGATTAAAAGTTCCTTGGAGTAGGATGGTGTTCGTGGAGATAGCCTTGAAACGAAAGGAAGAAGAGGTAAACTCAATTTGTGCATTATTATCAAGGAAAAACTTGGAGACAGAAATAATGTTTTGTGCAATTTTTGGAACATAAAGAACATTTTGAAAGAGTAAAGATTTGTTTTGAGAGGTGATAGTGAATGAACATGTGTGAGAGATTGGAAAAGATGAGCCATCACCGATGATAACATCATCGTTGCCTGTATAAGGAGTGTGAATGGATAGATTATCGAGATCATGTGTGACATGGTGAGTAGCACCGCTATCTATAATCCAGTCACATGGAGGGGCGTGAGATGAATAGGCAGTGTTGGCTTGAGGACGAGTGTAGCGAGATTGACGTACAAAGGGTTTGAGTGTAAAGTTAGGATGGGCGCGAGAGAAGTGGCGACAGACGGAGATGGTGTGACTAGTGTAGCCACAATATTGGCAGACATCAGGTGATTTGGTGTTGGATGAGAAGGAGGGGTTGGGGTAGTGTGGTGAGGACTGTCGGCTGTTGTCTTTAGAGTATTGGGGTCGGGAGTAATTGTTATTTTGGCGAGTATTGGATGATAGTTTGTAGGTTGCGACAAAAACGGTGGTAGGTGTTAATGAGGTGGAGTTGGTGGTGTTGTTTGTAGTTTGTAAGGGTTTGCATTGCGATAGGTTGACAGAAGTGTGGTGTTGGAGATGTGTGTGAAAGGAGGGACCGAGACCGTATGACCGACTTTTATATCAACTTTTTCAATGATTGGGTCAAATAGGCACCCTAGAGCTTCCGCATTTATGTTCGAAATCACGTTGATTTAGGTGCATGAAAATAGGAAATTAGGGCGTAACAACTTGGTATGAGAGCAACGGTTCCGAACCTTAGTACTTTCACACATATGCTCCTGCGGATGCACCTCCAAGGCCTTCATGTCTGTAAATTGTTTTAAAATGATGTTTTTGCATGACATGAAATCGTTTTTCATAATGGTTGGAAATAAAGTTTTTTCATGAAACCATTTTTCACAAACACACTATTTGTACTGTCTTTTTGATCGAATTTCGGGGACGAAATTCATTATAAGGGTGATAGTTTGTCACGTCCTAAAATCACGCTTTTCTTGACCGAGGAATCTGCGGTCGTGACGGAGATCTACGACCGTGGATGCTGGCACCCAGGGCCGAGTGGTCCGACCGATGATTCCGCAAACAAGGAATTATCAGGCAAGTACTTTTCTAAACGTTTCTAAAACCCACACAATGCTATTTATTCATGTATTTTATATAAACGATGCATTTAGTTTCAAAACATGTTTTCATTGCAAGTCCATGGTTTTCTAAAGAATGATGGTTTTTAGTTAATGGCTATGGAATCTAAGAGATAATCATGGAGGAATTGGCGGATACGAGAGGATGGCTAGCCAGGATGAGCTCTGGTGGTCCGATGCTCTCAAAATATGGCTGGAGAAATTGACGAAGGGATGCCACCCCGGAGGATCAGCTCTCAGGGCTAAGGTCTCGAATATGTGCTCAGTATACATACATGATTGGCTGATGAGACACCCTTAAAAACGCTCATGGATGCAATGACTTAAATGATGTTCTTATAAATGTTTGTTGGGTACTTAGACTCACTATGCTTGTGTGGTGTAGGAATTCAACCAGCAGATTTTATGACATGTGAAGGAAGAGCTGGAGCGGAAGCGTGGTGTTGGAGATGTGTGTGGAAAGAGGGACCGAGACCGTAGGACCGACTTTTATATCAACTTTTTCAATGATTTGGTCAAATAGGCACCCTAGAGCTTCCGCATTTATGTTCGAAATCACATTGATTTAGGTGTATGAAAGTAGGAGATTAGGGCGTAACAACTTGGTATCAGAGCAACGGTTCCGAAGCTTAGTACTTTCACACATATGCTCCTGCGGATGCACCTCCAAGGCCTTCATGTCTGTAAATTGTTTTAAAATGATGTTTTTGAATGACATGAAATCGTTTTTCATAATGGTTGGAAATAATGTTTTTTCATGAAACCATTTTTCACAAACACACTATTTGTACTGTCTTTATGATCGAATTTCGGGGACGAAATTCATTATAAGGGTGGTAGTTTGTCACGTCCTAAAATCACGCTTTTCTTGACCGAGGAATCTGCGGTCGTGACAGAGATCTACGACCGTGGATATTGGCACCCAGGGTCGAGTGGTCCGACCGATGATTCCGCAAACAAGGAATTATCAGGCAAGTACTTTTATAAACGTTTCTAAAACCCACATAGTGCTATTTATTCATGTATTTTATATAAACGATGCATTTGGTTTCAAAACATGTTTTCATTGCAAGTCCATGATTTTCTAAAGAATGATGGTTTTTAGTTAAGGGCTATGGAATTTAAGAGATAATCATGGAGGAATTGACGGATACGAGAGGATGGCTAGCTAGGATGAGCTCTGGTGGTCTGATGCTCTCAAAATATGGCTGGAGGAATTGACGAAGGGATGCCACCCCGGAGGATCAGCTCTCCGGGCTAAGGTCCCGAATATGTGCTCAGTATGCAACTATACATGATTGGCTGATGAGATACCCTTAAAAACCCACTATGCTTAAAAGTGTTCTTATAAATGTTAAGTGTTCTTATAAATGTTTGATGGGTCCTTAGACTTACTATGCTTGTGTGGTGTATGAATCCAGCCAACGGATTTTATGACAGGTGAAGGAAGAGTTGGAGCGGAAGCGTGGTGTTGGAGATGTGTGTGGAAGGAGGGACCGAGACATTTTCAATGATTGTGTCAAATAGGCACCCTAGAGCTTCCGCATTTATGTTCGAAATCACGTTGATTTAGGTGCATGAAAGTAGGAAATTATGACGTAACAGTTTTAATCAATATATATATATATATATTTAAAAAAGTTTCAACCATTATTATTAGTAATATCTACATAGTTATAATTTTAAAATTTAAAATAGAGTTTAAAATATTTTCTACTAATAAAAAAAAGTTATAAATAAAAAATTATTAATCAATTGTTCAAGTTTGATTATTGATTTATATTTAATAACACAAAAGTAATTTGAAAATAATATTTAAAATTAATTTACAAAAATGTATCACAACATTTTAAGTATAATAATATTTATATAATAAATATAATTCAAAATTTTATCTTATTATCTAGAGAGACTATAATTGGAGTTTATGGTACAGAAGTTACTATTAAAAATAAAAAATGTCCTACTTTTTAATACTTTAATGCGGTTTGAATTATTAATTTATATAATTGAAAGTAACCAATTAAATTTACGACGAAACTTAGAAATTGATTACTAATCCAATTTGATTTTTAAAATTTGATCGTTTCAAATTTTTGAACCGATCAAACACAACTCGTTTACTCTAATACGAAAATCGTGCATTGTTATACTAGGATTAAGTTATATATATATATATAATATGAAATTAATAAGAAAAATTAAAATTATATAAGTGTAATTTCACACCACTTAATTAGTTAAATGGTTATATTTATCTAGTTAGGTTTTAAGTTCAAAAATGTTATAAATGTTAATTTTTTTTAATGTATCATACTAGCAAGAGAAAATTTGACAAAATTACACTCATAATAAGGGTAAATGAGCTGAAATGACATTCATAATAAGGGTAAATGAGCTGGTGACCAGCGCATAATTTTAAATGCGTTGGTGATCACTTCATATTTTTTTCAACGAAATTGTCCATGTCGCGAGACGCAGCCGGCGGTTGCGAAACGCAACTAAATGCCATGTGAAGAGTCCACAATCACGAGACACAAATTATTATTTTTTGAATCTTTTTGTGGACTTTTCAAAAAAAAAAATCGTCTTGCGAATGTCATTTTCTTCTCGCAACCGGGGTTGCGTCTCGTGATTGTGGACTTTTCACAAGACATTGTGGACTTTTTACAGGTTATCCAATTGCGTCTCGCAACGGGGGCAATTTCGTCAAAAAAATATAAAATGATCACTAACGCATTTAAAATTTTGTGCTGGTCACCAGCTCATTTTAGTCCCTTGGGTCATTTTATCAAATTTCCCCTGGCAAGACCCTACAATCATGATATTTACTTCATTTTAAAACGTTTTAAGTAACTACTTCAAATTTTTTTACTTCATTTTAAAACGTTTTGAGTAACTACTTCAATTTTTTTTGACTGGTTATCCCGTAAATTATCAACATGACTAGTTACTCTATCCAAACGGGTAGTACATTATGGTAGGATATGATCCAATGATTTGAGAAAAATACATTTATTTATTTATATATATATATATATATATATATATATATATATATATATATATATATATATATTATAAGAAATTAATATAAAATTTAAAATTATGTAAATACAATTTCAAACGTTTATCAAATTTTACGTTAATTTTAAAATATAAAATATTATTAACTTAGTTGTTTAAAACGTTATACTTATATTGTTATGTTACAAATTTAAAACTTGATCCCACAAATAAAATCTCGACTCGTTTACTTTAACAAAACGGGTATTGCGTTGTAGTACGATAACTCAATAATTTGATATATATATATATATTTATTAGTATGTTAAAAATGCATGCATAAATTTAAAGTAAGTTATATTGTATATTACATAATTTGTGCTTTAATATATATGAAATAAATGGATAACAATAAAATACCATTTTTATTAAAAGACCATCATAGGTATAATATTTAATAATGACTAGTTAACTAATAATTATAATAAATGGATCATAGTAAAATTATGCATATTATATCTCTACTATTTAAAGATAAAATTCTTCTTGAAAGAGAGTTTGAAAAAAAAAATGATGTGAAAAGGATATTTAAGCTTCTAATATTTCTTTTAAGTATTTTAAGTTAGAACTTTATTTTAATAAATACATAGGAATTCAATTTTATAAAATAACCTATAAATAGTTAACATATATTAAGGGTTCATAATAATTTTGAACATATTTTATAAATTAATTTGAGTTTAAATAATTAAGATTGTTTTTAAAAAGGAATTAATTTTTGGATATGAACTTAAATAAATAAAAATAGTAGAGGCAAGAGGCTCAGATCTACATTTTTTAGAGACTAATAAAGGAGAGGCAAAATCTCCCAATTTTCATGGCTGCAATGATGATGATTGCCCCGCCAGAAAAATGAGTCGATGACCCCTCCGATTGATTAGTCTAATCAATCGGAACGAAGAAACACAGTTTATCATCACAGCCTTCCTCAAATTGGACGATACTATAAGAGCTTGTTTGATGTTGGTCATGGTTATGATGATGATGATGAAATGGTTCTAATGCTGTTTGTTTGTTTGTACATATATATAATACTGGAGTCTGGAGAAGAAGGAATATGACCAGAAAGAAGGATTGATAAGAAGAGGCGCGTTGAAACCCCCAAAATCCATTTCTAGGTCAAATCTCACTTCTCTCTCAAACATGCATACATACATAATACATACAGATAGATAGAAAGATAGATCGATCGATCAAACACGCACACACACAGAAGGTTGTTATTGTTGTTGAGATTGAGGGACGAACCGATCATATGTTCTTGGAAGAGAGAGAGAGAAGGGCAACCACCTCCATGAACTCCCCACATTCTCTCTCTCTCTCTCTACTTTCAGTCTCATCTTCTTCTTCTTCGTTCCGAAACGCCCAATTTACTGATTTCTTCAATTCAGTGCTCTTTATATACAATAGGTTATTATTAGTAGTAATTCTTGAAAAAGTATAAGGGTTATATCGGTACTTGCATGTCATGGGCCTTCATCGCTGGACAAAAATTATTTCAGCCCTCTACACCCAATGCAAACAAACGGCCCAATACCATATTTAATAATTATCTCAATTAAATATAAAAATTAAAATTAAGAATAGTTATTCACATAACATAACAAGGTCTTAATTTTGAATGACAGATACATTATTCGTGTTTTTGTTAGATACTAGAAAGTTTGAATTGAGATGGCTTACCTGACATATCTTAATTATTTTATAATAGACTATTTAGTTAGAAAAAATCGTCTAACTTCAATTCGTAGGTAAGTATCATTTAAATATTATTATTATGACATTTTCTAAAATGTTATGAAAATTTGGTGGAGTCGGTCTAATCTATTTTGCCAACATTGATGGTGTTATATTATATTTTTCTTTTTAATAACGTCGTTTACTATGATTTTTAATATACATATATTATTTTCAATTTTTTTGATTAATTTTAAGAATTTATAAATTAAAATTAATTAGTAATAGAATTCTGCAAAGTTTTTTTTTTAAAGAGTCTAATGATCATCATCCATTTCAATGAGATTAGGAAGAGAAGTTAATGTTTATTTTATTTAATATGAATTCTTTTAAATAAAAATCACTTAATGTTTATTCTTTGAGGAAGTTTTTTTTTAAGATTTTTTCTTAAAGTAAATTGTTTAATAAAAATAAAAAAAATAAAAATATTTTGAGTTTAAATATTAAAATATTTTTATATTTTTTTTCAGTAAATAGTATTTTTTTTATTTTAATAAAAAATAATTAGATAGATGAAATAATATTTGAGTTTTAAAGAAAAAGTAAGAAAAATGGGTTATCTAAATTAATTTAAAATATAAATTTAGTGAAGGTAAAATAGAGATATTTTGATATTTTAATTAATAAATTAAATAATTTAATAAATAAAATAATATTGATGTGATAAAATAAAAAGATAAAAAAAAAAACTAGCTCTAAATGTAATTATGGACAGGCTATTTTATTTTTCAATAGCTCTTTCATATATGGGATCTAAAAGCCCATGTAGAAAGAATATTCTATAAGCCCATTTTTGGATAAACCCTTTAAGGCCTTAAAAGCCATGTTCCATATATAGTTTTCTAACCATTCTTGGGTATTTTTTTTTTAAGTTTCTTGTTACACAGAAATTCTTTAATACATTTTTAAATATTTTATTCCAATATTATAAGTTTTTATAACTGAATCAAACCATATATTTAAATAACCTCTTTCCCAACAATTGAAAATAAATAAATTGGAAGTTCCAAATTGATATTAATTTATTTTGTTAGTTCATTTTGTGTTGATTCTCCATCTTTTTGTGTTTTAAATGGATGTTTTTAAGCAAAGTAATGTATTTTTTATTTTCAAATGAGAGAATTTAAAATATTTAATTTATTAACTAATAATATTATTTTTCACTTCTAGGTGCCTTTATAGGATGATTATTGATTTCAACTTTTTACTATATTGGTTGGTTCACTTTACCTTTGATATTTCATTAATACATTTAAGGAAACTTCAAATATTACACAATTCTCTCATTTGAGAGAATTTGTTTCATTCATTTTAGGCTGAACTTGGACTTGGATACAAGATAAATATGATATCTGACTTTGCATGTGTTTGTATTTTTTTTTGTGGTTATTGATATTAATAAAACTAAATTTCAAATAGGATCTAAAATGAAAATATGAAGTGAAGACTCAGTTCAACTTAGTGATATAATGAAGGTAAGAAAAATATAGGTTTTAATTTTCATTCCCATAACAATTTAATAAAATATGAAACATTGATTTGGGGTTGTGAAAAATCAAACAAGCCCAAAGATTAAGGACAATATAACAGGCAAATGAAGAGAGAGAGACAATATTTTTATTTGTTAAAGAAAACAGTATGATTAGTTTAACATCAAATCACACAATCTTTTTGGAAAATGTGAATAATAAAGAAGTGATTAACAAAAAATAAAAATAAATTTAATATCTAACTAGATATAGTTTTATATTGGATATTAGGGTCCATTCCAATTTAGGCTCTGGTATTGTTAATTAAATAATTTATAATTCAAAAATATGTTATATTATTTTTACTTCTCTATTTTATTTGTTTAATTTATTACACAAAATATATAAACATCTCTTATTTAAAATTATTATTTTTATTTTATCATTATATATTAATACATTTTAAATATTTTTATCAAAAATATACTTTCTTTACAAATCTACAATCATTTAAATAATCAAATTATTAGCCAATATTTCTAAATATTTAAATAAAAGATATATCTATTATATCACTATTATTATAACTATTACATTATTAACTAAATTACTTTTATTTAAAATATATATATTTTTAATAATTTAACTTAAACAAATTTAAAATATTTTTTTTCAAGTTTTTGTAAAAAACTATCCTTATAATACTTTACTTCAATTTAATAATAGAAAGTTTTTCAGAAAAAAAATAAAAAAAAAATTCTAAAAAACATAACTATTCTTCTTGTAAAACGAGTCAGTTTGAATTATTTAATTATTTATATTTTTCTTTATATTATTCAATTAATTAATTAAAATATTATTTATTTTAAATTATTAATTTTTATTTTATCATTATATATTAATACATTTTAAAAATTTTATCTAAAATTATCTTTATATTCTCAAAATCACCATAAATCAATATTTTTTTTAAGACCTTTTAGATTAATTCTCTTTAAATGATTTATTTACAATTGTTTACTATATAATATTATTTAATTTATTACAAAAATAAAATAAAATTCATATTAGTTATTTAAATATTTATTTCATTTAACTTTTATTTTTACTTAAGAAGTACTATTTTTTTTAATTGTAATTTATTTTCATCTTCACAACCATCTCATAATCAATATTTTAATGTAAAGCATTTTGAAGTAAAAATAATTTTTAAATATTTAATATATTAAAAATAATTATTTAAATTAACTAGCATGTTGTTGTTATTTAAATCATTTAAAATTATAACAACTCCTTTTTAAATACATTGATTCTTAGGCCTTCTTAAAAAAAATCAAATATCACTTCACTCTCCCTCTCATTCATTAACCAAAAATACTAAAATACAATATATTTAAATTATTATTTTTTATTTTATTTATATATATTAATACATTTTAAGTCTTTTTTATCAAATTTATATATATTAATATATTTTAAGTCTTTTTTATATATATATAAAAAAATAGTATCACCTTCTCAAAATTATCATCAATCATCATTTTTTATCACTCTCTAAGTTATTTCAATAACCCCAACTGAAAAAGGCCTTAATGTATATTTACGCATGACAAAATGTCGGGTTTTGAGAGACCCGAACCAAACCGGACCCGATTATGCCCTGAAAAACCGGGTCCACGACTGAATTGAATCTGGCCGGTTCCGACTCGACGGTACCCGACACGATCCGGACCTATTTTAAAAAATAAGTCCCGAATTATTGTTTTTAAATTGTTTTTAATTTCTTTTATCCAGTTAATAATTTAATATCTATTTTCTTTTCTCAATTAAAAATAGTTTTCAATAAATTGACTTTTTTTTGGATTGTAATGCAAAAGAGTAGGTATTACATAAAATTTGATCAAATGACCCTAATAATAGGTCTAATTAGAAAAATGACCCAAGGTTGATAATGTCTTGACAATACACTACTATATATTTTTTTCCGAAAAATGACCCTAATAAAGAGTAGGTTGATAATAGATTGATTTCCGATTTCAGTATGTATTCTTTCGGTTTGTGGTTTATTAAGTTGAACAATACAATACTATATATTTTCTTCGAAATTTTATGCTTCTTCATGCATTGCATTCTTTGTAAGTCATAGGAGAAACCCAAGAAAGGAGTTTGAGAAAACTTCATTCTTTGTATTATTGATTCCATAGTATTTTAAAACCATATAAGTAAGTAAGTAAGTAACATGAGCTGACTGTTGACATTCATTAGATGTATGTTGCGTTAAATAAGATCATATCTTAACATCTATTCAAGATTTTCATTCATTTAGCGATTAAAAACATTATCGAAAAGATGATACCTTTGATGCGTGAATTCGGTATACCTTGTAGTATAAAGGATGAGAGCCTCACGTGTTGCTTCTTGTAGTATAAAGGATGAGAGCCCAACGTGTTGCTCCTCTAGTTGGTCCACACGAGCTCGTCAAGATTCAGTTGACTTCGACTGCTAGGACGAAAGAACAACTGAAGCAATCTAATTGCTTATGGGAAAAATGAGTTTTTCAATCACCGTTTCTCTCTCTTCCAGATCCCTATTTTTAAGCGGTTAAATTAGAGAGTCAGAGCAAAAGAAAACCAAAAGACCATCTTTTGGCATTCCTCCGTTTTGCAATTAATATTCATGATAAACGTTTTATTTCCTAAATAAAATCTATTTCAAATCATTATATTCATAATTAATTTGATATATCATGTTTCCATAATCAATTTACCATGGTTAATTATTTTATTTCATAAATAAAATATTATTTCTATCATGTTTCCATAATCAATTTACCATGGTTAATTATTTTATTTCATAAATAAAATATTATTTCTAATTATTAATAATATCTAATATATTATTAATAATTGGATTTCATTCTCATTAATCTATTCTGGTAACTCTAAGTGTGTGACATCATAAGACCCAATTATAATAGCTATGAGTTTAACCCCATTAATCGTAGTTGACTTCTAGCAAAACACTGCGATTCCTATCATAATCGGATTAAATGATTCCTATCATAATCGGATTAAATTATTACCGTTAATTGTCCTATTCAGGTTTAGTCATTGCACATTAAATTAAATAATATATTTTCTTCACTGACTTCATTTGAAGAAACATGTTTCTTTTAGGTCTCTCATATTAAAGTGAATGAAGATGGGATCACATTTAAAATTTGATCTAAACGGGCTCATTAATATTCCCCTCTTGGCCATCATTTTATGAAAAATGGGTTATTTGATCAGTTTTATCTCCATTAATGCCTTCCTTCATCACCTTCTTCCTCTCAATTGATTTTCCCGACATGACAAAATAGAATCCTATGACTGTAACTATTAAACCCACCAAAATGTAAAAAAAACACGTACAATTGAAAGAAGATCAAACAGTCAAAATCTCGTACATGTAGAAGAAGAACATATATGTAGATTCCTAAGTGTAGAGTGTCACCCAAAAAGATAATATCTATAAAAGCTGAAATTATGATTTCAAGAGGATGAAACACACAAATAAATACATGTCCCTTCTGGTGACGCAAAATACATATTTCGCGTCACGAACTTTACAATTCATGTTACAAGAAGAGAGAATGTTAAAGAGAAATTCAGGGAGTAATACAGTGACTGAGGGAGAAACCGCTAATGATGTTGAATGGGAAGTTGAAGAGTCGTGGGGATGAACGGGAACCGTTGCTGATGTTGAACGGTAAATTTGAGAGTCACAGGGATGAACGGGAACCGTTATTGGCTGTTGACGCTTAGGTTTTAGGGAGAAGATGAAAAGAAAGAATGGAGATGATTTGAAAATCCAAAACCCCAAAAATGCTAATTAAGGATAATATGAACATTTCACATACCTAAAAAGTCATTTTGACAAACATTATCAACATTGAATCATTTTTCTAATTAGAACTATTAATAGGCCATTTGGTCAAATTTTCCTGTATAAGAGGATATTTTACTTTTACTCAATATATTTTAAGTTTCAGTTTAACTTTGGATGACAAATTGTATCATTTTAGGCATGATAAATTTCGGGTATCGGATAATTATTTGAATTGGAATCGAATTGGACCCGATATCGCCTTGAAAACTAGGTATTTAAGTGACCCGAATTTTTTCGTCAGAACAGACTGATTCCCGGACCCGATATACAAACCGAATTTTTATAACATTTCATTTGTTTTAAAAGATATATTTTATAAATTTGAACCAAATTTATATAAGGACCCATTTGTTTCATAAAATTTAGAATTTTTTACTTATTAAATATTTTGTTGACCCTTTAATAAATAATTATTTTTAGTAAATAAAAAATGATTATTATAATTTTTGATATTATTAAAAAAAATAATTAATGTCGTAAAATATTTAAATAGGAAGAATTATATCTATAATATTAAAATTATATTATTTTTAAAAGGTAATAAAAAAAATATTACTAACAAACTTAAATTTTGAATTATAAAAGTATTAAAAAAAAATACAACATTAAATATGATTTCATTTAATTATAAATTTTTAAACATCTTTATTATTAAATTTAAAAAATAAAAAAATTGTAAATCAAATGAAATCAAAAACATCTTGAAATTAATGAATATAGCATTTTGTCAATTTTCTCTCCAAATTACAAACTAGCGCTCTCTCTAGGCTGAAAGTCTCTATCTTGTTTGAGAGGTAAGAACCGAAATGAACTCATTGAACCGAAACATACAGTAAGAACCGAAACCGTTCCTTTAATTATCGGGTCTCGATTCTTCTATCGGGTACTCGATTCTTATAGCATGTCGACATGTTTAATGGAATATTAGAATATAATGAGGTCACTTTTAACATTCAACTATTTATTAAAAAAATGTGACACCATTAAAGGTCAAATGGTTGGTCTAATCACATAAAACTATTGAAAAAAAAAACATATAAACCAATTAACACGGCAAATCAAGGGTCCTTTATGTACCTAAAGGGGTGACATTATCATTCTTTTGTACATGAGGAATTAGTTTGATCTTATCTTTTGGACATCTCATTATATCATGATCCTATCATTCTAAGAATCAACTTAAGGCTTTGTTCTCTTTGAATTTTTTAAAAAAATTAATTAAAATTAATTTTCCAATTAATCACATCACTCATTTCATTAATTAAAATATTAAAATACATTTTATTATAAATTATTAAATTTTATTTTATTCACATATATTAATACACTTTAAGTCTTTTTTATCAAAAATAATCATCATTTTCTCAAAATCATCACCAACTATTTTTTTTTCTCCATCTAGATTTTTAAAAAATCCAATCCGAACAAGACCTTATTAATTTTATTAACTAATTATTAAAATACATTTACTTTATCTCTAAAATAAATAATTTTTAAATATAAATGGACATAATAGAAATTTAACAAATAAAAAATTAAAATAACTTATTTTTTCATCAGTTAGATTGTTTTAGACAAAATCCTAATATTTTTTTAAAATAATTTTAACTGTTATACAATTGATGTATGGGTTTAATTAGTCTTTCATGAATTGATGTAAACCGAAAATAATAATTAGAGCATGTTTGATTTTGATTGTTTTTAATCACTTCCTTATTATATTATATATTTATTCTTCTGTAACTAAATCATTTAATTATTTAAAATTTTTAAAAAGATATGTTAAATTCATAATACTTGATTTAAAGAACTAAAATAATTAAAATATTTTTTTTTTTTATCAAACAACTTTTTTTTGGGACAAAATTCCAAAAAATCTTAAAATAGCTTAATTGTTAGGGTCGGTGTATGAAAATTTGAAGCTGCCGGGTCCGCGATAACCAAACTGAATTGTCCCGTTTGAAACGATTTTTTCCCCAAAACCGAATAGGGATATGGCGAGAATGTATTTGTGTCATCCACTCCGTCCCGTCCCGATCTCATCCCGAAAACTATAAACACAAATAAATATATAAAATCATCAATATATATTTATTTATTATATTTTATAAGAGTTGTAAGTTTATTTTTTTTATAATAATATAAAATTTCAATATATTTCAATATATATATATTATATTAAAAAAATCGTTTATATAATTTTATTGTATAATATTTTATTTTATTTTTAAATATTTTATAAACGGTGCTCCATTAGGATTCTCCGAAATCGAATAAGGTATGAATGATATTAAAAAAGTCTTCAAAATAAAAGCGGGGCATGATTGATAATGTATTCCCTCCCCGAACTGCCCAATTGTCATCGTATTTATTATTCCTTCATGAATTGATGGATAAACACGAAAATAATAATTATAACATGTTTTATTTGGATTATTTTTAAACACTTCTTTATCATGTTATATATTTACTCTTCTTTAACTAAATCATTTATTTATTTAAAAATTTTAAAATATATGTGAAGTTCATAATTTTCGATTTAGAGAACTAGAGAAAACTAAAGTAACTAATTTTTTCCGTCAAAACAATTTTTTTTTAGACAAAATCCAAAAAGTTCTTAAAGTAACTTAACTATTACAAATCCAAAGTATGGATCTTATTAGTCCTTCATGAATTGATTTATAACTTTATAAGCACGGAAATAATAATAATAATAATAATAATAATAAGAGCAGGTTTGATTTCAACTGTTTTTAAACATTTTCATATCATGTTATATATTTACTCTTCTTTAACCAAATCATTTAATTATTTAAAATTTTTAAAAATATAAGTTAAGTTCATAATTTTTTATTTAGAGAACTAGAAAAACTAAAATAACTTATTTTTTTATCAAAGGAATTTTTTTATAGATAAAATCTCAAAACAATCTTGTTTAACTTAACTAATACAAGTCTGAGATGTAGGTCTTATTAGTTTTTCATGAATGGATGGATAAACACGAAAATAATAATTAGAGCATTTTTTAATTTGATTATTTTAAACACTTTCTTATCATGTTATATATTTATTCTTTTGTAACTAAATCATTTAATTATTTAAATTTTAAAAAAGATATATTAAGTTCATAATTATTGATTTAGAGAACTAAATAATTAAAATAATTTATTTTTTTTGATAAATAATTATTTTCTTTTAGACAAATTCCCAAAAAATCTTAAAATTACTTAACTGTTACAAGCATGAGGTGGGGTCTTATTAGTCCTTCATGAATGAATGAATGGATAAGCATGAAAATATTAATTAGACCGTGTTTGATTCTAATTCTTTTTAAATATTTCCATATCATGTTATATATTTACTCTTCTTTAACTAAATCATTTAATTATTTAAAAATTAAAAAAAAGATAAGTTAAGTTCATAATTTTTTATTTAGAGAACTAAAAAAATTAAAATAACTTATTTTTTTATTAAATAATTTTTTTTCGACAAAATCCCAAAAAAAACTTAAAATACTTAACTCTTACAAGTTTGAGGTGTGGGTTTTATTAGTCCTTTATGAATTGATGTATATCAAGAAAATAATAATTAGAGTAGGTTTGATTTTGATTGTTTTTAAGCATTTCCTTATCTTGTTATATATTTATTTTTATTATCTAAATCATTTAATTATTTATTAATTTTAAAAAATATGTTAAGTTTATAATTCTTGATTTAGAGAATTAGAAAAACTAAAATAACTTATTTTTTCATTAAACAATTTTTTTTTTAAAACAAAATCCCAAAAAAATCTTAAAATGACTTAACTTTACAAATTCGAGGTGTATGTTTTATTGGTCTTTCATGAATTGATGTATAAACAGGAAAATAATAATTAGAGCATGTTTGATTTTGATTGTTTTAAATACTTCCTTATCATGTTATATATTTACTCTTCTTTAACTAAATTATTTAATCATATAAATTTTTTAAAAAGATATGTTAAGTTCATAATTCTTGATTTTGAGAACTAAAAAAAACTAAAATAACTTATTTTTTCATCAAATAAATATTTTTTAAACAAAATCCAAAGTATAAGATGTGAGTTATTAGTCTTTCATGAATTGATGGATAAACACAAAAGTAATAATTAGAGCATGTTTGATTTTAATTGATTTTAAACATTTTCTTATCATGTTATATATTTACTTTACTTCAAATAAATCATTTAATTATTTAAAAATTTTTAAAAAATATGTTAAGTTCATAAATTTTGATTTAAAGAACTAAAACAACTAAAATAAATTATTTTTTTATCAAACAAATAATTTTAGACAAAATCCAAAAAATCTTAAAATAACTTAACTATTACAAGTCCAATGTATGTGTCTTATTAGTCTTTCATGAATGGATGTATAAGCAAGTAAATAATAATTAGAGCATGTTTGATTTTAATTATTTTTTAACACTTCCTTAAGATGTTATATATTTACTCTTCTTTAATTAAATCATTTAATTATTTAAAATTTTAAAAATATATGTTTAGTTCATAATTCTTGATTTAGAGAACTAGAAAAACTAAAATAACTTATTTTTTCATCAAACAAATCTAGACAAAGATCCAAAATTTTTTAAAATTTTTAAAATAACTCGTAAGTTCCAAGTCTGAGGTGTATGAATGGATGGATAAACATGAAAATAATAATTAGAGCATGTTTAATTTTAATTGTTTTGAAACACTTTCCTTAAGATGTCATATATTTACTCTTCTTTAACTAAATTATTTAATTATTTAATTATTTAAAAATTTTAAAAAGATATGTTAAGTTCTTAATTCTTGATTTTAAGAACTAGAAAAATTAAAATAACTTATTTTTTTATCCAATAATTTTTTTTAGACAAAATCCCAAATAAATTAATTGTTACAAGCCTGTTGTGTGGGTTTTAATGTTATAGGGTATTTTATTTTGATTATTTTTAAACACTTCCTTATCATGTTATATATTTACTCTTTTTAACTATAAATCATTTAATTATTTAAAATTTTAAGAAAGATATGTTAGTTCATCATTCTTGACTTATAGAATTATAAAAACTAAAATAATTTATTTTTTCATAAACAATTTTTTTTTACAAAAACCAAAAAAAAAAAAAATTAACTTAGTTGTTACACGCCTAGTTGTGAGTCTTATTAGTCTTTCATGAATTGATGGCTAAGCATGAAAATTACAATTAGAGCTTGTTTGATTTTGATTGTTTTTAAACACTTTCTTATTATGTTATATATTTACTCTTCTTTAAATAAATCATTGAAATGTTAAAATTTTAAAAAAATATATTAAGTTCATAATTCTTGATTTAGTGAACAAGTCATCACACTCCACATTTATGGATCCCGTTTTAACTCAAAACACTCTCAAATAGAATAAACAACTCTAAAATTTTCTAATTTTTTAGATTTTGTAGTCATATCCTTTATTTTTAATTATCAAATTAGATGTGTGGAGTGTTTGATTTAGCAACTTTTACATTGAAATTCGCAATCAAACCCTTATTGGTTGAGATTATTTAGATAATAATAATATGTTAAAATATAATTTCACTCCGCTTTCGTTTATAATATCAATCGATTTATTAACCAAGATATTAAAATATATTTATTTAAAAATCAAAATGATTAATACAATTATACTATGAAGTTAATAGTGGTTTAAGCACCGTGACAAAAATATAACAAATGTATAGAGAAAATAATTCAAATATATTAAAAATTAATATGTGTGAAAATCTTTTCAAAAGGGCAATAGGTATTCGACTGAATTTATCGACTTTCGAGATCGAACCTCATATAATGTCAAGATTATAACTTTGCGAATGATTCACAATGATCGTTTAAGATGGTTGAATATTTTACGATTTCTCTCTAACCAAATTATCCACAAGAAAAATAATAGGGATATAGTCTAATTGTCTCAAACCCACAAATCTAGTCGCTTCAATCCATATTTTCCAACACACGCATGAATGCTTTCCGGCATAATCCAGTGAATACCAGTAATACTC
Source organism: Impatiens glandulifera (assembly GCF_907164915.1). NCBI lineage: Eukaryota > Viridiplantae > Streptophyta > Magnoliopsida > Ericales > Balsaminaceae > Impatiens > Impatiens glandulifera. The sequence goes on from NC_061870.1 coordinate 23,190,157, forward strand.
CAACTACCAGTGACATCCTTACATTATAAAAGAAGGTGAGTGGTTGTCTCGACCTCTTTAAGACACAAACGACATCGACTAATTAAGATAAGACACTTGTGCATACATCTATTATCAATTTGAATACCAATCGTAGATCGCACTTTGCCTAAAAAAATAGATCTTAGTGGGAACCCTTCTCCGAGCGCAACTTAGTTGGAACAACTCTATCAAAAAAGAGAATAATTAGTGTCCCATATGAAACTTATTTAAATCCTTCCATCGAATCACATCACACCCTAGTTAATTGGAGACAACCCTTGGTTGGTCACTAAGGATAACAATCTATTATGACGACTTTTTCAAATAATAACATTCTTCTATATCTGATACGATGCACAAAATTCTGATAGCGATGGTCGAATATGTTCTTGATTATGACATCTCTACAAATATCAATAGAGGTAAGCACGGGAAAGACAACCGCAAAACACTTACCTCACATCATGCATTCTCCTAAAAAAATCACCCACAGTAAACGAAGAATTTTGTGATAATTTTCTCATATTATGAAATGAGTAATGATACATACAGCACCTTTATACAACACCTTCACACAGCACCTATCTTATTTGAAAAGAAAGAGAAAATATATCTTAAAAATAATACAAGAGAGAGAAAAATATTTTTTTTCTTTCCAAATAAGGTATGTGTTATGCGAAAGTACTAAATAAGAGTAAATAAGAGTGCTGTATATATCATTATATTTTAAGAATTTTAAATATTCAAACCAATTTTAGTTTATTGATGATAGGATAAATTGGTAGATTAGGGTATTGATTTGGTCAACTCCATTCATTGTTGATTAATAAAATTATAATTAAATAATAAATTATAACTAAAATATGTTTTTCAATATTAATATCAAATATTTGTTTTGAAACAAATAACAGTGGTTGGAAATATAATTGTTAAGAGAAATGTTTAGATATAATTCATAAGTTATAATGAAATTATATATATTATTTTAACATGATAGATGAGTTGTTTTTAGGTTGAGAAAAATTAATGATATTATAGGTATATCAAAATTAAGAATAAAATACATGAAAGAAATTAAGTGAAAAAAAGACTGTATTTTTTATTTATTTTTAAAAGTAAAAACTTTTTTTTTATTGCTTCACGGTGTGACAAAATTTTTGTGAACAATGCGGAGTCGAATTTGTTGATTTTTAAGATATACCGAAAAAATGTAAGATATGACACCGATACCGAAATTATTTGTACGATAAATGTATGAAAATTTTCAAAATTTTGGTATATCAAAATATGCCGAAATAGTATTTAAATATATATATATATAATACTTATAGAGAAATAAATATATTTAATATTAATTTAATTATAAAAATATAATTTTAAAATTAAATATAATTATACTGTAATATTATTAAATATATATCATCCTAAGATAATAAAATTAAAAAATATTCAATCAAACTTTCAATCTCTTCTCTTTGAACGGTGGAAATAATTTAAACTAAGTACCCTAGTCCTCTCAATTATTATCAAAAATATTTTTGCAATCTCATCATCAACGGTTGTAAGTGCGTCTACTTTTAGTTTGGGTAAAATGATAATTTATTTTAGAAACAATTTGAGTCTTAAAATGATGCAGACATTTATGTGCACAAAGCATTGACTAAAAGGAGATTAATTCAACTTAAAATAAGTACTTAAATGATGAATTTGAATTGCTAAATGAAAATGAACAAATTAAAATGAGTGAGAGATTTTTATTATTTAACACATTTATTATTATTATCTAACATGAATTGTATTATTCATTTATAAAAAAAGGTACAAATATAAATTCAATTGAAGATAGTTCTAAATCTCCCTCCCGTATCCACTTTAGTTTAACTTAAAGACTACGTACGTTTATTTTTGATAATTTTAATTATTGTAATTTAATTTAATTTTTAACATTGAATAGTTTTTAAAATTATTAGAGTTTAAAATAAAATATTTTATGATAAATATTTTTAATTTTGTCTAACGTTTATGTAGTAACTATATTAAATTGGTTTTTTGTTTAAGTTATTAAATTTGGTAGGTATAATGCTAATACCAATATCGTACCAAAATTAAGGTATACCGAAACAAAGGTAAGACAAATGTATGACTTTTCTATACTGAAACTTTCAATAATGTATAAGGTATGAATAAAAATTTAGGCCTTATTCGATTTAAGTTTTAAAATAACTCAAATAAAATCAAACATCACTCTACCCCTATTTTTCTTCAAATCACTCAAATCATTAATCAAAATACTAAAATACTTTTTATTTTAAATTATTATTTTTTATTTTATTTATATATATCAATACCTTTTAAGTTTTTTTTTATCAAAAATAATTATAATCTCCTCAAAATTATCAATCGTTCTTATTTTTTCTCCTTTTAAGTTTTTCAAATAACTCCAATCTAAACAAGCTCTTAAGGTATACCGTAGTGATCCACCACCATACTGGATCACCATAGTTATTTTAGCGGTACAAACTTTATTATCTCGACCAACCAAATAGCTCAGTGTTAGTTTTAGTGATTTTATAAAATGGGTCGATGCATATTTTTAAATTCAATAAAATTTCCAATAAATCAACATCAAACAAGCTTTAAGACTTCTTTCATATTTAAATATCTTTATATTTAATAAGTATGGTACACTCTTGACTTCTAATAGCCACTTGCATATCAAAATTCAATGGATTTGGACAAAGCAAAATATTCTGTTTCCCCCTCCAATCAAGCACCCTCCCAACCTCCCAACTGAACTTAAGTTTTGAGATATAGGGCTTGTTTGATATTTGGTTATTAGTGTTTTTTAAAAAAATTTATCTGAAAACTTAACCATCCTTTCATCAATAATTTCTAATCACACTTTATATATTTTCATACCAAAATTACTTATTTAATTATATAAAATTAAATTATGTTTAAAAAATAAAAGGTATTTTTAACTTTTAACCTTTAAAAATTATTTTTTTTAAATTTAATCAAATATACCGAAAAAAATAAAATAACCACCACATCAAACGATCCATTAAGAGATACAACATTTTTTTTTTTAAATTCAAAAACATTTATACAATATTATATATATATATGAATAACCAAATAGAAAGAAATCATTTGAATGATGAGAAATGATTCACAGAGAATTTAGGTGAGAGAACGAGAAATAAGATGACGTGCTGCAATGTGCTGCAATTTGATTGACTAAAAAAATAAATTAATTTCTCTCTATTTTCTTTTTCCTCACACTTTTTTTATTTTTTTCAATCAATGAAATAACTGATGTCACGTTATTTTTTCTCTCATTCTCTTATCAAAATTCACTCCCTTAAAACTACTCTTTTATTAGATGTCTGAATTAAAAATGTTCATTTAGACTTTTTCATTATTAAAAAAAATAACTCATAAGCCTTTTAATTAATATTAATATTTATGTTAATTATTTTTTACATAATTAATTATTTAAATATAAAATTTAATAAAACCCTTAACTTTTTATAATTATTTATTATATATCCTAATAATATTATCACAATAATATTATGAAGATTAAATATTATTATAATATAATTATTAATTATCATATTATATAGTCATTTTTTATATCTATAATTTAATATACGTGAAAGTTATACATAAGATAGTTTAAGCGAAAAAATGAGTAAATTTTATAATTTTGAATTTAATAATATTTAAATAATCTTACGGTGTAACTTTTAAAATTATTTATAAGTCGGTAAGATTTATATGTAGGTCTGCCATATCGTAATAATCTAAACTTTCCAACAAATAACCAAAGACTCGGATGAATCTTATTAATATTTCATAAAAAAACTCAAATACTAATCATTTTTCGACAATAAAAAAATAAGTGAGTTATTGATACAACCATTTCGTTCAAATATTAATATAAAACATATTTACTATAAGTATTTTGATAATTTTATTTGAATAATACAAATAAACTAAACAATTTCAAATACAAATTTCAAAATGTCATCGGTAATGTTTTAATTTTGTCTCCTCATTTTGACGCATTCTTTCTTCTCCATCATTTAGTACAGTGGGTCCCGTCTACTATTCCCAGAAAAAAAATCCGACATCTAGCGGTCAGAAATCTCCCACCACTAAAGGACAACCAGATTCACTTTTAATTAGAGCTTGTTTGATATTGGGTTTTAATTATTTATAATTGTTTTTGAAATTATTATTATTTATTTTAAAATTTTAAAATATAAAAATACATTTTAATAATTCATCTTACAAATTCTTAAAAAACTTAGTTTTTTTATTAAATAGATTTTTAAAAACGGTAGAAATCTAGAAAACACCAAGATCAAACAAGATATATTTTAAGTTTTTTCAATGACTTTTTTATGTGGGTTATTAATAATCTGTTTTTCTTTGTAACTTTTTGACCAAAATAACATTCACATAATTATAAATAAAAAAATTAATTTTAGTCTTTTAAGAAGAAAAAAGTAATTTAAAAAAAAAAATTTATTTGATATGCTAAAAATTTATTATAAGATAATCAAATTAACTAAAAACAACAAATTTATATAATTTAGTATTTTTCTAATAAAAGTATTTGAAAAGAAAAAATAAAACATAACACTAAGGCTTTGTTCGAAAGATTCAAATTATTTAAATGGTTGGTGCTAATTTGGAGGTGAATATATTTTTGGTAAAAGGATTTAAAAGTATTAATATATATTGATAAAATAAAAAATAATAATTTAAAATATAAATTATTTTAATATTTTAGGAAATGAATTAAATGATGTGATGGAGGAGAAATAATGATATAATGATTTTGGGTTATAAGGGCATTTTTAGCGGAATCCTTAAAATGTGTTCTATCTCTATTATGAAGATAAATAATATAAAAGTTGTAAAAAAATGCTTTATCAAATTCCCTATCTTTACAATTTTTTAGGGATGATGAACAGTGAATCTTTATATTTATGAATTACTGTAGCATCCCTAAATAATAAAATAATATACTTTCTCTTCCATGACTATTTAAATATATATGAATAAGTAATTAAGTGGTTAAAGTGGTTGAAAAGTTTGATTGTTTTAATGAATATTTAAATGATATATGGATAAGGATAAAGAAGCTGATGTAGAATAATTTATATTTTGATTCTCTAAAATAGAGATATTATTATTTTATATTATTTTTAGGGATACAAAATAGGGAAACTAGTACAAATGCCCTAAAGTCTGAACAAGGCCTAAGACAACCGAAATAATTTTTCAAATATTTGAGGACTAAGCTTTTTTTTCACATTTTATTTTATGAATAATTTTTATTAAATATAATTCATGCATATTAAAAATCATTTAAGCACAAAAAAAAATATGACATAAGAAATAAATATAAAAATAAAAGTCAAAATACATGAATATATATATATATATATAAACACGTTACCTAATAAATTATCGAGCACGTAAATCTTAATAGGAAAGATTAATAACTCTTTAACCAACTCCACCGACTTTTCGAAACGAATATCATAAAGCGCCGTAATAATAACATTATATATGAATCGGACTACTACAATCATAGAAAGTTCGGCGATTTCTCTCTAACTAGCTAGACAGTCCGGTAAAAAATAATCGGAATGATAACTTAAATTTGTATTCCTATCATATCACTGGCTTCAATCCAAATTTCACAGTAACTATCTAAAGACTCGGAAATCACCTAGGACTTGTTTGATGTTTGGTTATTGGGATAAAACCCAGTTTTATCTCAAAACCTAAACATCATATCAACAATCTAATCAATAATTTTATCCATTAAAATAACAAAATTACCCTATAATTTTATCCTCTCTCTAAGTCACCATTCTCTCACCTAAACCATATCTTTTAAACTCAAAAGGTAAATTAATCTTCAAATTTTAAAAACCAATTTTTTCCTAGCTTATATCAATCAAGGGTTTTTAAGAGAAAACCCAAGTAAAAACCAAAAAAACATTTCCTCACACAAGCTCCTAGTGAATTTCAGTCATACTCCACAAAAAACTCCAGATTCAAGTCACTATTGACAATACAAAAATAAGTAAGTCGTCGTTTTCAGCTCAATATGACACATATAACGACTTATCATAATAAAATTTTCTCATAAAGCCACAAGAATCCCACTAGACGACCTTATATAATAAAAAGCCTCTCAACCACAAAATCATTAACTATATAGATCTCTTACAATCCACTAATCAATTTTTCGAATTTTAGCCCACTAAAACAATATATGTCACAACAAAAAATTTCTAATAATGATTGACGTATCTCTTCACACCATCATTGATTCATAAATGTTTCAAACAATAATTTTTTTAATCGTTGATGAAATCTAATCGGAATAACCATTTCTCGGCTTTGAGATACACTTATAACTCTACAATATATCATTTAACTTATTTAATTAACAATGTTGGTAATTTTCGACGAAGAAGGTCTTGGGTGAAAAAGTATACGGAATGAGTGAGATCTCACGCACATTGAGCTACACTTTAGTCTTTAATTCAAGGATCTCCCTTAAGGGAAATTTATTTTCATTCAACGTCATATTATGTGTCGAGAATTCCATTAAAATATTCTCATCACCATAATAATGTATCTCATAATACATTGATTCCTTATCGGACACATCGTGAATGAAAACTAATAATTCATGATTTTTAATTTTAGGATAAATGATTCTAGTAGGGTGGTTTGGATTATGTCTTTCATAAGTGACCAACATTTCTTTTCTACTTAATCAATCGATTTTGATTGGACAATAAATTCGAAATAAGGTGGGGTTGATGACCTCAATTTTTGATACTCCACCACCTATAATATTTTACACGATATTGTGACTAGAGAAAAGTCATATGAAATAATGTTTATATGACAAAGTAAAATGGGGGACCCTTCTTAGTCCTTAAAAAACTTTTGTTCGCACTCCTCTTTTTAACATACGGGGTGCCATCGCAATCTGAGGGTTGTGAAGATGGATACTCAATATCAGACTCACAAATTTTTTTTGGCTCATTTAATCCATCCTCATCTTACACGACATCCTCCTACTCATATCAGAAAAACCTCTTTCTTCGTTCTCATTCCTTGACTCGCTAGATTGCCCATTTATGTTGTTTCTATCCTAGGACTTCATATGCCCCACTTTATATTTTCTTTGTCTCCCACCCATATTTTTCCCTAAGAAGAGGGTCGATATAATTGTGAACCTTAGGCTGAACTATAACTTGACTCTCTATATTATATGACTTTTCTTCCAAGTCAAGCATCCATTCCGTGACAGAATGAGTGATTAACCAAATCCCCTTGACTCAAAGTTATTTATTTTTTCTTAACTAGAAGGCAAACTCTCGTTTAGGAAGGTAAAGTAAAAGGAAGTTACCCATTCTCTTCGAATATGTCATCTCAACAACTAACCTTTCAACATTCGTAAAGATAGTCATACATATCTGATCAACGTTAAATAATGTTATAACAGATTTAATCAACGTAAAATATTGTTATCACTGACTCGCTCGTTTTTCTAAATGAAGTCGATGACTCCAACAAATGTGAATTCGATGTGTTTGTTCACGATGAAGGAGATGCGACAATAGGATGTTTAGGTCATATCATCACCTTATACACTCGTGTTCTATTATCAACACATATAGATTTCGAGTAATAAATATGTGAATCTGAGTGATGCACCATAATTCTAACTCAGTTGGTCTCCTGCAATTGTAGACATTCATTAGATGTATGTTGCGGAAAATAAGATCCTATCTTAACATCTATTCAGGATGTTCATGCATCTAGCGATTAAAAGTGTTATCGAAAAGGTGATACCTTTGATGCATGAATTCGGTATATCTTGTAGTATAAAGGATGAGAGCACCCACATGTTGCTCTTCTAGTTGGTCCACACGAGCTTGTCAAGATTCAGTTGACTTCGACTGCTAGGACGAAAGAACAACAAAAGCAATCTTATTGTTTACGAGAAAAAAAATGAGTTTTTCAATCCCCTATGCACCCTCTCCCAAATCCCTATTTTAAGCGATTAAATTAGAGAGTCAGGGCAAAAGAAAACCAAAAGACCATCTTTTGACATTCCTCCGTTTTGCAATTAATATTTATGATAAACGTTTTATTTCCTAAATAAAATATATTTCAAATCATTATATTCATAATTAATTTGATATGTCACGTTTTCATAATCAATTTACCATGGTTAATTATTTTATTTCATAAATAAAATATTATTTCTAATTATTAATAATATCTAATATATTATTAATAATTGGATTTCATTTCCATTAATCTATTCTGCCAACTCTAAGTGTGTGACCTCATATGACTCAATTATAATAGTTATGGGTTTAACCCCATTAATCGTAGTTGACTTTAACAAAGCACTGCGACTCCTAACCCAATCGAATTAAATTATCACTGTTAATTGTCCTATCCAGGTTTAGTCATTGCACATTAAATTAAAAGACATATTTCCTTCAGTAATAACTATGTGTTCTCATCGAGCTCAATAAATCCCCCAAGTTAATACCTGCCCGACTAAGAAGATCATGATTTCAAATATTCGTTGACATTTTAAACAATTGAATCCATGTACCATCCTATCTATGTGAGGTCTTATGATGTGTTCGGGCACACCAACCTATTGATTCTCAATATTAACCGACTAACCATTAATGAGTCAACATATTCCTTCATCGATTAAGAGTCTAATACACTTATAAATTGACATGATAAATGTTGTTTTAAATTTGTTCCATAGAGCAACATATCTTCCTCAATAATTGAAGTCATACCAAAAGACGCCCTAATTAAGTTCGAGTTCAAGACGCCCTTAGTTCAAAGCTGACGTCCGAAGATCCCAGCGTAATAGCTTTAATTGGATCAAGTCTACATCAATTGCCTTTTTCCCTTCTCTTTATTTCCGAGATAGCTATAACTCCCGGCATGCCTCTAACGTTTGAAATTCAAAAGATTTGAGTTCGACGTGAACCGTCTTCGTCTAGTCTGCCCAAAGAGCCCGCCTCTCGACGCCTACCACTACGTACTACAAAGGTTTGAGTTTTGGCCGCACGAAGTTCTGACCGCACCACTTCGGGCTTAGTCTGGTGCCTAAGTTGTGTGCCAACCAAAGACCTCTCTCTCATTTGGTTCAAGAAACAGAGTCTAGTCGAGGATTGGTCACTTTCTGGAGCCTTCCCTCTATTAAATTAATAATACAACGCATAGCCTCCCTAGACCCGGACACATGAGACTCCTTAGGGATGATGAGAAACCCGATTGAAGACCAATAACTGGTATGACCTTGACTCCATGTCCCTCTCACAATGTTCAATATCACATACATATAACTCACTTGTCCGTCCAATTGAATCGCACTACACTCATGCTCACCAAAAACCAGCAGTAGTCTGGAATAACATACCCATCTAAGCAAGATAGACTGAAAATATATATTTTGAAAGTGTGGCTTTACCTCCTCTCTCATCTTTTTATACAAATATTTTATTTTGAAAAATAATAATTTTTTTTTTTTATCGAAGTCTACATATCCTAAAAGTATCAATAATGGTTTTATATAAAGAACTTTTTTAAGAGAAAAAAATAATATAAAGATATTATTTTACCAACAAATCATTATTCAAAACTATTTATATTTATTATGTTTGATAAAAATTAAAATAATAATGTATGTAAAAATATAGCTATTTGAAATAATCTGAATAATAATTTTATATCTATATATAATAATACTTATAATCTAAAAAATAATATATACAATAAACAAATCTAAAAACAAAATAAAAAACTAAATTTTTACAAAATAAAAAATACTATAAATCTTTTATGATGTGATTTTATTTGAATTATTTAAAAAAACCTCTTATCATATCATCTATTCTTTAAAATTAAATAATTAATTCATTAAATATATATATATATATATATATGAGAAATGATTAGGCGAAAGAATTTGGTGAGGGAATCATATTGTAAAATATATAATTTTTTAATATTTAACTTAAATCCTAAAAAAAACTCAGTTCTTCGTAAAAATGATTTTGAACATTTGTTTTAGTGTTAAAAGTTTAGCTACGACGTATCTTGAGCTTGCTTTCATTGTAATATGTAGAAATGTCACAATTAAAAATATATGTTTGATCATCGGTCTAGTGGTTTCGTTATGCGAATTAGATATACAAAGAGATTAAACATTACGAAGACTTCATACCATAATAGAGTTTTACTTTTGATAGAACACAAATAAGTGTCATCGTCTAAACAAAATATTACGCGTTGACAAAATATGAATAGTTTTTATGTGGGCATTGTTAAAAATTATTCGTTAAGATGACTCCATATTATTTGTGTTGGGAAAAACTTTAGGAGTCAAAGATTTTATTTAATATCTCGTTCTTTGGATGAAGAATTATTCATGGTGGAATTCTAACATATGATATATACATGAAAAAAATGTTGTATTATGGTTAGTCGTTGTCGTATGTGTCAAGAAAATGTTGAATCGACAACTCACTTACTTTTGCATGGTTGATGGGCGACTAATATTTGGAATATTTTGTGTACGTAGTATTACTGAAATTCATTGGGTAATGTCCGAGTTTTTATGTAGTTGCTGAGAAGTTTGGAATGGTGCACATGATATGACAGACCTACATATTTGAGTTACCATCTCATTTATTTTTTGATGAACTATCTGGTTGGAGAAATCGTCGACTTTTAATGATCGTAGTCGTCTGATACGTATCGTATTATGATGTTTTATAAGATTCGTTCAGAAAAGACAGTAGAGTCTGTCGGGGAGTTAATCGTTATTCTTGAGGATTTACGAACTCAATAACTTATTAAGTTTTATTTGTATCTTATTTTTTATTTTCAAGTAATGCTCTTCGATGTGTTTTTTTCATTGACAATATACATAGACATTTTTAAAAAAAATAAAAAATTAAATTATAAGTTTTTTACTAATATGTCTCATAATTACAACTTTAGTTTAAGGAGTGAACATAGGAAATACAATAGGACAACTATGATAAATTAGGGTTGTCAATCAATATAAACTTTTACTTAGATTAAAATTAAAATAAATTATTTTTAAAATTTTTAATTTTCTTTTCTTTAATTAATATGTAAATATAATTAAACTTAAAATTATTAATTCTTCTTTTCTCTAATGAATATATATTTATTATCTTTTTTATGACAAGTTAAATGAACATGCTGTCAACCTAATGATACTTAATAAAAAAGAAAGAAAAATAAAACTAATTTTAAACCATATGGTATTACAAGCCTAAAATCTAACACATTATAAATTTATCCCTAATTAGTAAGAACAAAACTAATTTAAGGTGTAATTAAATATTTATTAAAATTGCCTACCTTAGATTCTCTCGGGTTCTAGGTTTTAAAATTAATTTACATTACATTTAAACAAATTAAAAATTATTTAAGTGCAATTTTGACGAATTAATCCATTAATTTATTCACCTTTAAGTTGAATTTTCTATATGAATTATGACAAGAAATAAGTAATCATATGATAAAACCAACCAATCAACTTTTCAATAACAATTGCATACAAAAACTAAGAATATATGATGCGATAAAGATGATTTAAATATAATCTAAATAACCCAATAATCAAACAATCTTTTTTAGTGTGGTATAATTTTTTTTAAATTAAATAGAACTAGTTTGACTAAGGAGGTTAATTTAAAACCGTCCTGCGAAAATCGAACTGAAATGTCCCGTTTGGGACGGTTTTTCCCCGAAACCGAATGGAGATGGGGTGGGGATGGTATTTGTGTCTCCCGCCCTGATTTCGCCCCGATTTCACCTGAACACCATAAACATAATTAAATATATTAAATCACTAGTATATTTATTTATTCACTATATTTTATAAAAGTAGTTAAGTTATTTCTTTATAATAATATAAAATTTTAATATATTACAATATTTATTATATTAAAAAATTTGTTTATATAATTTTATTGTATAATTTATATTTATTTATTTTTAAAAAAATATATTAACGGTGTCCCGCGGAATTCCTCGAAACCGAAAAAAACTGAACGGGACAGGGATGGTATTAAAAAAATTCCCGAAATTAAAACGGGGCCCGAACCGCCCCATTGCCATTCCTAAGTTTGACACCTACGGTTATGACTTTAGGCTGCTTCAATTTATAGGACTTTCAGATGGAATCAAATCTATGATCATTTGATCAATTCTTACTAGGTTGATGAGTTTTTTGTGATATGATTTTTTGAATTTCAAAAAAGAATTATTACATCAAATAAGATTTCAAATAATTAGTTTTTTTACAAATAATTTTAAATCAAACAAGTCTTCGAAGTGAATAGTTGCATAGAAGAAAAGATGGAAGGGATTGTCGTGGCACGATCCGTTCGCTCTTGAGATCACGTGTAATAATGGTGGGCCAAAATCTTTTTTCTAGAATAATAATTCACATAAATAAATAAATATATTAAATATAATGTTCTTCATATATAGAAAGAAAGTCTGATCTTATTTCCTCATGCCTTCGTTACTCATCATCACCGGAAAACTCCAGCCGCCGTCGTGCGAATCCGGCGACTTCACTCCATGGCTCGCAAAACGATTCATCTCAAAACTGCACACATAAGAAAAGAGATCAACAACCGGATTAAGCAGCAGAAGCAACAGCAGTTTGATAGAGACGGAAGCTAGAAACCCTAACTCATCTTTCCCTATAGGGAAATGATGATCGATCCATCTTCACGTTAATACTAGCGTTTGTCTGTCTGTCTGTCCAGATCTGACTCACTGGTGTAATTTTCTGCATAATGGCTTTTTACATGTATGCGCGCGCGCAGTGTAGATGGATAAGGACGAAGAAGAATTTCTGGCTGAAATCGGGAGAGAGAGAGAGGTGGAAAGGATGAGTGACTGACAGAAGAGAGTGAGCACACCGCAGTAAGTGTATATTCGAGATTATCTATACCATTGTGCTGTGTGCTCACTACTCTTCTGTCAGTCTGCTTGCTCGCTAGCTAATTCTGCCTGCCTGCCTGCCTGCCATCATCATCCTTTTCTGCTTCCCATCTCTCACGCCTCACGCTACCTCCTTCATCAATCTCTGGTGCGTTTCTTTTTCATATTAACACAGCTCAAAAACGTATCTGTAACATCCTATTCACAATTTCACAGTCGATTCAATCTGTTTATGCGCTGTGAATAAGCTAAATCTGTCATTCTTTTTGTGCTCATTCAATCTCTCTCCATAAACTTGTCTGTAGTTTTCGTTTACTTGTGTTATTATGTTTGCCTTAATAGGATTATTATTAGGAAGATGATGATGGTGATAAGGCAATGAAGAAGAAAGAAGCGTGACTTTTTATGCATCCGTGCTTGGGGAGAGGAACGATGTGGGTTTGGAAAGGTACGCCTGATCACTGTGCTGATTTAACGGAAAAATTAAATAAATCTTCTTCTGCAAATATATTTATATATATATATATACACACCATATCAAGCACTCTCGATTTCTTTCTTTATTGAAACTGTTCATCTCCTTTTCTCTCTCTCTTTCTATTAGTAGTCTGTCATCTGGGTTTTTACTTTTTAGTTTCCATATTAATGGTGGTCCATATGTAGGCATATATTTATTCGATTACAGACTGCTGATATGAGATGTAAGTGATGAAAGAAATCAAGTATGTTTAGCTAGAACTGTCATGATTTGCTAAATTTATAGAAGCTTGCTTAATAAACTTTCTTGTATCTATTGGGTAATCAATCACCACAAGCAGTTGTTGATGATGATCATTGATCGAATTAATCCATCTATTTGAGGAGTTTTTGTGATATTGAAATTAATCTATCATATTCCATTTCATTAATCTTATGTTATACATCAAATAATAGAATTAGTAGCCAGCAAAAACGCATCTTATGTGGTTAATGTTTCTGGATTGTTTGATTTTGCAATGGATTCTTCAATCAGATCTAAAATGTCCCAAATGGAAGAAGAGGGATTCCCATTACAGCTCAAGGTTAGCAGATTCATTACTCTAGTTCTACCTGTGTAGGCCACAGTGTTTAAATATATACATCGAATTTGTTGTCTCTACAAGAGGAATTTATTTTATTTATTGAAAAAGTACAAGAGTAAATGAGTTTTTTTAATTATTCTCATCTCTTAAAAGGCTGACTATCTAACTGTTGCCTGTTATAACTGTTTGTTTATTTACCAATGACTGTGTATGTTATTAGACAATTAAGGAAACAAGTGTTGCAGATTTAGAAATTTTAGCAATTATCAGACCAACTTTGAACAACAAGGGACTATTTATTTATTTATTTTTTGCATTAGCATGTACTTGTGTAGATTTTATTTTTGAATCTAGGAAACTAGCATTAACCCCACTTCAATTTAAACCCGATATTTGATTTCTGCAAACTTTACACTTGAGCTACATATTGGGTTCATGTTTTTATGTCGTTATTATTAGAGGTTTTACAATATGGTGAAATTATACAAATGAAGGAGTTTCATGGATGCAGTTGGTGTAGTTCTAAGCCACCTATTATATGGTATGTTGTATCCTTTTCATATATTTTGAAGAAAATGAGTCCTTTTTTCGTTCATCAAGAGGTGGACGTCAGTTGGCAAGAGTTAATAAAGTACAAACATAAATCGTCAAAGTAAAAACTAAATGCTCCAAAACCTCAAAAGCTTTTTCATATGTTAGTTTCTTATTCTTGATTAATCATTGTCCTTCTCATATATGTCTGGGTCCTTTTGATTTCTCAAGTTATTAATGATAATCAATAACAATTGTCTTAAGTCAATCTTGACAAATATGATGATTTAGATCTTAAATTTTGTGATTTGACACTCCACGGTTTGGCATCGATCCTGGTACAAAATTATGGGAGAATTTTACAGATTTGACGGGACACTGAGTAAGTTTCTTCTTGTAATCATTATTTTTCTTCTTTTGATTTTCTTATTCTCTTTTTTGTTTCTTATGTTTGTATTTTGAATGACTACTTACAATCTCTCCCAACTTGCTTTTCCATTTCATGCGAGTAGTAAGTTAAAAAAGAAGTAAAATATAAGCCTTCTTTTCTTGAACTAATCATTAAGGCATATGAAATTGAGTAATGCACATTAAATTTTTGCATATTGGTTGTGCGGCATGTGAATTATTTGATTTTTTTTTTTCTGATCTCATCCTCAAATTGTGGAACTTTGATGTTATGAACTCTTAAGATGTTTCATTAACTATATAGTGAATGTTCCACGCTATTGTGCTAAACTTCTGTCCGTTCTTGTCATAACTTGGTTTGTAATGATTCATAATATTGGTCTACGTCTATATGTGATCTTCACGGGATTGTCACTTAATAAAAAAAGTCTTACTCTAAAAAATGAATAAATAATAATATAGTGAATGAATGGTATTAGAAAAAGAGTTCCATCTCCTTCCCTTGTAAAAAATGTTCCATCTCAAACAAAATAAAACTAACTAGTATATTAGGAAAGAAAATTAAAAGTAGGGTAATTAAGAGTAATTGAAGTATTGTAAATATAAATAAATGACAGTTGCAATAGTAAGGTTATGGAGTCAAAATGGCACAAGAACATCAATTAGTCAAAGGTTAATTATAGTTGCTCCTCCCTCTCCAATCAGGTCTTTAAATAGGCCCCTAGGGACAAGATCTCCTTTAATTTTTGGAATGAAAAGAGGTAATGTCTCATTTCCTTCCCCTTATCTTTCTTGCTATTGTTTTTATTTGGACAAGCTTGCTATAAACATTGTGGTTACTTCCAAGGAGGAAAGGTGATCGAAGAACTTGTTTACTAGCTAGATGGCCTACTTTGTTGCACAAGTTTACATGCTTTCTGGGTGATCACTATGGTCCTCCTCCATGGATTTTGTTCCAATCATTTTGGTGGTTTTATAACACTTGGTTCTCCATGAAAGATCAAGACAATATCCCTCAAGGAGATGAACTTACCTTCCCTCTGCATGTCTTTCCTGTTCAATTAAAATTTTCTCTCTTTTTCAAAAAATGGGATCTTACCATTAATTGTGAAGAGAAGATATGAACATCAAACACATTAGAAATGATTTACCACATGCCACGATCACGCGGGGATCAAATTATTCAACAACTAATCACTTTCCTTTGTTTTGAATTTTAATTATGCAACTATTACCTTACCTCTTCTTCTTGTGTATGAATCTCCAAAACAATTTGGTGAGAATGGATATATTGATAATGACTAAATCTTTGACCCTAACCCATATGGAGTATTTTGATATGGTACACAGATTAGGGTTTTCAAGGACACTATTCACATGAGGACATGTGTCCAACTAATTATTTGAATAATAGTTTGGCAAGTAAATCAAAGTTCTACAGGAAGATTTAGGCTTGATTTGATCAAACAATGGATTTGATTTCGAATGAAGTCAAAATTAGGTGATGAAATCTCAAGTTTATTTCGTTTACCATATGATCACTTGAAGCAACATTTTTCACTTTGGATGATTTCATCATGGCAAAATATTTTGTCAAGAGTTTGTATGTTGTGGCATATTGTATTGTTCCTTCGGGGTTGATCTTTGGTAAAGGGAACATGCATTCAGAGTCGTGTCTCAGTTATGTACCACTGTGGTAGTTTAAGTGACAATAGTGATTTTAAAGTCACGAGTTTGATTCTCAATTAGAACGTTTTAAGTTGAAATGAGTGTCATGATGGTGGGAGATGGAAGGTCATGCTAGCATCCTACATTAAAAAAAATGTATCTTCTAGGTATGATGTGCATTTGAGGTAGTTTTGTAACAAAATTGAGAATGAGTTATGTGGGATTTCAAAGGAATGCATGATGACCAAAGCAAAGTGTCATTTGTTTTCCTTTATTGTTTGATTTAATATGTCCTTCAAGTTTCAAAACAAAAATATTATATTCTACAAACCCAAATTACAGTTTGTATCATATATGTTCTTGTTTATTTTCTTCCCACCTAACTAAGATTGAGATTTAGAAGATTTGTAGTTCCAAGGAAAGTTCACCATCAAGGCTTTCACTTTGTGTCCAACTTTATCAGGATGAGGTAAAAGATAAAGATGTATGTTGAGAGAGCCATATATCAAGCACACAAGTTGTCCCTTTACTGATCTTGAGAGAGCCTATCATAGCAATCAAAATTAACTTTGAAGTGAATGCCTTTTTGTGAGGGAATGAATTGGATGATAGTGTTATTTCAATTTTACTCATTCATTGCAACATTCCAAATCTTGAGGCCTCTTAAGGCTTTTAATTTTGCAATTCTTCTCTTTATTTTCTTCATTCTGACCCATAGAAGACAATAGTCACATTACTTATTTTGCTCATTGCTTTATAAACACTCCCATTTATAGTTTTGTTGAACCTTCCTTAAGAAACATCTTTAAGTTTGGTTATGACTTATGAGTATGACATCATTTGAATCTTAAGGATCTACTTTGATTAATTTGTTGTTTCTCCTCTTTCTTGTTGTCTTTCCTTTTATCATGAATCTTGTGACTTTATGTGATGTGTATTTTTTTTCTTTCCATTTTGGACATCTTAGCACCGCATCTAAACTCAGATGCTATGATTTAATACAAGCTGTTTATTATTTATTTGTTCAAAAATGTTGATTCTGTTAGTTTGTATGCCAACAGATAGATTGGTGGAGCCATTGATTGATTGTATTACACAGCCAAATAAAGTTAAATTTCAAGATAAGAATTGTAAAACTCATATCAATTAATGGGTTTATTATCTGCTATTTTTAATTTTCAGGACAGCATTGACCATTCTATAATGAATTCATGTTCTTTGATCTCACTGTGATTTCTTACCATGGAATGATATCTCATCTGGGCATATGCAATATTTGTAAACCTCTCAAGTCTTAACTAAAAAGGTAAACTGGTTCATTAATCAGTTCATTCTAGTGACAGTGATCATACTAGCTAGTTTTTCTTTGTTTTCCAATTGAGTTATCCAAGTAGCTAGACTCTCTGTGTCTTCTAGTTTGTTTGAAAAAATGAATTTCTTTAGGATTCTCTTCTATTTGGAATATATCTTGAAAAATTATGCAATAACTTTTATAAGATTTGGAGCTTCGATAATGCATTTTGGTTACCATAATTTGATAGAATTCATGTGAAAGTGTGAAAAAGAAAAGTCCTTCTTCAGGTCCCTATTACTTTGGATTCTTGTCTTTAATATTAATCAATTGAGATTTCTTTGTCCAAATGTGAAGTATTGTGGAGATTTTGCAGGAGTCCATAATACCAGTTGTGTATTTCTTTTTTATTTTATTTTAAGAAGTTACCATACCGTTAAAGTCATGGTTCTTCATTTCAACTTGACGTTCTTAGTGAGAATCGAACTTAAGACTATATATGTTTCAGTACATTATCTTTCATTTGTTGTTGCTGTTGGTTTCTTTTTGATTTGTTTCATCTAGTTGATGAATGATATGGTATATTATTCTTTTTGGGTTATTGATGGATGATTTTTTAATTAATCTAAGCTAAGTTTTGCTCTTATTCTAATTAGTACTTTATCATGATCATGGAACATTAACTTTGTAAAAGAATTAGAATATGGGATGGGGAAAGAACAAGGGTTCAAATCACATGTTACAAACCCTGTCTCATTCTATTCCACATTATCAAAACGACATCGATTTGATCATGTGCTTTATAACAGATTTAAAGATAAACGTCGACTCTTCCCGATTCTCACATCCCTCTATTCTCTTTCATTTTCTCTATTTCATTATTTTTTCTTTTTCTCAATTTAACCTGTTTTTCAAGCTTGCAGAAAACTTCCCCACCGTTATTCTTCTTCAAATTTCAAGCTTATCTTTCTCAAAGTTCGCTATCAAGCAATGTGATGAACAAGTCTTCGTAACTGATGATTTGAGCCTCACTAGAGTTAGAGGTAAATCCATTTTCTAGAAAACAAATTAAAGGGTTTATTAGTTTATTGAGAAATATATTTTGGTTTAACCATAACAGAAAAGGATAAAAATGGCTGCCACAATCGAGAAAATTGGTGTTTACGCGTAAAACGGAATGCAAGAGTGATCGACTCCACAACCACTTCAACCTCAAGGTAACAACTTCTCCTTTCAATTCCTTACAGAAATTAGATTAAGCAAACATTTCTCTCAATCATCTATCAATAAGGTTTGAATTGTTAAACTTTCCTTCGCTCTTTTGTCCAACGTACAAATTCCTATACGTGATTAGGACAAAAATCCACTTAGAGTCGCAAGAATGTCGGTTTTCTAGTACGCAAGCTTCCCATCGATCTTCAACTCTTTCTTCATTAGTCATTGAAACAATTTAAAGAGATTTAGAATTCTTTCAATTATTTATCTGAATTTTAAGTCCCAAGTTTTATTTTTCAATTGAAGTTTGGATAATCATATTTTAGAGGTGGTTTATGTTCTATAGTATAATAGAGTTCAAGTGTTATTTCGGAGAGTGAAGTGACATCATGAAATGATAGGAGATTTTGGTCATGTTTAACTAATGTCTAACTAGTTGGTATATGCATTAAACATAGGTTGATAATTCTTATATTGTAAAGTTAGTAAATCATTATATTTGTAAGAATTATTTGGGCATGGTTTAAAATTTCTGCCCATATAATTCATACAAATATAAGAATTCACTAAATTTATGAGATAAGAATTATCAACTGGTTAGGACATTTAAGTTAATTATATGATTAAATGTAATCGATCGAATTTAGAATCGATCATATCGTACTTCAGTTTAAAAAATGCCGCCCTCGGTCCAAAACCATGTCCACGGAAAAAAATCGTGTCATTATGGTCGAAAATCATGTCCACGATCTACATCTGTGTCATTCAGGGTCGAATTGAGATTGCTCACTTACTAATTTTCAATAAAATAAGCTATTATGAGGTAAGGTGTGTTCCTTCTCTTTAAACTCGACAAACTGACTTGCTAATAGCTTGCGTTGCCGCTCTTTCACATTTCACTTATTCAACCGTTAAGTATGACTTTGACGATAACTATACCTAACTATTGAAATGAATTTATCAATAAAATTTAAATTCAATAAAATTTTCTTACACCCATCTAGCATCCAGATTCTTATGTCACCTTTTTATCAAGTATAGGTTTTATGCACATTTGTTTTTAAATAAAATTTTATCATCGAGGACAATCAAAAAGTGAAAAATAAACTGGTTCATTTCAAGTGTTGAATTAATAAAAGTACCACAAGAAAATGAAACATTGTTTTTCGGCAATTGTTATTTCAATAGTTCAGCTCAATAATCTAGTATGAACTTAAAAATCAGTAGTTCCGAGCTGAATTAATAAAAATGAACCAATAAAACTTGAGATAAAACCATTATAATTGTTCTTTAGAATTTCAATGTTGCAGCTCAATATTCTTGTATGAACATATAAATTGAAGCTACATTTTTTAATGAATTAGGTTTATAATGTTTTACTTCAATTTAACTTAGTCCCTTATTTATAAATAAAATATCATTTAATTTAAGTTATGAAGTATTATAATTAAGTTATAATGGAACCTATGAAATGAGCTTGGAAGGGAGGTAACAAATTATTTATTAAATTATTACTCTGAAAAATAAAATAAAAAATGATTTTTTACTGTGACTGTTCATTTACATGATATAGTTTAATATTTGATAATCATATTAAAAACTAGACTATAATATTTTGGTAGTCAAATAATAAACTATTAAATTTATTTGGTATTCTATCTCTACACCAAATAAAATGTGTTTATTTATTAAATTGAGACTGTAATATGAAACATAAATGTGTAACATTTTTTTTGAATATGGTGTATTAAATAAGAATATTAAAATCTTTAACTCAAAATACGTTGTCACTTGTCACCTGTTAAGAAGGGCAGTTGAACTTAAACAGTTATATTTTTTTGGGTTAAAATAAGAGTTTATTTCTTTTAATTAAGTTATTATCATTTTTTTACTATATTAATAATCTATTTGATTTTGGTAAATTCATTCCCAGTTTAGTTAAGACATTTAAATAAATCAAATTCGTAATATTTGATTTTTTAAATATTTATATATTAAAAATTTATTTTATAAATTATAAAATATAAATAATTTTTTTAGTAATATTATACATTTATTTCTTTATATTTATTAGTGCTTGAACAGAAGATTTTCTCACCATATAGGTTAATTATCGTTCAAGGCTTCAAGCTATCCCAAACAATCCAGACATCTTTAAATACTTTAAATACAACTAGTATATATTCCGTACATTTGCACGACTAATAATATAAAAATCGTAAAAAAAATATTACGATAAAAATGTTTATGGGTGGGTCAACCCACAATCTGACCAAAATATCCATTTACTCTCACATATATCTAAATTAATGACCCGGCAATCCGGACACTTTAAAAATTAAGCATCATTATATTATATATATATATATATATTAATTAGTTAAAAAGTTGAACTTATATGCTTAAAATATTTTGCGTTCATTAAATTTTGTGTTAAATTTTAAATATAAAGTGTTATTAGCCTAGTTGGTTAAAAGATTGTATTTGTTTTTGTTAGGTTGCAAGTTTGAACCATACCTACCTATAGTATTTTTTATTTTATTTTTAATCGTTTTGAGTTTATGGGCGTGTCAACCCACAATTCGACCCAAATATCCATTTACTCTCACACATATATCCAAATTAACTACAGCTTTCGACCCGACAATCCGGTCACTTTAAAAATTAAGCATCATTATATATATATATATAAATAGAGTAATTAGTTAAAAAGTTGAACTTTTATTGATAAATGTCCGGCGTTCATCAAATTTGGTGTTGAATTTAAAAAATAAAGTGTTATTAGCCTAGTTGGTTAAAGGGTTGTACTTGTTTTTGTTAAGTTGCAAGTTTGAACCATATTTATAGCATTTTTAATTTTATTTTTAACCGTTTTAAGTTTATGGGTATGTCAACCCATAATCCGACTCAAGTATTCATTTACTCTCACATATATATATTCAAATTAACCACAACTCTCGACCCGACAATTCAGACACTTTAAAAATTAAACGTATTATCTAAACTATAAATATATCATTTAATAAAACTCTTTAATTTAGATAAATTTTGAATGTTACATATTTATGAATTTATTTTATAAGTTTTAATAAATTGATATTGTTAATTAATTAATTAATTAATTAAGAGAAATTGAAAAATTATCATTCTTAATGTCTCATATATGGATTATTTAGCATGAGAGTCCATCTTGTTTCTATTTGTCTTCTTGCCCTTCAAATTTTAGTTGGTATTTATTTTGTTCGGTACAGTATTTTATTTTGCTGGATTGGATTTGTCGTTTCAGATTTTTATAATTTGAATAATATTTTCAATTTTGGTGTGTTCCTTGAATAATTTTAATGATCATTTTACGATTTCGTGTATGTTTTCGTCTACTTCTATGCCCTCTCAAAGAAAATGGTGTAATGATTATTTTTTTTTACATTTTTACTCCCTATTTGAGAGGGCACATGAGACCGTTGGCAATAGGGATCCCAATTCGTAATATAGATAGCATGTATCGACTATCAAGTTATTTTTTATTTTCTAATAAAAAGTTTTTGAAATTCATCTTTTAATGTAGAAGCTTTTAGAAATATTCTTTAATAATTATTATAAGTTTCTCGCTATTTTAACCATGAGTTATATTTAGACCGAACTTTTTCGGCATTACTTACGAATTTTCGGACAAAAATATAATTTACTACCGCTCAGAGTTTTTGCTACAACATCACTTAATTGATTTGTTTAACTTGTTTTACTTCATCGCTCATTTTTATGAAATTCAGATTAATTCGCCTTTGTAGTAACTTTGAAGAAATCATTTGGAATTGGTTAGATAATTTATACTAAATTTTTTTATTTTTTATTATTGGTAAATCTTTGTTATTTAACCTTAGGCCCCATTACAAATCAATTTTCCAATCAATCACTTCTCAACAACCACATCACTCATTTCATTAACCAAAATACTAAAATATCCTCTATTTTAAATTATTATTTTTTATTTTATTCATATGTATCAATACCTTTTAAGTCTTTTTACCAAAAATAATCATCACCTCCTCAAAATCATCACCAATCATTATCTTTTTCCCTCTCTAGGTTTTTTTAAAAACACAATCCGAACAAGACCTTAGTTATATTTTATTTGTAATCTCTTATTTAATTTAATAAAAATTAATTATTTATAAAAAAATAAAATTAATTAATTATTTGTGGCTCTAGCTAACTGGACCCTCCATCACCAGTACAGCATTCGACCCACAATTCGGCGGCTACTCAAATGAACTTCCCCGCATAATCACACATATAATCAAGCTGGAGTGATTCTCTCTCTTTCGCAATTGTATAACTTGTATCCAATCCTTCCACTGTCCACAATTGCCATACAATGTGGTGAGGACGGAGCTTTCCTGCTGCCCGAAGTGGCTCCACATTTCACGCCATGGCTTGCAGACTTGCAGACACCAGCTCTCTTCTCATGGTAACCCTTTAAGAATCAACCCTTTTTTCTCCATTGTCTATTTTGTTTGTATTCTTATGAATATCATCTACTTTCATTCAGAGGCAGAGCGCCCTACAAAGGCCAAATCAAAACCTTAAAGTTACAACATTTAAAACATCAGGTATCTTTTTCAAACTCACGAACCATTCAAATGTTGTTGTTGTTGGTTACATAGTTACATTCCATGTTTAGGGAAATGTTATTTAAAGTGGGGGAGTTTACCTATAAGGAAAATCACATATCAGAGATGCTGCAAGTTCATCATAAAAGCTGTGGCAGCATCAGTTCCTCTTGCTGCTGAAGATTCACCTAAGGATACAGAGAATGTAGATTACAGAAAACAATTAGCTGAGAATTATGGTTTTAGGCAAATTGGAGAATCACTTCCCGAAAATGTCACCTTGAAAGACATTATCACCAGCCTCCCCAAAAAGGTATTCTCTTCATTGTTGCAAAATCTTGCTATTCTTTCGATTAATCTGATATTGGTTCGATATTTTGTTTAAGGTGTTTGAGATAGATGATGGTAAAGCATGGAAATCTGTATTGATTTCTGTCACTTCCTATGCTTTGGGAATATTGATGATATCGAAATCTCCTTGGTATTTGCTTCCGTTAGCTTGGGCATGGACAGGAACTGCCATAACAGGGGTAATTTGATTTCTACGAGTTGATTGATTCTTTGTTGTTTTGTTTAAACTTTTTTTCTTTCCTTTTTGAGTTCTTTGTAATAGGACATGACTGCGCCCACAAATCATTTTCGAAAAACAAACTAGTGGAAGACATTGTGGGTACTCTGGCGTTTCTGCCTCTGATATATCCTTATGAGCCTTGGCGTTTTAAGCATGATCAACATCATGCAAAGACAAACATGTAAATCATAATAATCCTTTGAAAGACAATCTGTCTGTCATGTAGATTTGACATTCACAATGATTGTTGTTTACTTGTCTTCGTTGAAAGGCTAAATGAAGATACAGCATGGCATCCAGTTTGGGAAGAGAAAATACGCAAGTCAATAATATACGGTTATGGTCCATTTCGGCCTTTGTTGTCCATTGGTCATTGGTAACTAGAATAATAAAAAGTTGAATCTGATTTCCGATTTTTGATGCAATGTTTTATAGTATAAATGATTAAATGTATAATTATAATATTAGGTTGATTTGGCATTTCGATACAAAGAAGTTCAGACAAAATGAAGTAAAAAGGGTGCAGATTAGCTTGGCTTGTGTTTTCGCATTTATGGCTATTGGGTGGCCACTGATTATCTCCAAGGTCGGATTTATTGGATGGATCAAGTTCTGGTTAATGCCATGGCTGGGTTATCACTTTTGGGTCGGTATTAACTATTAATTCATCTTTATTTACTCCATTGCTTTTTATTTTTTTTAACCAAAGATTCATGCATTTCTTTCTTTTCCAGACTTTATATTCACAAGCTGCAAATGAACACTTGTATATAACTGAAAATAATTACTTGGTTTGGTTTAACATATAGATGAGCACTTTCACAATGGTCCACCACACTGCTCCACATATACCATTTAAGTTTCAAGACGAGTGGAATGCAGCTCAAGCGCAGCTCAATGGGACTGTGCATTGCGACTACCCTACTTGGTAATGCAAGTTCAATTCAAACTAAAAGTTTCTTGATTGAAAAAACCTGAATGTGACATTCTCATTTGAGAGGTTAAATCAATATGAGATCATTTGTCTTTCTGAAAGTGTTTAGTGGATAACAGGATAGAGATCCTTTGCCATGATATCAATGTTCATATCCCTCACCATATTTCTTCAAGGATACCAAGTTACAATTTAAGGGCAGCTCATCGGTCTCTTAGAGAGAACTGGGGAAAGGTACATTTTTCTTTTACAACATTCTCTGTTCGTACATAGTTTTCATTCGCCGTCGTTGATGTATTGTTCAACAACAGTATCTAAACGAGGCTAGTTGGAATTGGCGACTGATGAAGACAATTATGACAGTTTGTCATGTTTACAATAAGGATCGTAATTATGTTCCTTTTGATGAACTTGTTCCTGAGGAATCTTACCCAATAACATTCTTGAAGAAGGCAATGCCTGATTATTCTTGATCGCAGAAAGATATCTTTTGGAGAGCTGTATCTTTTTAACACTATATGCTGCTGACTGGCATTCTTTTGACTCATGTAACAAAATTGCATTATTTAATGATTCTATTGGTTACTGATTTTACTATTAAAAGATGTTTCTTTTTGCTGTGAAGGTATTTTCTTTTGAATTCGTTTCGCAATTCTTGTAATTATAGTATTGCATATGATCCCCATTTATAACCTAGCGGCAATAAAAGGTGAATACTAACCCTAAGTTCCTGGGTTCGAATTCGTCAGGCGGCAACAAATTCTGCGCATGGTTAAGTGTGTTTGTGGGTTACATACTTAATCAGTTTTTTTTTTTTTTATGTTTTTTTTATATTTTTTTATAGTATTACATATGATCATACTATTATTATTGGTCTTTGTTATTGAAATGTTCCAATGGTGGGTTTCCTTAAATATGACTCTTATCATTCAATTTTATTTTATAACATGGTGTATTATTCATGTATTATAGAAATTGGCATAATTAACCACAAACAACCCTACAAACTCTAAATGTGCGGAAACAAAGAGAAATGTGATCAAACGCATATGAGAGCAAGTTCAAAAGTTTGATTAAAAGAATAGAATTCAAAATCATAAAAGAAATGGAACTGCACCAAATTTAAAGCGGGGTAAATTTTGATTTGAAGAACAGATTATCAAAATTAGGTCATTATCTCGCTTAAAAAAACTGTCCCGAGATGGTTTTTGATGAGGCTTAGACCTTAAAAGAAATCTTAAATGTTTGATAATCATTTAGGCATAGTTATATGACTTATAAATATATAGTCTTCATTATTTTTTTCCCTCTATATCTAAATTATAAACTACTATTGACAACATAGTTAAATGTTTTATACTTTGTTTGTGGTTTTCTTGTTTTGGATTTCACGTAAATATTGGGCTATTATCGTGTTTACTTTATTAATATTTGCATATATTTTTTTTTTATTTTGATTAGTCTCAGATTCATATCTGTTTTCAATAATTGATATCAAAACAATTAGCTGAGAATTATGGTTTTAGGCAAATTGGAGAATCACTTCCCGAAAATGTCACCTTGAAAGACATTATCACCAGCCTCCCCAAAAGGGTATTCTCTTCATTGTTGCAAAATCTTGCTATTCTTTCGATTCTGATATTGGTTCGATATTTTGTTCAAGGTGTTTGAGATAGATGATGGTAAAGCATGGAAATCTGTATTGATTTCTATCACTTCCTATGCTTTGGGAATATTGATGATATCGAAATCTCCTTGGTATTTGCTTCCGTTAGCTTGGGCATGGACAGGAACTGCCATAACAGGGGTAATTTGATTTCTACGAGTTGATTGATTCTTTGTTGTTTTGTTTAAACTTTTTTTCTTTCCTTTTTGAGTTCTTTGTAATAGGACATGACTGCGCCCACAAATCATTTTCGAAAAACAAACTAGTTGAAGACATTGTGGGTACTCTGGCGTTTCTGCCTCTGATATATCCTTATGAGCCTTGGCGTTTTAAGCATGATCAACATCATGCAAAGACAAACATGTAAATCATAATAATCCTTTGAAAGACAATCTGTCTGTCATGTAGATTTGACATTCACAATGATTGTTGTTTACTTGTCTTTGTTGAAAGGCTAAATGAAGATACAGCATGGCATCCAGTTTGGGAAGAGAAAATACGCAAGTCAATAATATACGGTTATGGTCCATTTCGGCCTCTGTTGTCTATTGGTCATTGGTAACTAGAATAATAAAAAGTTGAATCTGATTTCCGATTTTTGATGCAATGTTTTATAGTATAAATGATTAAATGTATAATTATAATATAGGTTGATTTGGCACTTCGATACAAAGAAGTTCAGACAAAATGAAGTAAAAAGGGTGCAGATTAGCTTGGCTTGTGTTTTCGCATTTATGGCTATTGGGTGGCCACTGATTATCTCCAAGGCCGGATTTATTGGATGGATCAAGTTCTGGTTAATTCCATGGTTGGGTTATCACTTTTGGGTCAGTATTAACTATTAATTCATCTTTATTTACTCCATTGCTTTTTATTTTTTTAAACCATAGATTCATTCATTTCTTTCTTTTCCAGACTTTATATTCACAAGCTGCAAATGAACACTTGTATATAACTGAAAATAATTACTTGGTTTGGTTTAACATATAGATGAGCACTTTCACAATGGTCCACCACACGGCTCCACATATACCATTTAAGTTTCAAGACGAGTGGAATGCAGCTCAAGCGCAGCTCAATGGGACTGTGCATTGCGACTACCCTACTTGGTAATGCAAGTTCAATTCAAACTAAAAGTTTCTTGATTGAAAAAACCTGAATGTGACATTCTCATTTGAGAGGGTAAATCAATATGAGATCATTTGTCTTTCTGAAAGTGTTTAGTGGATAACAGGATAGAGATCCTTTGCCATGATATCAATGTTCATATCCCTCACCATATTTCTTCAAGGATACCAAGTTACAATTTAAGGGCAGCTCATCGGTCTCTTAGAGAGAACTGGGGAAAGGTACATTTTTCTTTTACAACATTCTCTGTTCGTACATAGTTTTCATTCGCCGTCGTTGATGTATTGTTCAACAACAGTATCTAAACGAGGCTAGTTGGAATTGGCGACTGATGAAGACAATCATGACAGTTTGTCATGTTTACAATAAGGATCGTAATTATGTTCCTTTTGATGAACTTGTTCCTGAGGAATCTTACCCAATAACATTCTTGAAGAAGGCAATGCCTGATTATTCTTGATCGCAGAAAGATATCTTTTGGAGAGCTGTATCTTTTTAACACTGTATGCTGCTGACTGGCATTCTTTTGACTCATGTAACAAAATTGCATTATTTGATGATTCTATTCTTTACTGATTTTACTATTAAAAGATGTTTCTTTTTGGTTTGAAGGTATTGTGTTTTGAATTCGTCTTGCAATTTTTGTAATTATAGGATTGCATATGATCTTACTATTTTTATTGGTCTTTGTTATTGAAATGTTCCAATGGTGGATTTCCTCAAATATGACTCTTATCATTCAATTTTATTTTATAACATGGTGGATTATTCATGTATTATAGAAATTGGCATAATTAACCACAAACAACCCTACAAACTCTAAATGTGCGGAAACAAAGAGAAATGTGATCAAACCCATATGAGAGCAAGTTCAAAAGTTTGATTAAAAGAATGAAATTCAAAATGATGAAAGAAATGGAAGTGCACCAAATTTAAAGCGGTGTAAATTATGATTTGAAGAAGAGATAATCATTAGGTCTATATGTAAATTATGATTTGAAGAAGAGATAATCATTAGGTCATTATGTAAATTATGATTTGAAGAACAGATTATCAAAATTAGGTCATTATCTCACATAAAAAAAATTGTCTCGAGATGGTTTTTGATCGAGACTTAGAAGTTAGACCTTAAAAGAAATCTTAAATGTACATAATATTTGTCATTATTTTTTTCCATTTATATCTAAATTATAAAATAGTGTTTACAACATAGTTAAAAGTTTCATACCACGTGGTTTTCTTGTTTTGGGTTTCACTTAAATATTGGGTTATTATCATGTTACATTATTAATATTTGCATCTCTTTTTTATCTTAATTAGTCTCAATTCATATTTATTTTTAATAATTGATATCAAAGCCTTAAACTTTTTTTGTTCTCATACTATATTTGTTTTTTTGAGATATCAAGTATGAAGTACGATATTCCGTTGTTGAATCGCAACACTAGATTTTTTCTATGCCAGGTAAAAATGTAAGTTGTACTGACTCAGATGGATTTGGACGAAATTTTATTAGAGTTTGATACGATGTTTAATTCGTGGACAGTAAAAGAGAAAAAAGGAAGGATCGCAATGTTATGTCTCATATACATCTTGATTTTTCGAACAATATTCTACATGAGACGAGTGCTGATGAGTTATGACTAAAGCTAGAAGATCTATGTATGACAAAAGTTTTACTAGTAAGTTGCATCTGAAACATCAATTATATTTTTATTGTATGTCAGAAAGTATGTCTCTACAACAGAATTTATCGGCATTTAAAGAAGTTGTTGTTGATTTGGAAGTCTTGGAAATACAAGTATGATTATATAGATTTAGCTTTGATTCTACTTTGTTCGTTGCCCTCATTGTACATCACGTTTCGTGATACTATTTTATTTAGTCGTGATTTTGTTACAACAAATGATCTTTATTATTATGATACATTATTCTCTAAGGAAGATATGAAACAACTTATTATTCATTCTTATTTTTCGAGAAAAATCAAAAATTGGGTTCAAAAGGTGTTCAGAGAGGTACATCAAAGTCAAGAAAATCTTGAAAGATTTACAATTAAGGACACATAAAATCTGAGTGTTTAAAACTACAAAATAAAGGTAAAAATGTGACGGTAATTCGATTGAAAAACCGCCTAATTTTTTTTGATGAAACTATTATTGCTGAAACTAAAGACAGTGAACTCCTTAGGACTTATGTTTGCAACGAGAGATTTCAAGATAAATGGATACTCGATTCTGATCATATGTGTCCCAATCGGAACTAGTTTTCAACATTTTATACAATTTCCAAAAGTGTTGTGTTAATGAGAAATAATTTATCATTTATGGTCATGGATATAAGAATAATAAAAATCAAGATATTTAATGGAGTTGTTTGAACACTTGATTATGTGAGTTCTTGATTTAAAAAAAAAAGTATTTCTCTTATTCCCTCAATTCAAAATGGTACAAGTACACTATTGAAGTTGGAGTTATGAAAGTTAGTAGAAGTGTTCTTGTCATGATGAGATGTGAAACAGACCTGCATTCCAAGAATTTGTTTTGCTTGACTCAAGTCTTTCATCTCAAAAGACTTGGTCAAATCCTTTTTCAACTTGGTAATTTTGAGTTTGACTCTCCTTACAATCAACATGTCATCAACATATAGGAGAAGTATAATAAAATCATTAGAAACAAACTTTTGTACAAAGATACAGTGATCTGTAGATGTTTTCATGTACCCATGGATGGTCATTAACGACTCAAATTTAAGATACCACTGTTTGGTGCTTGCTTCAAACTGTTCAGACTTTTGATAAGTTTGCACATCTTACTTTTCTCACATTTCTTATTATAATCTTCAGAGTACTCCATATAAATATCTTCATCCAAAATACCGTGGACAAATGTAGTCATGACATCAAGCTGTTCAACCTCAAAATCCATACAAGCAGCTAGACCTAACACTACTTAAAAGAAAGTCATCTTCACTACAAGTGAGAAAATCTCATCATAATCGATTTCATAGCATTGGTCAAAACTTTTGACAACCAGCCTAGCCTTGTATATTGGCTTGTTATCATCACCCTCTTACTTGATCTTGTACATCCATTTATTTTGTAATACTTTTTTGTTCTTTGGTCTCTCCACCGGTTCATATGTGCTATTTTTTAGCAATGACTTCATCTCTTCATTCATGGCAGCTAGTAATTCTTCCTTGTGAGAATCCTCGATAGCCTCCTTATAGCATACATGCTCCCCCATAATTAGTTAAAAGAACATACCATATAGTCGGGTACTTAGAACTTGAATTTTTTCTCCCTAGTAGACCTCTTAAGTACCTCTGTTTGTTGATCTGTTGATTTCCATCAAAATCAACATCAATATTATCACCAAGATCAGCTTCTACATCATTTCCATGGCCTACAACTTGATCCTAAGGAACATCATCATCACTATCCGAGTCTGAAGCTATATGTGCCATTGTCTACTCAACAACATGAGACAGCTCAAGACCAAGAAGATCAAGTATGTGCGAATCAAGTTTGTCACCATCTTCAAAATTCTAGTATGATCTTCAAAGAATACCACATCTCGACTTCTCAAAACTTTTTTTTAGCAATTGGGTCATAACACTTGTATCCCCACTTTTCATCATCATAACCCAAAAATATGCATTGTCTGGTTTTTGCATCTAGTTTAGACCTCTCATTTTTGGAACATGCACAATGACTCTACAACCAAAACACGTAAATAATTATAATTGACATCTTTACCTGACCAGACGCTTTTTGCATACTTATTATTCAATGGTTTGGAGGGAGAACAGTTGATCACGTACACTATAGTGCTCATGGCTTCATCCCAAAAATCCTTAGCCAACCTGACATGAGAGAGCATAATCCTCATATGTTCCAACATTGTTCGGTTCATCCTCTCTACCACTCCATTTTATTGTGGAGTCTTGGACACAGTCTGTTCATGTAGAATACCATGCTCTTTGCAATAACTATCAAATGAGCCTATGTACTCTCCCCCATTATCTGACCGCACCCTCATTAGTTTCATGTCTGTCTCTTTTTTAACTAGATTGTGAAAGACCTCAAACCTTACTACAACCTCATCATTGAACTTTATAGCATAGGCTCAAACCTTCCTAGATGCATCGTCTATGAATTTTACAAAATAAGAAGCACCACTAATGGATTTAATCTTTATTGGACCACAAACATTTGAATGGATCAGTTCAGGAACATCCTTTTTTAGTTTCACCTTCGACTTAATGAAGAAGACTATATGTTGCTTACCCTTCAAGCAATGCTCACAACTTTCAATATGAGCATCCTTGAGATTCGACAACTCATTCCTCTTTATCAAAATATTTAGCCATTTTTCACTTATGTGATTTAGCCTCTTGTGCCAAAACTCACAAGATGACTCCATCACGACAAAATATGTTGCATCATATACAATTTTCAAATTTATCTTGTATAAGGAACACAATTTCTATAACTAAGGAACCCTTGATTAACTTCCATGCTCTACCACTAAAAACATTATGGTAACCTCCACCATCGAGCTTACCTACAGAAATCAAATTCATTCTTAAGTCAGGAACATGTCTTACATATCTTAATGTCAGGAAACAACCCATGTTTGTCTCTATTCTAACATCACCAAGACCTATTATTTTGCACACACCACTGTTACCCATGCGAACTTCACCATGATCACCGGTTTTGTAGGACTGGAAGTAACCTTTGTATGGAGTAATATGGAATGAGGCACATGTGTCAACAATCCATGCTGTTTCATTTAAAGACATGCTAAGACAAAAGTTTTGACATTTAGAAGTATATGTCAGTTCACCATCTAAAGCATAAGCAGATGTTACTGCACTCGCTTCTTTCTTTTCTCTGAGCTTTACTGTACCCTTTGATTTATCATTTTTAAATTTCTAGAACTTGTTTCTCTAATGACCCATTTTGTCACAATAATGACAAGCATTATCCTTCTTCGGAACTCTAGACATGTTTTTAGACTTGCCCCTAATCAAACCACTTCTATTATCCTTTGATTTTCCTCTATTAGTCACCAACATATCAGACTTAGAGGGTTTATCCCCCTTTCGATTTTCCTCATCAAATAAGGAACTTGTGACAAATGTCATGCTGACTTACCATTTGATGT
The DNA here is from genome assembly GCF_907164915.1 of Impatiens glandulifera. Taxonomy (NCBI): domain Eukaryota; kingdom Viridiplantae; phylum Streptophyta; class Magnoliopsida; order Ericales; family Balsaminaceae; genus Impatiens; species Impatiens glandulifera. The sequence goes on from NC_061870.1 coordinate 23,223,515, forward strand.
TGAGCTGTTGAGAGTGATAATAAGTGTCTCACAACTCGTAGTCAAATAGTTAATGACTAAAAGTGCTTACACCTTATCATTAAAGTTTATCTTCATACTACTCAACTGATTCAAAATATTTTGAAATTAATTCAAGTGCTTAGCAATTGATTTATTATCAATGTACTTAAGGTTCACCAGTCTTTGTACCAGTGCTTCTTTATTCCCTATTGACCTCCCAGCATAGAAAAATTTAAGTTTGCTCCACACACCATACGTCGTAGTCTCGCTCTCAACATGGTGCACAATATTTACACCAACCCACGAACGAATAAAGCTACACGCTTTTCTGTCTATATTTTTCCAATCAACCTCTTTTATACTCTCAAGTCTAACACCCTCATTTTCAATTGCTTCATGCAAATCATTTGATATTAATAGATCATTAATCATCAATTTCCATTGCCTATAGTTTGTACCATTCAGAATCACAATTTCAGGTCTAGATTTCCCCATTATTACAATCTTAACAATTCACGAAAACCCCAACAAAGAAGTCAGTTGATCTCCTCTTTGAATTTCGCCGGGTAACTAGTAGAGCACTCTGTTCCAATGTTAAACACGTAATCAATCAATATTGCTCTAATACCACTATTGGGTTTTACATCAGCAAAACTATAGATCTTCTTAAAAATCAAACCTGTGATAAATCAGTTTTGAAATCGTCTATGATGAACAACAGATTTACAAAAACCATAGATCTGTCCACTCTCTCTAGATCAACCAAAAAACAAGAAGTAACTAGAAAACCCTAGATCTGTTCACTCTCTTTCAATCTTATTGTGTCTTAAGAGAAAAAAAAATATTTATACCCCTAACTCGTTTTCATAATAGAAAACTCTAATCCGTTTACTTACTCGAAAATTAAAACTCGATCGCAATAACAAGGAACACCTCAACAGTTTTCTCATTTTTAATTTTCATGTAAATCTTGTGTTATTTATACTTTATTGATATTGACCTCTCTTATTTATATTGACTAGTCTAGGAAGTTGTATCCATATTCATTTGTTTTTAAATAAATGAAAAAACTTAACTCAAATCATACTTCAATTGCAAAACCATCAACACTTATTCACATGAAGACATATCAACAAAAACATGGAAATAACAAGTATTTATTTATTATACATCCCACCCTTCAATTTAAAGCATTTTAATATAGAATAGAACCTATAAGATAACAAATAATAGAGATGGAGATTATAATATTATAGCCAATTATAATTTATACTAAACAACAACATCATCATTTGTTTGGCATGTTTGGTCAAATGATGGCAACACTTGTTTTGAAAGGCCATATTAAATGATTTCGAAAACAAAAAGTTATAACTGTTCAATCCTCAAGTAGTTAAAATATTGTCTTGAAGAGGGTCTTTTAACATAAGATCAACAAGTGCCATTATAAGGAGATCCACTTCCTGTGATCTCAAGCAAGTGATGTTAATCATCATCATAATACCCAAATATGGACCACTATAATAATTTATAGAATATTTCTATTTTCTATACTAATTTTAATTTTACCCTTCAAATAAGTTTTTTTTTGTTTCTTTGTTTATGATTAAGGTGAAAAATACAAAATATTATTATCACGATTTCATATGTTCTACCATTCAAACATATTCTATTTTTAATATTTTCTAGAGTTTGTTTATCTTTATAATTTAAAAAAAAAATATTGTTAAACAATATATGTATATAAGTTCTTTAGAATTTTTGTATGATGAATTGTCAAAAATATATTTTTATATTTAAAATTTAATAAAAGTAGAGTAGGTGTATTTTGATATTTTAATCCATTAGTTAAGTGATTTTATGACTATAATGACAATACTGTAATATAATAATTATATATTAAGGAGATGTGTATAATTGGTGTTTGAAGTATAAGTTACCATTTAAGTGATTATGTACCAAACTAACTAGGTTAGGTGGCCAACAAATTCAAACATTATTTCCCACTTATGTTTGTCTTCTCACTCCACAATTAGAATGTTCCTAATTAGAAAAATGTTTTAATATAATATGTTGTAGCAATTAGAAGAACTTAACATGTTTTGTCACATATTTGACACCACACTCATCTCTTTATTAACTATTATATATTTTTTTTTAAATCAAACAAATTCATTTCAAAGATATAATTAAATTGTTATGAGTAGAGAGAAATTAACTATAAGAAAATCTCTTACTCCTAATATTAGGTTTGATTTTAATATTCTCTTAAAATCAACTTAAAGATTACGAGATTTCTCGATAACCGATATCATGATTGTGTTTGGGCTTTGGTGTTTTTGTTTTTATTTTGAAAATTTATAATTTTTTGTGAGGAATAATATATTTTTAGTCAAGAAGATGATAGTGAGATTTTCAATATTTTAAAAATAATAAAACACTTAGATAATAAATTGATTTCGTATTGTATATTTTGAATGTTGTTTTTATTTCACTTCGAAAGTAATTGTTTCATCTTCAACCCTTCGATACAATTATAATTAACAATGTATTTATTTTTTCTAACCTAACAATAAAAAGAAGTGAACATACCTGTAAGGAAATGTTAAGGAAAAATGGAGTGTGTCAAATCAATAGTTTAGCACATTATGTACTTTTCAATCCTCATTGCTAACTCATTCTACATAAACAATTTGGAAGAATCCAAACACATGTTTTAATTTATTTTAAACAAATTCAATCCAACAATTTAGAAAAATAGAAGAATAAATAAAGATCTAGAAACAAACCACTACCCAAATGTCATAAATATTTATGATAAAAAATCAAATATCAAGAAAAACTACAATACAATTGAGAATATCCTATAACAACTCAAAAGATAAAATCACAAATACATGATTAGCAAAAAAAATCTTTAAATTGAGGTGTAGACCACTAAATATACTAACTTTTTAAATAAAATTAATTAAAAATATTAAACAAAATTTTCTATTATCAATTATTATGAATCGAGACCAAGACTAACCCGAGATTTGAGGACGCCGAGTTGGAAAAAAGTTATTCTTATACTTTGTTTAACTTCAGTGTTATATTGAAAACATATAATAGTTTTATATTTAAATTAACAAAAAAAAAAATATTCTAGTTAGTTAAATGTTTTACATCAATTTTAAGGTCACATATTTAAAAATGTATAAAGCATTTTTTTTTTATAAAGATATGATTTCTTAATAGAATTTTGTTGGTAGCCAAAATAAGCATCAGAGTTAACCATGGTTCAAAATCTGTTCAATTAAATGCACCATATTCTACTAACAAAACTATTGTCATATTATATGTCTAAGATAATTTCTAACCGAAAATTTCATTTTTAAATTCATTTTTGTGTAAATATCACATCAAACAGTAATTCTTCTCCCACTGAAAACTCATTCTCAAATTCAAAAGAATATTCTTATAATATTCTTTTTTACATTAACTTTTATAACTTCTTAATATCACCCATATATTTTATAATATTATACATCACACTAAAATATTTTAATATTATCCCATTATTTTAAATTTAATTGTAAATTAATTATAAAAATTCAATAATACACAAAATAAACATTATAAAAAATATTGTACAAAATAATACTATTTGATAAAATAAACATTATTAAAAAAACATTTCATTAAATATTCTTCATTATTATAATTTTTTAACATTATTATAATTTTTGAACATTATTATAATTTGTTTTTGAACATTATTACCAATTTTAAACATTATTATAAATTTATGTTATATAAATAAAAAAAATTATATAAGTAAATTAAAATAATAAATTATATAAATAAGTTTAATATATAAAATATATCTAAATTAAATATAGAATTAAATTAGAAATAAAAAAAAATGAGATTGATGAACAGTGCAAACACATATTTGTGTTTGCAAGAGAGACAAAACAAAATGGCTAAAACTGAACCCATTTTGGGTTTGGGGATGAGTGTCAGTTAGAGAAAAAATGACTTCCATTTTAAGTTTGGTATAAAGCTGTGATATTAAATCAAAATCACACCAATTTCCAATTGAAGAGATTGCCAAAATCAACACAACACCCTTGCATTATAGACTACACATTCCAACAAAACAAAAGTGATCTCCAAAATATGTTTTTGTGTGAAAAAAGTATTACATAGAAAAGTTAATATTATATAAGTTAATGCAATTTTACAAGGCTTAGTTTGATTGAAAGAGTGTTGAAATTAGCATTCAAAACAAACCCAAAAAAATCAAAATATTTCATAAACATTAATTTTATCAAACTTGGAACCCATTAACAAATACATTCAATTAAATAAATAATATGTTGTTCAAATAAGATCAAATCAAAATTACTCAATAATTAAGTGAATATAACAATTTCATATCCATCTAGGGATTACAATAATAATTTCAAAATAAAAAGTAGTTTTACAAGTCAGTGTATTCTATTTAGAGATTTTTTTTTTGTAATTATAGATTTCGTATTTTTTTTACAAGATACAGATCATATTATGTTCACAAAATAAATTTAAAACTCTAATAAATATAAAAATAATAAATATGAGATATTATAAATTTATAAGTTTTTATTTGTAATCGTCCTTGGGCTGAATTAATATAGATATCATATTGAATCACCAAACATAATATTAAAATAAAAAATCATTCCACAAATTTATTAAAATATATTATATTATATTACAAGTTTAGAATAATATTTTATAATATATATATAATTAAAAAATCTAAATTTAATTAATTGTTATAATTTATTATTTACAACTATATTTATGCATGTATCTCATCTTCTTATAAGAAAAGACCATTAAAATTTTCTGAATCAATAGAATTATAACAATCTTTTAGTTTTGATTCATAGGTTTCTCTCTTTATATGCAATTTTAATATTATTATTTAGGTGCAGTAACAAAAGTGTGGATATTGGGCTGAGATTCTGAGTTCCATCCTGTCATGCGGGAGTTCTGCGCCTAGTTAAATAGTTGAGTGTGTTTGCGGACGAATAAAAAAGTAAGAAATTTAAAAGGTAAAAAACAAAACATAAAAAAATGAAACAATGCATAAAAAGTGAAAAAAGACGACGCTTAGTTTTAAAAATAGAATGAGAATAAGAATATAACTGATAAATGTTAAAAATGAAAATGAATATAATAAATATAAGTGTAGTGTTTAATTAGTACTATATAATTTATTATACATTAATTATATTGAATAAAAGAAAAATATTATTATTATTTATAACAAAATATTAATATTTCATCTCAATTTATATAGTATCATCACAGAAATACATTCGATTATTATTATTATAATTTATTAATATTTTTTTGGTATATATTATACTATAAGATTAAAATAATATTTTAACAAAATTAAATTGACATTGCTTTCAAGGTGAGACTAATAGCTAGAGCAATGCAATTATTATTACTTTTTTTATTTGGTTCATAACTAAAGTTTATTTTATTAATTTTTCTATTAATCAAATTATTTAATTCATTTACTAAAATACTAAAATATTTTCTATTTAATAAAAATATATTATATATTATATATTATAATTATCTTATAAAAAATTTTACCAAAAAAAATACTTACTTTCTCAAAATCACATGAAAGTCTTGTAAAGTTTATTTAAAATAAAATAAAAACTACCTAACAAGGTCTTCATTATTTATAATTACTATATGATTTGACTGATAAAATTAAAAAAATGAAGTGATCAAAGTTAAATATTGAGTATATAAAATGCATTATTGAAAAATGTTATTACAAGAATCCAATTTTAAAAAAAAAAAACTAAAATTAATTTAATCTTTGTTTTTTTTTTTAATAAGTAATATAATGATAACAAAAGGTGTGTGTGGATGGGTTGATGATGCACCAGAACACTAAACGCAGGAGCAAAGCAAAGGCATGATTGAATCACCAAATGGAAATGGTCACGCCCATCTCACACTGTTAGGCTGTAATCGTTTCTTGTTTAATTTGTCTGCGTCAGAAAATTATGCCGCAAAAACCGGAGATTTTCAAGCAGAAGATTATAAGAATTTGTTTGTAGACCCTCTACTAGGTTTGACAATGCATGCATAAGCCAAAATACTCGAGGACCCACGTTCTATCCTTCTCTCTATTGACTGTTGAAACACACTTCTCATGATCCTTTCGTAGCTATAAGCAAAATTTGCATCAAATTGATCAATGAGAGCTGGTGCTGTTGCTGTTGCTGTTGCTGGTGGTGGTGGTGGTGGTGGGTGTTCATCATTCAGTGGCGCCGCAGGTTTGCATTAGCTACTATTGGATTGATTGATTGATTGATTGATGGTCTTTTTAAGAGAAGAACTTTTAAGTGGTACAAGGGTTTTGGTGGGTTCGGTTCAATTTCCTTTTTTGTTTTCATTCAAATTGAACTATTGATCGGTATTGTTTTAAGCTATATGGATCAAATGGGGTTTCTTCTTTTCGTCTCCACTCTTATTTGTTTACTGTTATTGAAACCTATACTCCTCTGTCAGTGTCAACAACAATCTCCCAATACGGATGGCTATTTCGTCTATAATTTCTTGCAGACAATGGGTTCAATTTCATCTCAAAATCCATCTGGTCCTGTTTGTTTTTGGGAAGGTGTATCCTGTGATTCTAAGAATGAAACTGTCACTGGGTTGGTAGCTTCTGGCTTTCGTTTATCTGGTTTGATTCCTGAAAACTCAATTGGAAAACTAAGTAATCTCCAGTTTTTGGATCTAAGCAACAATGAAATAACTGGTTTCTCATCTGATTTCTGGAGTTTAGGTTCACTAAAGTCCCTCAATCTCTCTTATAATCACATATCTGGGAATCTCCCTACCAACATTGGGAATTTTGGCCAACTTCAAATTTTAGACCTTTCTTTTAACAATTTCTCTGGGACAATTCCTCAAGATATAAGCTCTTTATCTAATCTTCAAACTCTCAGGTTAAACCAAAATGGGCTTGAATCCAGAATTCCATCCGGACTTGTGATTTGTAAGTCTTTGGTTTTTTTCGATCTTTCCTCAAATCAACTTGCGGGTATGCTTCCGGACGAATTTTTAGCTGCATTTCCGAATCTTAAATCTCTCAACATTGCTGATAATATGATTACTGGCCATGATTTAAATTTTTCGCGGCTTAAGTCTATTACATATGTCAATATTTCGAGGAATCAGTTTCAGGGTTCTGTAGTTGGTTTGTTTCAGGAGCCAAGGGAGATCATTGATTTGAGCCGAAACCAATTCCAAGGGAATATATCACAGGTACACAATTGGTCTAGCCTGGTTTATATTGATTTATCTGAGAACAAGTTTACTGGAGAAATTTCAGCTAGTTTTGGAGAAGCTAAGGATTTAAAGCACCTTAATCTTGCATATAATCTGTTTTATCCACGAGAATTCCCAAATATCAACATGCTTTCGCTGTTAGAATATCTTAACTTATCTAGAACAAGTCTCGTCGGTCATATTCCAGTTGAAATCTTTAAATTGGATCATCTTGGAACTCTTGATGTTTCCTTCAACAATTTAACAGGGGAGATTCCGTTACCAGTCTTGGAGAAGGTTATTTCGATGAAAAGATTCAATTTTTCATATAATAACTTGACCCTTTGTCCTTCCGGTATCTCTCTCTCGGCCTTTCCATCAGCTTTCATAGGCACGACGAACATTTGTCCGATCGCTGTAAATCCGGATAAATTAAGAAAGAAATCTAAGCATCGTCAAGTACTGTTTCTTGCATTGGCTTTAGCCACTTTATTGGGATGTTTGATTGCAGCATTGTTGATTTTCGTCTTTGGCTTTGGCTTTGGCTGCGGTAGAAAGATCATCGAAAAACAAGGAGAACCAGTACTCGTGGGAGAACGCGATATTTCAGGCTCATTCTCCATTCATACTGATTCAAGTACATCATTCCCTGTTGTGATTTTCGAGAAACCTTTGTTAAATTTAACGTTTGCAGATCTTTCGTTCGCTACTTCACATTTTGATCAGGCAGGTTTGTTGTCTGAAAGTAGATATGGTCCTATCTATAAAGGCACCCTACCTGGCGGACATAATATAGCCGTTAAAGTTTTGGTTTTCGGTGAACGTGATTCAATCCTATCTGTTCAAGAAGCTGGAAGAGAACTCGAGATTTTAGGACGAATGAGACATCCTAATTTGGTTTCTTTGATTGGATATTGTTTGTTGGGTGAAAAGAAGATTGTTGTTTACGATCACATGGAGAATGGAACTTTGGAAAATTTACTTCATCATCGAGGAGAAGAGAATTTGATAACTGGTTGGAGTTTCAGGCATAAGATCGCGTTAGGCATTGCCAGGGCGCTTGCATTTCTCCACCACGGATGTTCTCCTCCAATAATTCATAGGGATGTGAAAGCGAGCAATATTTATCTCGATCTTCATTTGGAACCAAGATTGTCTGAGTCAGGGCTAGCCAAAATCTTCGGAAATGATGATGGTTTATCTTCGGGGTATTTGAGTCCTGAATTTAACATTCAATCAGTATCTGGCTCTGGCTCTGGTTCTGGCTCTGGCTCTGGCTCTGGATCAGGATCGGAGTCCCTGAATCCGAAGTTTGATGTTTATGGGTTTGGAGTGGTTTTGTTAGAGTTGGTGACTGGGAAAAAGGAGACGGGAGATTTGGTTCGATGGATTAGAGATTTAGTGAAGAAAAACGAGGGTTCGACAGCTATTGATACGAGGATTAATGGATCGGCTTCGAAAAATGAGATGGAAGAGGCTATAAAAATTGGATATTTATGCACATCTGATCTTCCTTGGAAAAGACCAAGCATGCAGCAGGTTGTTGGACTTCTCAAAGACATTCAATCAAACTAGCATGCAGCATGAACTGATGAACCAAAACCAAACTATATTATGATCTTCTTTGTTGGCTTAAATTTTGATTTAGTTTTGAACAAATTGGCTTCTTTTACTTCATCTATCTTGGCTACTTCTTAATCGAGGCTTACTTTCATACCATTTAGTCGTATCAATAAGTTTCGAACTTAAGACATTTACACAATAGACGACATAAAATAGAAACAATTTGTTCTTTTCTTAAAAATTTCGTTTCTTATGATTTCAATGTAAAGGATTGTCTATGGTTTATCCTTATGATGTTTAGCAAACAGTTTATTGCAAATTTATGGGTGTTTATGGAGAAGGTCGTGGCTTATTTATGCACATCATTTTTTTTTTATCATTTTAAATCATACTTTATTTTGTATGCAAATGAAATTATCACTTAAAAAAATATAAATATATAAGTTGTATAAATTATTGTTGATTAATTTGAAGTATAATAAATTATATATATCATATAGTTTTGTGTTAAATAGGCCAATTTAAAATTATAATACAGTTTCAGTTAAAATGTGATAGAATATTGTTTTCCTTTTTATTATTTAATTTTAATTATTATTTATTATTCTTAATTGTTATATTTTAAATAAATAATTAGGTTTTTTATTTAATATACATATAATATATAATTTGTTTACACCCAATATCCCTGATTTTATGCTACTATTTTATTTAAGTGAGGCCCAATTTTCTTTAGGATTAGAGAAAGTTAATATGATTTTCCAATGGATAGTAATATTTGGATACTTAGACACGATTATTATTTTAGCTCTAGAAAAAAATTAAGTTAATAAAAACAATTGTATCCCCGGACTTTATCCCGGAAAAATTTAAGATTCGAGAAATTTTAACATGCGTATCAATTTTTTAACATTATTTTAAAAGCTTTAATAAATATGTCTTGATATTTTAAAATTAATTATAACAATAATTAATTTACGATGAAATTTCAAATAATCTTTTAGATTTGAAGTAATCAAATTAAAATTTGATTTTTAGAAATTTATATTTAAATTAATAAAAAATAATTAATTTAAAAGATTATTCATTTGATAAAGAACTCAAAAGAACGGCTAATTAATTTTCAGTTTAAAATCAATAAAAAGTAAACGTATAGAAACATATTTTTAACCAGATTTTTTTTGTTTGTAGTTTGATGATACCCGAGAAAGAGTTTTCGCACTATGTTCCTTTGTACCCGTTAAAAAGGTATTTACTTTATAAAATCTTGACTTTTTAGAAAATTAGTTGTATAACGTTTTATTTAATCAATTATTCTTCCGGTTCTATAATGTACGCACATGTTTTTGTATATTTAAAATTCCAACAACAATATTTAAATGCTAGTACATGTAGCTGATGACAATGATTGAAAAGAAATATATCTAAAGAATATAATTAGTTTAAAAGACAATAGAGTTTAAAAATAAATTTCAAACAAGCCCTTATCAAATTAATTTTATTGTGAAAATATTTTTAAAATATTTTGAAATCATTTTCTAATTTTTCAAATTTTTAGAAAATGGTTTGGTTTCAAAAATTTAAAACTAGAACCAAACATGCTTTATGACCAGTGTTATCGGTCCTAGGTGTGAATTCCATCAGTCCAAGGCTAAAACCATCGGTCCTGGGTTGGAACTCCTCGGTCAAGGTGTGGGAGTCCCCAGTCGGATGTGGGAGTCCTCAGTTGGGTGCATGAATCCTCGGTCGAGTGCGAGAAAGATTCCCCGGTCGGAAGTCGAACCCTAGTCAGATTCTAGCTAAAATTGGGCAAGATTTTCTTAGTCAAAAATCAAACCTCGGTTAACTTATGGCTAAGTCTCGGTTGGAGGTTAGCCTTGGACTAACCCTTCTCAGTCGTCAAGAACACCAAACTGGAAGTTTGGTGATTTTGTCTGAGGATTGGATCCTTTGATCCAAGAGTATGGAAAACTTCACAATATTTTTAGGATCATTTTACATCATTCCGATGTTTCATTCAATCGAGATGATGTTTCATATAATCCAAATATTTTTGTCACCAAAAACGGGTTTATATTTTTTAGGCTTTAACGAAACGTAAGGAGCTCGTGAATGACTTTCTTATGCTTCATATAGTTGAATGAAACCAAAACATTAAAACTACTTGTTCATTTTGACCAATTTAAGAACGAGAATTTTTATTTTTATAAAAATTTTAGTTTTTGATCAAACATTATCGGGATGGATTAAAACTGATCCAAATAAGTTCCTAACATCATTAGAAACATGTTGAAAAACTTTATGGGTGGCTGTTCTTGAACAATAACTCAAGAACATATAACCCCATTTTGGAATTTTTCAAATTCAAATTTAGGCTCTAATCTAGGTTGATTGATCGGGTTTTGCTTAAGCATAAAGCTTACAAACAATCCTATGATCGTTTTCCAATAAAAAAATGAACAACCAAGCAATATATGAAACTAACAAAACCAAAAAATAAAATTTCAATCTAAACTGATAATTCGAAATAAAGTGTGATTGGAAGTTTACTTGGAGTTGGAGAACACTCCTTAACTCAAAAGGAAGCTTTCTAAATGCTTGAATTAGAACCTTTATGCCTTACACAAAAATTCGAAATTTTCAAAAAAAGCCTTAAGTTTTAATGTCATATTTTATATAGAGCTTGATTGAGTGGGGGAAACTTGATCTATTTTTTTCATTGATCAAGTGGGCTAGAATAAGTCAAACAATCATTGACGACGTTTTGACTATTCTCTGGTCAGTTGCCAGTATATGCAGTAATGATGCTCCTAGGCGTAGAGGAAAAGATCACCGGAGTAGGGTGATCATTTCACTTTTTAACGAAGACGTTAAGGGCGCGCGCGTGAGAACGTTGGGCATTCCGTCCACATCCCGTTAGCGCTCGAGAGTTTCGTCCGCGTTGGAGCAGCGGTTTGGTGATCCGCTGCTTCGCGAACGCGTCTTCCTCCATTGCAGCGGGCGATGCAGTGTGTTCTTGGGCGTTGGATGAGGATCCAGTGCTCATCCGAAGGCTGTGGCTTCTGCTATTCTTCTGAGTTTCGGGCACACATGATCACATGCAATTTTAAGTCTTGAAGCTTATTTGAAATTGATTTTTTTCAATCATTTTTTTGCTCCATTTTCAACCTACAAAATAAAAAAATAAAATTAAATATGACATTTATTTTTCCAATTTATTTTATTTTATTTTTGTATATTTTTGTGGTTTAATAAATGATTTATTTGAGTTAAAATGGATACAACATTTATCCTAAATTATTTATTTTAATTCTTCTTGATTTTCTTAAAATTAAATTGGGATAAAATGAATACAACATTAATTCCAATTTATTTTATTTATTTATTATTGTCCATTATTTTAATTAATTAAGATTTAATTATGACAATAATTAATCCAATTAATTAATTAATGATGCCTTGACCTTAATTTTAATTATTTTGATTTTATTTATCAAAATAATTATTTTAAAATTCATAAATTGGGGTATGAAAAATTTTAGTGCTTACAACAATTAACAAAATTATTTAGATAATTAATACTGATAGAGTTTTAGTTTTTATAAGGTGTAATTGTCAAATTAAGACTCCTTATTGGGCCAATTAAAATTTTGGACATCTTCTTTCAAACCTCATAACGTAGACTTTTTAGAGAAATTGGAGCAAATGACCTTAAAGATCCCCTTATTTGCATCTGTGGTCACCGCATAATTTTTATTGCGCTGGTGATCACTTTATATTTTTTTGACAAAAATACCCCCATCAGGTAACGCGATGGGCCTTCACGTTTCGCGAAAAGAAGAGGTTCTTTATATAAATACTCATTTTTTTTTATTTTGTTATTTTCCTTTCTCTCTCTTCTCTCTCTACTTCGTGTTCTCTCTCGCGACGGCCACGACGACAGCGACGGAACCCTATACGAACACATATACAGATCGACGACCAAAACCCGTCCTAATATCATGTGTTCATCTTATTGTTCATTATACATATTGATTTATGTTCTTATTTCCATTATGTTCATCTTCAAATCCTAAACTATGAGGTTGTTCTTATTGTTCATTTTATTGTTCATCTTATTGTTCATCTTGTTCATATTGGTTTTTCATCTTTTCGATGATGATATTTGCAGATGATGCTCTGAATCGGTTCCGTTTCATGGAAGATTTGTGTGATCTCGGGAAGCGGCACGATCGTCATGCAAAGGTCCATTGCGTTAAGCGAAGCGGCACGGTCGTCACGCGAAGGCCCATTGCGTTACGCAAAGCGACACAGCGGTCAAGCGAAGAGGCACGATCGTCACACGGCTGACGTACGTGCTATGACGGAGTTGTACTTAGATTTGTGTAAAACACCAAATTCGATTTATATTATTTTTCAGCTAAATGAAGAATGTTTTTCTTTGTTTTGTTTGATTAAAGAATCTGTCATCTGCTCATATTTAGGCCTATTTGTCTGTCTTTCCTTATCAGTTAAGTTTCTAACTATGGTTGAGACTTTTGCTAGGGTTTACTTAGTATTTAAGGGCTTTAATTTGGATAGGTTTAGGGTTATGTTGAATATTGTGAACAAATATTGTATCCTCAACTCTATCAATCTTTTCTCTACTATATTTTCGTCTCAGTATATAGGTGTAAATCTCAATCGATTTGATATTAATTTCAAATAAACTCATTTTCAAATTAAGAATCTATAACTTACAGTAATTAAGGTTATTTGAAACAACAAGGCCTTATAAATTGCTCAAAAAACAATTGTCACAAAGAACCAAATTTGAGATAATCCAACAATTAGATAATCATTCACTAAAACCAGTGAAAAAGATACAACAGAAATAAGTGTATTATTAATCACCTTAAACAGTTGCCTTTCTAGGCAATCTTTGAACATCAAAAGATACAAAGAACATTGAAAAACAAAAACTTCCAACAAAATCCGAGTCAGAAGGAAAAACAAAATTCCTAAGGGATGACCCTTCGCTACAAGGGATGGGCATTCGCGTGACGACCGTGCCGCTTCGCGTGATGCAATGGGCCTTTGCGTGACGCAATGGGCCTTTGCGTGACGACTGTGTCGCTTCGCGTAACGCGATGGGCCTTCGTGTGATGACTGTGCCGCTTTACGTGACGACCATGCCGCTTCGCGTGACCACAATGCCACTTCACGAGACACGAATCTTCCCTAAAATGGAACCGATTTAGAGCATTATATGTAAATATCATCATCGAAAAGATGAACAACCTAATAAAATAAAGAGAGAAGCTAGGGTTTCTTATTAGTAAACCTAAATAAACTAAATGTAATGAAAGAGTTAATATAGTTAATGATTACAATAGACTGAAATACCCTTAAGTGCTAATAAATAAAATACCCTTGAATGCTAATAAAGATAATAAAATAATATATCTAACATCCCCTCTCAAACTCACGATGCAACAATAATAAGAATTGAGAGTTTGCCAGTTAGAAAACGAAAGCGGGAAACCGAGTGCGCTTTTGTAAATATATCAGCAATCTGCAAAGGGGAAGGAACAAATGACAAAGTGATGGTGTGGTTTGTAGATGATGATGAGTGACATGACAATCAATCTCGATATGTTTGGTTCGCTCATGAAAGACGGAATTTCGTGCAATCTGAATAACACTCTGATTATCGCAATGTAGCGGAGTAGGGTGAAAAAGTGAAATACCCATATCAGCAAATAATCGACGTAACCAAACAATTTCACAGGTAGTCGAGGTCATGGCACGATACTCAGCTTCTGTAGAAGACCGAGAGATGACATCTTGTTTCTTGCTCTTCCACAAAATACACGAATCACCGAGGGAAATATAATATCTAGTGGTCGACTTGCGATCCGTAGGATCACCAGCCCAATCCACATCAAAGTAGGCGCGTAACTCTAATGAAGACGTGGAAGGAAACATGAGACTATGAAATTGAGTGCCCCGAAGATACCTGAGAATACGAAGAACGTCAGACCAATGAACTGTAGTAGGGGTAGTGACAAATTGACTAACCACATGAAATGCATGTGCAATGTCTGGGCGAGTTACAGTAAGATATACCAAGATGCCAACAATAGTACGATAAAGACCAAAATCCTCCAAATGAGTTCCATCAGACAGAGAATATCTAGCATTGGTCTCAAGGGGTGTATCAATAGTTCGATTGTCGCTTAGTCGAGCGCGCTTAAACAAATAAGCAATTTACTTTGATTGAGATAAGAGATAACCTTTAGGAGAATAGGCTACCTCAATTCCCAAAAAATAACGTAGCATGCCTAAATCTTTAATAGCAAAAGAATGTGCCAACTCAGACTTAAATGTTTTAATACCATCATGATCATCACTTGTAATAATCATATCATCAATATATAGGGATAAAAGAATACGTCATGTCGTTGTACGCTTGACAAATAAAGTTGAATCATGGTGACTAGGAAGAAATTCAAGCGAAGTGATCACAATAGAGAATTTTGTAAACCAGGCATGTGGTGCTTGTTTGAGACCATAAAGAGCTTTGCGAAACTTACAAACTTCACCAAGCTGATGAGGAACACCCGGGGAGGCATCATATAAACCTCTTCATGAAGGTCACCCTTCAATAAAGCATTCTTCACATCCATTTAAGAGATTTTCCATTGGCAAACCGAAACAACAACAATCAAAGTGCGAACAATCGTTATTTTCGCAATAGGAGCAAATGTTTCCTCATAATCCATGTCATACTCTTGAGAATAGCCTTTAACAACAAGTCGAGCTTTGTATCGTTCAACAAAATCATCTAATTTTGTTTTAATCTTGTAGACCCAACGAGAACCAATAACATGTTTTCCAGACGATAGTGAAACCAAATCCCATGTATGAGTCTGATATAAAGTAGTAAGTTCCTTAGCCATAACAGTCTGTCAATGGGGATCACGAATTGTCTCTCTATAGGATGAAGGCTCAGAAAAATGATGAACGTAAGTGACAAAGGAAGCAAATGAAGTAGAATAAGAGGAGAACTCAAAATCTGGAAGTTTAATAAACTTACGAATGCGAGTGGAGTGATGACGAGAAGGATCCACAGTCTCATCCGACAATTGGGTGGTTGTAGGAATAGGAATATGGGAGGTGGGTGTATCGTGAACCAAAGTATCAGATAGATATTCATCGGGCTCCATGTCAAAGGGATCAATGCAAACTAGATCTGTTTGGGTCATATGATGTGAACTAGCAATAATAGAGAAAAATGGAATGTGCTCTAAAAACACATCAGGACGCGAGACATACAATTTTTGACTAACTAGATCAAAACAACGATATCCATTTTGACCAATGCCATAAAACCCAAAAAAACACATAAGGAAGACCGGGAAAACAACTTATTACGCTCAACATGTGGTCGAAGGACAAAACAAATACAACCAAAAATACGTAATGAGGAATAATCAAGTGAATGACCATATAATTTTTCAAAAGGGGACAAACCAGAATTATGAGATATTGACATTTTATTGATCACATTAGCAGTAGTAAGAAATGCTTCTCCCCGAAACACACTAGGAACTTCGGCTGATAGCATGAAAGAACGAGCTATTTCAACAAGATGACGATGTTTTGTTTCAGTCACGTCATTTTGTTGAGGAGTGTCGGTACATGAGGTTTGGTGAATGGTACCATTAGAGGCAAGTAACTGAGAGAAATCATTAGAGGTGTATTCACCCCCCAAATCACACCTAAAACATTTAATGAATGAAGAATATTGAGTTCTCACAAAAGCTCGAAAATTGGTGACTATAGTGAGAAATTCAGAACTACGTTTCAAAAGATAAATCCAAGTATAACGAGTGAAGTCATCAATAAACAAAATATAATATCGAGAACCTCCTTTAAATGAAACAGGAGAAGGTCCCCACACATCAAAATGCACGAGATCAAATGGAGCAGTGAAAAAAGAAATGCTTTTATAAAAAACCAATACTGAAAATTTAGCCAATTTGCAACAACTACAATCTGAAATGTCATGACTTTCTAAACAACCCAAAACTCCAGTAGACACTAAAAGCTTTAAACGAGATCCAGAAACATGACCCAAACGGGAATGCCAAAGGTAAAATTCTGAAGATGAACGATTCAAACGAAAGATGACAAGTCTATGTTGGAGGCAACAACATCTGATACTTTGAGTTCATCTAAAACATAAAGTCCTAATTTCCTACGGTCTGTCCCAATCACCTTTTATGACCATGGGTTCTTAACACAACAATTAGAAGAAGTAAACAAAACTGTGAGACCAGAATCACACAATTGACTAACAAATACAAAAATTAAAGAAAGATTGGGAATATAATAAACATGTGGGAGAGAAAAAAAGGTGTATGTACAAAACCAATTCCTGCCAATGACATTGGAGTACCATCGGCAGTCATGACGAAAAATGATGGAACATAATTAACTGAAACAAATGAGTTAATTTTAGGAGACATACGATGAGATACGCCTGAATCTAATATCCATAAGGTAGACGATATACCTGAATTATCAGACGATGACAAACCTTTATGAGAGGAGGCGGACATGGCATGAGGCTGTGAGGTGAGGAACTGCTGAAACTACTCAAACATATATGGATCCAAGGTCGGAGCAGCAGTAGTATTACCGATATGCGGTGGGTGATAAGTCCATTGGAAACTTGGTGGCGAACGTTGTTGTTGAGGTGGTTGTAATTATTGTTGCTGTTTATTCTTATTCACCAACTTCAGACATTGAGCTTTCCAATGACCCTTCTGTTTGTAGAATGCACATTCATTTATAGAGGCTTTAGAAACATGCCGATTTTGATTGCTAGCAACAAAAACAAATGGATTTGTAGGCGTAACAGATCCCTTGTCTGTTTTAGACCTGAGTCGAATTTCCTCCGCTAGCCATTCATTGACAACAGAGTCAACAGTAGGAAGAGGTGAGCGATGTAAAATTGTTCCATGTAGTCCCTCAAAGTCATTTCGAAGGGCCATTAAAACCTGTACTAAACGTTGCTCTTCTCGACGAGCTATGTAGAGTTCAAATTTTCGCAATTCTGCAGACTCAATGAGGGCTAATTGATCCCAAAGATCAGACATGGCAGAATAAAATTCTTGTATACTCTTATCATTCTGCTGAAGTGCGCGAATGTTTGTCTCTAGCTGATATTGTTTAGCGAAATTCAACTGCGTATATAGCCTGGCCAGATGATCTCAAACTTCCTTAGATGTATCATATTTGGCCAACTGAATGCCAATAGAGTGGATAACATAATTGTTAATCCACGTAATAACTTTCGAGTTATTTGTCTCTCAAATATCAACCAAATCCTCATAATCACTCAAATTAACATCTATAGGTTCATTCCGCAATCCTGTTACATAATTCCAATAAATTTTCCTCGTAGAAATTTTTTCATAACATAACTCCAAGTAATTTTTCCTATCTAATTGAACACTAATGGACTGAAGCGAATCATCTCTACGACCAGACATGGTGAAAACAACAGCAACAAATACGAATCCCAAAATATAATGACACCACAAATACAGAAGTATGAATATAACACAAAACGACACGATGATGAAAACAGTAGCAACAAAAATATAACGACACCACAACTGCGGAAGCACGAATATAGCACGAAAAGGCACGATGCGGTACAATGCGACACAAATATAAATATCCAAACAATCTAACTAATCAAAAGGAAGCGAAATCAAAAGAATATCATTGACGATTGTAGACTTCAACACCAAATCTAGATCGGAAGCTGTAAATTGAAGTTTTATGTTGAACAAAGAGAATTCATAAATGGAGACTTTGATACCATGATGAAATAAAGAGAGAAGTTAGGGTTTCTTATTAGTAAACCTAAATAAACTAAATGTAATGAAATAGTTTATATAGTTAATGATTATAATAGACTGAAATATCATTAAGTGCTAATAGACTAAAATACCCTTGAATGCTAATAAAGATAATAAAATAATATATCTAACACAACCAATATGAACAAGATGAACAATAAGAAAAATCTCATGATTTAGGGTTTGAAGATGAACATAATGGAAATAACATAAATCGATATGTATGATGAACAATAAGATGAACACATGATATTAGAACGAGTTTTGGTCGTCGATCTGTATATGTGTTCATTTAGGGTTTCGTCGTCGTCGCCGTTGCGAGAGAGAGAGAGATCCGGCGGAGTAAAGAGAGAGAAAGAAAAATAACAAAATGAAAAAATTGAGTATTTATATAAAGAATCTTTTCCCTTCGCGAAACGTGAAGGCCCATCACATTACGCGATGGGGTATTTTTGTCAAAAAAATATAAAGTGGTCACTAGCGCAATAAAAATTATACGGTGATCACGGATGCAAATAAGAGGATCTTTAGAGTCATTTGCTCTAATTTCCCGACTTTTTATGGTTAAAATTGTACAAACAATATTTTGTCTTAGCGGTTTCAAACGTCATTAACTTATTATTTACGTAACATTTATAAATAAATAAAAAATTTATGTCATTAATTTAACTATCGAATTTCAGTGATTTATGAATTTTGACTACCGAATTTTAAAAATCGGTAGTCAAAACCCTTCATTTTTTAAAATTCATTAATTAAATTATTAACATGAATATTTTATTTATTCATAAATATCACGTAAATAATAACGTTGAAAACCGTGGTCAATTCCGTCTTTTTTATATAATATATCAATTTCAGACGCATCGTAATATAATTTAATAATAATAATTTTGAAAAAAGTTATGTTAGAGAATAAATCCTACTAAACAAACAAGTCCTAATTGAGTCACACATGAGTCAAATAAGAGTCAAGTCCAAGTCAAGGATTGATGAGATTCTCTTTACCCTACTTTTTTTTTTTCTAGTCAAATTTACAATTAAAAAACTTTGAAAATATTTAAAAAAAATGTTAAAACTTTGGGTAAATTAATAAAATTATAAATAATTGCATATTAAATTAATTGTATATAATTCTCATTGATTTTCTTAATATGTAGTAGTTAAAAAAGTTGAATAGTATTAACTGAGGGTAATAAATGTTACTTTTACTGTAATTAACATCCCATGAAAATGTAAACCGTAAATTCTTGCTTGAGGTCGCCCCTTTCTTTACCTTTGCCCTCTCTCTTTCACCATCTTCGAATCGAATCCGCCATGGAAGCGAAAGAGCTAAGCTTGGAACCTCTCGAAGCAGGAAAGACTGTAACAGTAACAGCACCAGAAGAAGAAGAAGAAGAAAAGTACGATAGAGAAGGCGACGATGATGACCAGTCCTTGGAAGTTGATGATGATGTTCGTCATGTGAAGGATGGAGGTGAAGAGACGAGGAATAACTCCGAGTTAGTCATCTTGTCGCCTTCAATAGACTCGGAGTTGTCTAAAGGTAGTTTCTAGAACCCTATTTTTAATTTCCTTTATGTTTTAGTTGTCGGATAGTCATTTTCTGCATTTGATTTCAGTAGCTCATCTCACGTTCTCTCTGGTGCATGTTGTTAGACTCATGCGTATTTTCACCATATCTTATTATTCATGATTTGATCAAATTTATTTTAACAGATGTGCCGGTTGACAGTGCTGTTCTTGGAATTCCGGAAAAGGTTCAATTGAAGGTTAGCGATTTACCTAGTGATCATATTGTTATTAATGTCTTTTATTGATTCAACTCATGAACTCTAGTTAATATACATAAGGATTCAGCTCACAAACAGTTTGTGAATCTAGAACAGTGATTAGACTAATCAGGGGAATGAAATGTAATTTGAAACTATCATAGGTTATCTTGGAACCAATCTCTGACTGGATTTGTTCATATTTTTTTACATCTAATCAGGAGGCTCTCGAAATTTTGCCAATCAAATCTTCACAAGCTCTGGCAAGGTGTCCAAAAACCTTATGTGCTGCACCTTCAGTGAAAATACCATCGAGTGATGGCTATAATTGGCGAAAATATGGTCAGAAGCAGGTGAAAAGTCCTCAAGGTTCAAGGAGTTACTATAGATGTTCACAGTCGAATTGTCATGCTAAAAAAATTGAGTGCAATGATCAAACGAATTGTGTTATTGATATTATCAACAAAGGTGCGCATAATCATGAACAGCCTAAGAAGACAGTTAATAAGGAAAGTCGACTTGCATTATGTGTTACACAGAGCAGTGCAGATCATCTGGTTAGTATGCTGAATGACTTAGATCAATCTTCTTCATCGAAGGAGCCTATACAAGAAGCACCCAATACTCCAGAGAGTACGGTGCAGAAATTGACTGGTCTAGTTGAGGTAGGTGAAGGTGGCACCGAAGGGCATATTGGCAAACCAGACAGTAAAAGAAGGCTAGTTATATTATTGGTTTTCTTTTTCAAGAGTAAATTTAAGCTTCAGTCTTGCATATTGTTAATGTTGGTTTTATTTTACTTTTCCTAAAACCAGAATGAAGAAGAGTGATTCTGGTCATGTTGATTCTTCACTGAAATCAAGCAAGAAGAATAAATTTGTTGTGCATGCTGTGGGTGATATGGGAACTTCAGGAGACGGCTATAGGTGGCGTAAATATGGACAGAAAATGGTGAAGGGAAATCGGCATCCAAGGTGTTAACCTAACTAAGAGCTTGTTCGATGAAAAAGTGGATTATTTGGGTTAAATGACTAAATTGTATTTAATATTGTAAAATGCTATAAAAAGTAAAGGGTATTTTAATATACTAGTTCAAAGATAAAGGGCTATTTTGGATTAAATTCAAATAATCCTTAATCAAACAATGCCCAACTGTTTTTAGATCTCTTAAATATACTGAATTTGTACAAGTTCTGAGCTTTTAAGGTTTTTCTGTTTGTATTCAGGAACTACTACAGGTGTACATCAGCTGGATGTCCTGTTCGAAAGCACACAGAAAGAGCTGTAGATAACCCGAATGCCTTGATAATAACATACAAAGGAAATCACGATCACGGCATGCCTGTGCCCAAGAAGAGGCACTGCCCACCTGTTGCTGCTGCAACTTCTCAACCAAAGAAATCCAAAACATTATCCGAGTCACTGGAGGTTGCGGAAGAGAAGGCGTTTGAATCAGCACAAACCCTTCTTAGCATTGGTTTCGAATTAAAGCAGTTTTGAAAAAGGGATTTGGTTCGGTTGAGTTTGCTTGTATATCTAATGCCATTGTAGTAGTGGTTACTTGTTCTTTTTCCCTTGTAGAGTTTTTTCTTCTATTTTGGTATTTAAGACTTTCTTGTTTGAAGTCATTCTGTTGTAAGCGGGCTTGTATGTTGTAACTGAGATGGATGTTTTTTTGGTCATCCCTGAGATGGGTTGTTGAGAGCATATAATCTTATACTTCTTTGGTACTTGCACTGTCAATTTTTAAGAGATGGATGCTAATTTGTTTTAATCTATTGAAAAACATGTCAGGTTAGCCATCTTAGTCCACAAGGCCAGACTTTATAGAGGAAGAATATGTCCATTGTCCACTCTTGCTCACATCTTTGAATAGAGGTGAGAGCAAGCTTGATGATCTTCTTTTGTATTTGTTTTGCAGGTATCCAATTCAACTGATGATTCTGATTTGGAAAGTAAGCAAATGATAAATGTTTTAAATTTCTTTAACTTACCTAAATTTTCCTTTCATATGTTTATCTGTTTTAAACTGTGCTTCACTATGTGTTGTGGTTTATAGTGAAAGTCTCAAAGTTAAAAAATTGTTCAAATTTCATGGTATTTGGATAGTTGGAATGTAACCCAGTTCGAAGCAAACATATCTTTTGGTTATGTACCAAGATTGTTTTCTTACTCAATACAAATATTTAGAAATAAAACATATTTTGTTCTCTTGTTGAGTAATAGTCAACTTGCCCTGTTTTTGAGATTTAGCCATTTGGATAACACAAATGAGTCCTAACGTTCATGGTGGCTAGCTCAAGCCACTCTCTTTCTCTCTCACACACATACACACTTGAATCTTGATTGTGTTTTATCTACTCCATTGCTCTTAATATATAAATAGAGGCTCCCGCAGGAAGAATGGCCGCCATTGTTGTATCTTTAGCTTCCTCCTCGTGCCGGTCTCTTTCCACTCTCCACGTTCCATCCACAACTTACTCTGTTTTCACGAAATCGCAATCTTTCCCTCTTTTGGGTCTATCGCTTGGCGTTCTTCCATCCTTGCGTTCTCAGGTAGGAGGAAAACGCATGGGGCACGTCCTTGCTCAAGCTAATCTCGGTCTTACGCAACCTAATAACGTCGAACCATCCAAGGTCTGTTTCTCTCTCTGCTCTTTAACAGTTTAATTGTTTACTCTGATTTAAATTCTAAAACATTATGCTTGTGGAAATTCTAAAAGATCTCGTTTGCTGCGAAAGAGATTGATTTGGTGGAATGGAAAGGAGATATACTTGTAGTTGCTGTGACAGAAAAGGATTTGACTAAGGATGAAAGCTCAAAGTTTCAGAACTCGATTCTGAAAAAACTAGATACCCATCTGGGCGGTTTATTGTCTGAAGCTTCTCTAGAGGAGGATTTTACTGGGAAAGCTGGACAGACCACAATTCTTCGGCTTCCAGGTCTCGGATCGAAAAGAGTAGGGTTGATCGGCGTTGGGAAGAGTTCATCATCAACCTCTGCTTACCGTAGTCTTGGTGAGGCTGTAGCTGCAGCTGCAAAAGCTGCTCAGGCTAGCAATGTCGCTATTGTGCTTGCATCTCCTGATGAACTCTCAGCTGAATCAAAGCTTACTATTGCCTCTGCAATTGTCTCTGGTAGAAAAACAAAACTTACAAATACTTCTTCATGATGCTATAGTCACTTTAACTACTATAACTTGGTTTCATTAGGTACGGTTTTGGGGACTTTTGAAGATAGTAGGTTTAAATCTGATTCGAAGAAACCGAGTCTGAAATCCGTAGACATTGTTGGTCTTGGAACTGGATATGAGTTAGAGAAGAAACTGAAATATGCGGAAAATGTTTGTTCCGGGGTTATTTTGGGAAAAGAACTCGTAAATGCACCTCCCAATGTGCTTACCCCTGCTGTACTAGCAGAGGAGGCTTCGAAGATCGCCTCTACGTATAGCGATGTTCTTTCTGCGACGATTTTGGATGAAGAGAGATGTGTAGAATTGAAAATGGGCTCATATCTGGCTGTTGCTGCTGCTTCTGCCAATCCTCCTCATTTCATCCACTTATGTTATAAACCACCTAATGGGCAAGTTAAGATGAAGTTGGCTTTAGTGGGCAAAGGCTTGACTTTCGATAGGTCATTGATTCTTGTCTTGATTTTATTTATTTATTTATTTTAAATGAATTTACTTTGTTTTGTTAAATGGAAATTTGGCGTGCTTGTAGTGGAGGCTATAACATAAAGACGGGACCTGGTTGTTTAATTGAGTTGATGAAGTTCGATATGGGCGGTTCAGCTGCAGTGTTAGGTGCTGCCAAAGCTCTTGGTCAAATTAAACCTGAAGGAGTTGAGGTGAGTGATTATAAACCAACAAACAGTTTGGTTGCTTTTGTTGGTTGAGAATTTGCTTTCATTTTGTTTTTCTTCTTTAGGTTCATTTCATTGTTGCTGCCTGCGAGAATATGATAAGTGGAACGGGTATGAGACCTGGAGACATCGTGACAGCATCTAATGGGAAGACCATTGAGGTAAACCGACACTTCCTTTTTATAACATATTTGTGCTGAGTATGATCAAGTAGTGATCTTTTGTTTACATATGATATTTTATCGACCTTAAATTTAATGCTAAAGTTGAATGTGTTAGATAAAACTGAAAATTAAGTGTCAAATTAGTTAAATGAATAAAAAATAAATGTTGAATAAACAAAATGAAAATATTTGAATTTGAACTCTTCATAGTTAAATACCTTTTTTACCTTATAGTAACTTAATTTTATTAATTTACATGGTTAAAATTGTCTTTGGCCTTACAGATAGTTATTAGAATAATTTTGAGAACCAACTATGTACCTTTTATGATCATAACATAGGTGAAATATGGGTTAATTTTTTTAAGAGACCGAAAGTCACGAGTTCGATTCTCACTTGGAACACCTTAAGTTGAAGTGGGTATCATGTTAGCATTCTACATTCAAAAAAATGTGGGTTAATTTGATTTTCATGTTATTTGTTTTGTAGATTTGACAAATCCTCTAATTGAATACCAATTTGTATAATCAAGTCATGTTTGTTTTCACGTTTAGAAAAAATAATAATAAATATAAAAAGTTGTCTTTTGTACTTGTTACTATATTATCTTGTTAATTACTGAATTCAGATGGCTTTTCTAACTTCAACTTTTAGCTTCATTTGAGTTGAATTTATTACAGTTATCAAATGAATTTAATTCAATCAAGCATTTAAATTTTTGGCTATTGGGTTCAGGTCAATAACACTGATGCAGAAGGCAGACTTACTCTTGCAGATGCTTTGGTGTATGCCTGTAACCAAGGCGTTGACAAGGTATGAGGTTCATAACAAGACCGCGTAGATCTTATCAATCTTCAAAGATGGTGCTGATTTGTTTTTTCTTCTGCAGATAGTTGATCTTGCAACATTAACAGGAGCATGTATAATTGCTCTTGGACCCACAATTGCAGGTTCAATTGACATTAAGGGATTTTCTAGTTGTTTTTTATATGATTTTCTTTTAATTTCCTATGAATGTTGTATAATCAACAGGTGTGTTTACACCTAGCGATGATCTAGCAAAAGAAGTGGTCTCTGCTTCTGAAGCTGCAGGGGAAAAACTTTGGAGGATGCCTATGGAAGAAAGCTATTGGGATTCTATGAAATCGGGAGTAGCTGATATGGTTAATACTGGTGGCCGTGCTGGTGGAGCTATCACTGCTGCTCTCTTCTTGAAGCAGGTATTATTTATCATCGCTTTAATCAAATATAGTTATCCTCAATCATCTCTTATTTCATCTTGTTGTTGTTTCTGCAGTTTGTTGATGAGAAAGTTCAGTGGATGCATATTGATTTGGCTGGACCAGTTTGGAATGACAAGAAGAAAGGCGCGACTGGATTTGGGGTTTCCACTTTGGTTGAATGGGTCATGCAAAACACTTCGGCATCTTGATCTTATAGAATTGTCATAGATCAATAATATCAAGAAGAAATAGCTGGAGAAAAAATACTTGATACTTGATACTTGAACATTATTATTAGAGATCGATAGCTTTGTTTTGAATACACAAGTTCTGTAGCTTTGGGTCTAGGTTTGAACAAAATAATTTTATAAATTTATTTTAAAATATTTATATTTTCAAAGATATGTGATGAGTTCTTAATAATGATATATATATTAATAAATTTAATTAATTTTTCCTGAGTTTCCAAACAAAAAGAAAATTTGTTTATTTATTATTTCATTAATTAATTATATATCAATTTTATTTATTTGTCTAATTTTATATATATTTATTTTACATTTATGAAGTTTATTTCAATGATTTTATTATTATTTAGATAAGAAACAATACTTGAATTATGATGATGAAGTACGAAAATATATTTAAGACCAAGAACGAATCTAACTTAGAGCAGCTTAAGCCCACCCCAAGTTCATGAGAAATTTGAGCAAATGATATAAAAAAACAGGGTGAATTGCGTTTGGTGAGAGTGAATAAATTAAATAGCGCTAGTGACCTTTTTTTTTCTGACGAAAATGTCCCTATTGCGTCACGCAGGTTGCGTGACGCAATTTTTTATTTTTTTATTTTTCAAAAAATTTTAATTAGGAAAGTTTTTGGACGAAAATGCCCCAGTTGCGTCACGCAATCGCGAGACGAAAAAAAAAATTAAAAAAAAAAATCCGGTTGCATCACGCAACTGAAGTTGCGTTACGTAAGAATACAATTGTCATTAAAAAAAGAGGTAACCAGCGATATTTAAATTATCCACCCACACTCACCTCCCTCCCCTCGTTTCACCACATTTTTTGGGTTATCTGTTCAAATTTCCCAAGCTCATCCTATTATATATATACTATTTTTTTAAAAAAAATTCAATAGCAAGCCTAAATAGTTCCATGAGAGAAAATGAGGCGATGAAGACTATTGGTTAATTGACTGCCTATAATTTATTTTTATTTTTTACTTTTCTTCTTCTTTTTATTCATATACTCTTTTTTTAATATATATATATCAACTTATATTTAAAATTTTGAAGAAAATATAAAGTTATTATTTGAGAC
Source organism: Impatiens glandulifera (assembly GCF_907164915.1). NCBI lineage: Eukaryota > Viridiplantae > Streptophyta > Magnoliopsida > Ericales > Balsaminaceae > Impatiens > Impatiens glandulifera. The sequence continues at coordinate 23,250,676 of NC_061870.1, forward strand.
ATTTTATTATATTAAGATTAGATTTAAAGAAAATTGTGTAAACAATTTATTTTTCATATAGACGATGTTTAGATGGTCGATAAAGAGATTAAATATTTTTATTTTTATAAAAATTATCTATATTAGAGACAAACAAAATTAATTTTTATCTCATAATTCCTTATATGGTCATTAGTTATAAATATATAACTTACTTATTTATAAATTTAAAAGTGTTACAAATTTTTATTTAATTTTTATCTTTTAATATATTATTTTTATGTCATACTACATGAGAGTTTGTCCTTCGACAATTCTTTATGTGAGGTATATCTTCAAATATTATAAAAATTTAAGTTTTATGTGACAAAGTTTAAGTGAATGTTGTATTAGTTACCTATTCGTTAATGTGGAAATTTGTAATTCAATTATCTTAAATTACATTTTTATTTATTTTTTAAAGTCAATTCCAAAGGTTTTTTTCATTTTGTTTTCTAAGTTCACCCTAAATATAATTCATGGGTCCGTCCCTGGCTAAGACATAACGAGATTAAATAGATCAAACTCAAAGATGTAGTTGAAGCCGAAGACTCTTTTATGTGAGAATGTAGAAGAGCTGTAGTTGAAGTTTGAAGGCTCTTTTATATGAGAATGAAGATAAAAGAGGGAGGTGACAACTAAAGATTATGTTAATTTCATATGAGAATGGAGATAAAAGAGGGAGATGACAACTTGAGATTAGAATAAGAGAATAAAGATAATAAAAAGGGATTAGGTTTAGAATATATATAGGTGGACAACAAAGTGAGCAGATGAGAAATTAGGTTTAGAGAATAAAGATGAGGTGGGTTGTGACTGCTGAAAAATTAGAGTTAGAGAATATAAATGAGGTAAGTTGTGGCTAAGAAATTAAGCTTAGAGAATGAATACTGAATTATTATATATAATAAATAATAAAAAATGAATTCGGTTTTCGGATTGGTTTTAGAGTCAAACCCCAACTCAAAAATCGAAAATATAATTCGAATTCGGTTGAATATTCGGTTCAGACCAAATACTAATAATAAGAATTAGTTATTTGCGCACTCTCGATCTTTATCTATGTCTTCTCTGTCTCCACCAACTATTCTGACATCCTTCACCTCGCCATTCTCCGGTTATCCTCTTGTGTCATTCATAGCTTGCCCCAACAACTCATTTTTTCTAACTTGGTATGCTTAAATGGTTAATTTAGAGTTTTAGTCTATAAAATTTAAATTAAAAATTTTATTCTACAATTTAATTTAGAGTTTTTTCATGAAATTTAAATAATGGTTTTATGTTCTTTGAAACTAAAATTAGGACTTTTTAAAAGTTTTCAAGAAATTAATTGAATAATGTTTGATTAGTATCTAATGAAAAATTTAAGGAAACTTTTAGTCGAGAAAAACGAAGGCTTTTAAACACCCCCACTAAGTTCAGAAAAACTTTCTCAAAATCTTATACGGTATGTAATTTGAATTTTGTATTCCCTTCTAATAAATTTTTTAGCAACATTTTTCAAATATCATACTAATTTTTAGCAGATTTATTAAATTCATACATAATGGTCAAGAAAATTTGATGGTCATTAGAGATGTGAATCAATTATGTATTTGTGATTTTATGGAGTTTGTTGAATCACCGAGAGACAAAAATCGGTCTCTCTTTAAGTTTTGGTATCATGGGGGTGATGATGATTTAAGTTCCTTCAACACTGATCATGATGGGTTAGAGGTTGTACAACTTTGTAAGATTTGTAAGAGTTATCTAAATGTTACTATTTACTATAACCTTGATGATGCACTAAACCAATTGAAGTTTCGTATTAACTTGATACCTCTACAAATTCTAAATGTTACTATTTACTATAACCTTGATGGTTATTAATTTTTCAAATAACCAAATTTTTTAAATAACATGGATCCGAACAAGGCCTTGTTATTTGAACTAAAATAAATAAAATTTGAGCGAAGATAAAAATATAGACTCTTGACTAGGAATGACAATATATACCCGTATGTCTGATATACGTGGGTACCCGATGATTGAGTTCGGATATTTTAAATCGGGGTGGGGTCAGACATGAAGGGGATAAGGTACCCGGTTGGGTATGGGATTGGGGATGGAGAGTATGCGAAACCCAAACCCGATACCCGATTATATTAATATTAAAAGTATATTTTTTTTATTAATGTTTAATGTATGACTTTTTAAATGTTTCATCGTTACAATTATCATCATTTAATTTGGTATTATCTACCCTTTAATCCAAATATATCACAAATACACTACACTCTAATTTAAAATTTTATATTCCCACAAAAAATATTTTTTTACATAAATTTTAAACTTCAACTTTTATTTTAATAATAAAATATTACTTCACTCTCATCCTTCTTCATATTCAATTTATAATGTTCTTTTTATTTTTATTCTATTTTTTTGTCCACTCTAGTTTATCTTTTTTAAGATCTACAAAATAAGTATGCAGGTAAGTAATATTTTTATTTTTATTTTAAACATGTCGATATTACTATTTTAAAAATTATTAAAGTTATGTTTCTTTTTCTTCAATTTTTAATCTTATAATTTTTTTAATCGGGATAATGGGGTACTCGTCGAGAATCAGGTACCCAATGAATTGGGGATATAAATAGAAGTAGAGTTACTTGTCGGATTTGAGGTCGGGGTCGATTATTAAATAAAAATCCGGATTCGAGAATAAATACTTCACTGTCGACGGGTAGATTATCATCTATTTATTAAGATAAAATAATACTTATAACAAAAAGGTATTTGAAAAAGTTTTGAAGTTGAATACTAACTTTAAAAAAAAATTATCCATAAAAAAGACTAATAAAGTGAACATGTAAACAATAATTAAAAAAACTAAGAAGAAAAACAAACAAACACATAAACAATAGTAAAAAACAAATAAAATTATTCAAACTATATCCAAATCCTAATAAAATGAATTAAATTAAGAACAAAATAAATTAAATTTGGATTTAATAAATATCAGGTAAGTTTTGCCCATTTGTACACCCTTAGTATGAAATCATGTAGTCTTAAATCTGAATGGACTCTATTCTTTCTTTATTTTTTGGGGACAAAAATAAGATAGACAAGTAAGATTCTCAAATAGAAACTAACATTACAAAACCTCAAATAGAATTTAAGAAGATGAAATTCTAACTATTTCTTTCCAATTAGATCATCCATAAAAACATGAAAATACTACGGGAATAGACTCACAAGTCCCAAGCCTCAACTTTCTAACGACACCGACATAAGCCTTTATACCCACCGAATTCTATATGAGGTTCCAGGTTCCTACGATAATTGAGCAATAAATAAAAAATGAGAAGTCGTTTCCACCTCTTTATACCACATGGTACACCTATTGACCATCACAACTGGAACCCCACTTTATCAAATTGAACCAAGAGATCTTATTACACTAGAAATAGTAGCACAATTGGAACCCCACTTTATCAAATTGAACCAAGAGATCTTATTACACTAGAAATAGTAGTGGTTCACGCTGAAACCTTTGATAACTCTCCATTAAAGAGTGTCGGTGTTCTACCTTATTAGTATCTTGACAAGCTGAGGGACCCTAAAACCTTAAAGTGATAAATCACTATCTTTGGAATTGAGTCTTTTCATAATTAAACCATGTTGATTCATATTGAATTTTAAAAAAAGAAAGGTATTTAAGAAGTAATGATTAATTATAATATTGATAAGATGGTTTTTTTTTATTAATATATAATGATAAAATGAAAAATAATAATTTAAAGTAAAAAAATATTTTAATATTTTAGTTAATGAATTAAGTGATATAATAAATAAGAATGAAGTGAAATAGTGTTTAATTATGTTAAATTATTTAAATAATCCTAGTTAATCATTTTCAAAACAAATATAATTTGATTGTAGAAGATTTTCTTTTTTAAAAGGCAAACATTTTAAAAAAGTTACTTTTATTTTCAACTTTGTATTTTTTTTAAAGAAAATTGAATTGTATCAAAATAAAATTTTTCAAATGTAATAAATTCAGGAAATGATAAAAACAAATACTCATACTAATAAATAATAATAAATAAATAAATAAAAAGAGTCCTTTAATTCATTCAATCACCAAAATTCTAACCTCACAACAAAAATCATATCCTTAAATCCAACCTCTTTACAAATTGCAACCTCACAAAAAATAATAAAAATAATAAAAAAAACATGGGTTTGTCTTGTCAACTCAATAAATGTTCTCCTTGTTTTTATTCACCAAATATTTTTATTATGAACAAATGGACGGCTAAGATTCAGCCAGTAGTGCAAAGTACAAACCCTCCACAACGGTCCTGATTTGCCACATATTTCTTCAGTTTATTGTGGATGTTATAAATTTATATAATCCATACTCCCTACAAATATAATAGTGGACACTGAAATAGAAACAAAAAAATATTTTATCCGAAAAGGATTGAACAACAAATACTGCAATTCCTTCATCTGGGCAGGTACTATTTCATCTTTATATCAATATTGTTAATGTTAATGTTCATGTTCAATTACCCATTTCAACTACTTTATCAAACTTATATATTTTTTAGAAAATGGAACCGCCTTACAATGGAATTGACGATAAAAAAGAAGTTAGGAACAACGTTGGTGAAATTGTGACAGAAGCCAATATAGTAGAAAGAACAGCTGAATGGGGTTTAAAAGTGAAATCAAATGTTGGAGAAGGTAGTAGTTTTCATGTTATAGGAGGAGGAAGTTCTTCTTCGGTTTTAGTCGACAACACGATTAGTTCGTCGGGAAGAATGTCTGATGATTCCGATGTTGGGACCGGATTAGGAGTTCCTCGAGCTTCGCAGGAACTGAAAGATGCTTTGTCTACTCTTCAACAAACGTTTGTAGTTTCTGATGCTACTAAACCTGATTGTCCTATTGTTTATGCAAGTAGTGGCTTTTTTACTATGACCGGTTATTCTTCTAAGGAAATTGTGGGTAAAAATTGGTAAGTCACTTTTATTTACATGGAAAGTTTATTTTTTTGGTTTGAAGAAAAAAAAATATCATTAAAATCTAGATGGGGTCTTCATTAAACATAACAATTAGTTTCTAGAATTGTTAATTAATTAGTTTTTTAGTCACAATTATTTTACTTATCTTAGGGTTATACCTAGTCAAAACTCAGATAAAATGAATTATGTTTAGGAGACTATAGTAGATTTTTTTAATTTATTTTGGTTTATTTATATAGAGCGAATGATAAACTCAACGAAAAAATCAGCGAAAACAAGTCAATGAATCCGACGTGGTTTGCCACGTTGCCCCATGTCTTGAAACACTCGTTTCGGACAAAAAGAAAATAATTACAACGAGGACTGCGATGGTAACGATCATAAATTTTCAATCAAATAAAATTCTCATAAAAATATCTTTGAGAATGAACATGGTTTTAATTAGTTTTGTAAATTACAAAACAAAATATTAATTTTTAATTGTTTTTTATAAATAGACTTTTAATCAGTTTCTAAAAGTAGTAAATTAGTTTGTAATTACATTTATTCAAATTCACTATTTTTTTCTATAAATTTTCAGTCTTCTTCTTCTTCTTCTTGCAGCCGATTTCTGCAAGGGGCTGAGACGGATCAGAAGGAGGTGGAGAAAATTCGCGACGCCGTAAAGAACGGAAAAAGCTACTGTGGGAGATTACTTAACTTCAAGAAGAATGGAACTCCTTTTTGGAACCTTCTTACCGTTACTCCGATCAAGGATAACACTGGCAAGACCATCAAATTTATCGGGTATAAATAAAAACAACACTTGTCTTTATCAATGGAAAGTTACTAGAACCTTCTCACCTGTCACTCCGATCTTCTTCTTCTTCTTCTTCTGCAGAATGCAGGTTGAGGTCAGTAAATATACAGAAGGCGCAGTTGATAAAGCATTACGACCTAATGGTCTTCCCAAATCACTTATTCGTTATGATGGTATTACAAAAGATTCGGGATTTTGCAATTTCAAAAAATAAGTTGCAGATTTCAGCTTACATAGTTTCTGGGTTTTGATTCTACTTGTTCTTCTTATGTCAGCTCGTCAGAAGGAGGAGGCTTTAGGATCAATTATAGAAGTGGTTCAAACTGTAAAAGATCCTAAATCCTATATGCAGTCTCTAAAGAACAAGAATGAGAAACCTGAAGAGCTGAAAGAGTTCACTATTAATGGTTCTCCTCCTCCTCAAGTAGCTGAAAATTGGATAATCAAAACACCTTCTAGAGACAGTCCTCTTTGGGATCCCAAAAACTCTTTATCTCGTTCAAGTTTACAAGAATTTGGTAAAAAATCTAGAAAATCAAATCCAGCTTCCATAATGAGGTAAAATGGCATAATATTGGTCTATACAAATTGCTTCTTTTGCCACCGTTTTCAAAGAAGAATTGAATGTGGGTTCCTCTTACAGGTTAAAAGGAAAATCTCTTAGCCATTATGGAGGAAAAAGTGAAAACATACCAGTTGTTGAGTCGGAGATTTTAATGACAGATGTTGTGGAACGAACCGATAGCTTAGACCGTGCTCCAAGAGAAAGAGATATACGCCAAGGAATTGATTTGGCAACCACGTTGGAAAGGATTGAGAAAAACTTTGTCATAACTGATCCTAGACTTCCTGATAATCCAATTGTAAGTTAAACATCTAAAAAGAAAAAGAAAATGAAGGCATCAAAAGTTGACAGCTTTTACTTCTAATATTACAGATTTTTGCTTCTGATAGCTTTCTTGAGTTAACAGAATACACCCGCGAAGAGATCTTAGGAAGAAACTGTCGGTATGAGTTAGTTTCTAAAGTATCTATTCAATTATGATAGCTCTTTGCCTTTTTAACAAGAAAAAAAAATGCAGATTTCTTCAAGGACCTGAAACTGATCAAGCGATTGTTTCAAAGATTAGAGATGCTGTCATACAACAAACGGATATTACAGTTCAATTGATCAACTACACTAAGAGTGGTGGGTGATTCATTTGCTTCGAATATTGGATTGTTCATTTCATTTTTTTGGTTTGTTTAACTTATTTTTAAACGGATTTCAGGAAAGAAATTCTGGAATCTCTTTCACTTGCAGCCTATGCGTGATCAGAAGGTTTCCTTCTGATTTTTTTTGTTTGTTTTGGTTTGTAATGACGACGATGATGCTATTTTCTAGTCATGTGATGATTTCAGGGAGAACTTCAATACTTCATTGGTGTTCAGTTGGATGGAAGTGATCATGTTGAGCCATTGAGAAACCGTCTCTCAGAACAGACAGAGCTACAGAGCGCCAAGATAGTATGTTCTTTTTGTATATATAAATTCCTTTTTGTGAATCCTTTTTTGACATAATTTACTGTCCCAGGTCAAAGCTACTGCAGAAAATGTCGACGAGGCTGTTAGAGAACTTCCCGATGCCAACTTGGTAAGGTACTCTTCTTTCTGGCATTATTTTGGTTTTTGTTTTGTAAAATGCTGTGGTTATGTGAAAGAAAAAACATGTTTTGATTGTTTCAGAGACCTGAAGATTTGTGGGCTATTCATTCTAAGCCTGTTTATCCAAGACCTCACAAAAAGGACAATGCTTGCTGGTCAGCTATTCAAAAGGTTAAGGGTGAAAAAATTGGATTAAATCATTTCAAACCCATCAAACCATTGGGATACGGAGATACGGGCAGGTAAGTTTGAACGGTAAAAATCTTGATTTGGAGTTTTATTTAAAAGAAAATTGATTTTAAACATTGTTATGAATGATTTATAGTGTTCATTTGGTGGAACTAAGAGGTACTGGTGAACTTTTTGCTATGAAGGCAATGGATAAATCTATGATGTTGAATCGAAATAAGGCGAGTGCTATAATTTTATTTTTTATTTGTACAAAATCCACTTTTTATGGTTGATAGGTATTCGGGTAATTGTTTGTTTCTCCATAGGTTCATCGGGCATGCATTGAAAGGGAAATAATTTCGCTACTGGATCATCCTTTTCTCCCTACTCTATATACATCTTTTCAGGTCAGCTTATTGGGACTCGTTTGTTAGACGACAATTGCTCTCTCGCTTCTTAATGTTTTCTTGCTGTCTGATCAGACATCTACACATGTGTGTTTGATCACGGATTTTTTTCCGGGTGGAGAGTTATTTGCATTGCTTGACAAACAACCTATGAAAATGCTAAAAGAAGAATCTGCTAGGTTTTATGCAGCAGAGGTTGTCATTGGCTTAGAATATCTTCATTGCTTGGGTAAAAAAAATAAATTTTAATTCCTAACACATTTGTCATAAAATCTAAGGAACGTTCCTTGTTTTAACGATTTTTTTTCCAGGAATTATTTACCGGGATTTGAAGCCTGAGAATATTCTACTTCAAAGGGATGGCCATATCGTGTTAGCTGATTTCGACTTATCATACATGACATTGTCTAAACCCCAAGTATCTATCTCAATCATATCATTCAGATTTTGATATTTTGGATTAAAGTATATACATTTGTCAACTAATCTATTTAAGCAGTTGCAAAATAAGTTGCATATTTTACACAACATATTAATGTGTCGCTAAAACAACTAAACTTTTGCAACAATTTTCTATAATTGAAAAAAATGAGTTACAAAACTAGTTGTAAATTGCAGTTTTTCTTCTAGTTACTTGTTTGGTTGAAATCCACTACTATTTTTTTATGTTGAAAAAACAAATGTCATTAAATGACAGATTTTTATGTACTGGTAGATTATAAGGACTTCTGGTACATCATCGGGTAGGAGAAAGTCGAGGAATGAACCGCCACCAATATTTGTTGCAGAACCGGATTCACAATCGAATTCATTTGTGGGAACGGAAGAATACATTGCTCCGGTAATCCAAATGTTGTTTCTCAGATAGCAAACAAGCAGTTATCAAAACCCTGGTTAAAAAAAAAAAAAATCTAAATTGGTTTAATTTAAATTTCAGGAGACCATTACTGGAAGTGGGCATAGTAGTGCTGTTGATTGGTGGGCACTTGGGATATTTCTATATGAGATGCTTTATGGAAGAACACCATTCAGAGGGAAGAACAGGCAGAAGACATTTGCTAACATCTTGAATAAAGATCTCACCTTTCCAACTAGCATTCCTGTAAGTCTTGGAGCCAGACACTTGATAAATTCATTGTTGAATAGAGATCCAGCCAGTCGGTTAGGATCTAGTACCGGTTCTAATGAAATCAAACAACACCCTTTCTTTCACGGAATTAGTTGGCCGCTCATTCGCTGCATGGTAATTAATATTGTGAATAATATTCATTCTTTCGACGAAAATGAACTAAGAAAGAATTAATGTTGTTGTTGCAGGAGCCGCCACCGTTGGATGTTCCACTTCAGTTAATTGATAATGATCCTAATGCTAAAGATATACAATGGGAAGATGATGGAGTTCTTATTCATCCTATGGAGTTTTAATTTCTAGATATCCTAAGAAGCAATTAATGAACTGTTTTGTTGTATTCTTTCCTTTGCAGACATGTTTTTCCTGATCTACATTACAAAATGAATAGGAAAATGGAGGAAAGAATGAAGAACCAATTTTATTTATCATAATTTTGTGTAACTATTTAAATAAGTAAAAGGAAATGAATTTTGAATATGTTTAGAACTACTTTGGAGGGTGAGTATTCTTGGGGGTTGCAGTTCCAGAGATGACTTTAGCGACGTCTAGGGCAGAGGCCTCGGGTTTTTTATTGGCACACAAGGCGAAGTAACCGATTGTAGTGACGAAAGCCAAACCGATAATGGCTTTTTTGACAGGACTGCCTGCGGGCAACTTTTTTGTCTGGTGGAGAACTTCTGTTGTTGATTGTTGTGCTCCTGGAGCAGCCATCTTTGGTGGTGGTGGTGTTGATTGTTGTGCTCCTGGAGCAGCCCTCTTTGGTGGTGGTGGCGCTGATTCGGTTGATTTCTTTCCTTGGTTCACCATTGTTGTCTGTCTTTTTTTTCTTCTTCTCTTGATTGGATGTCTGAATTCTGATTATGAAGATTGGATGAAGAGGAGATGGAAGGAGGAGAATGAAGGCTTGACAAATGGTGGGTGTAGCTTAAAATTGGTTTGTTCTTTTTAGGAAGTTTGAGGTGCTGAATTTGCTCACAAATTTCTAGCTTTTTTTTCACCATCTTTTATTGATGGAAATGTAACAAAGTATGACATGTTTCACTTATTGAATTTGTGATTTTTAATAATTTTAAAGGATTTTTTTACCATTCATTATATTTATTTTTCTATTTGAAATATGACTTCAAAATAAATTAATTTTACTTACTTTTAAATTTGTAAAAATAGTTCAATGAAGTGTCTAGTAACACCTTATAAAGATGACAGTGTCATTCTGCATGCAAAATTGTGTCAAATCAAATTGGGGTTTGAAAATTATTCATATTTTGATATATCGAAAATAACGTATACCGACAAAATCGGTACGGTATAGTAATATCAATATCGAAATTATCGGTACAAGTTTCTCCAAACATATTTGATGATTATTCAGGTTAACTCCAATTTTTTAAACTAAATTTAGTTTTTAAGCTTTTGTTGGATTCTAATCATATTAGAGTCTTAAAAACAATATTATTGGTATCATAATCGAGATTTCGGTATCGGTATAACTTTTCTTATTAATGAAGATTTCGGTATATTCTACGTATAAAAAGAATTATATATCATATATACATTCCCACCCGAAAGGGATTTTTCCGAAAGGGATTAAAAATACTTTCTTTTGTAATATTTTTTCTTTCGAACGATCTTCACTTCAACTTAATCTATCATTGATACCAACTCTTTCCAAAAGCTACCTTAATAGATTAATAATATTGAAAATATAATGCGAGTCTAGCTGTCCTAATTTTTAATATTCCCAGTGATAAACAGTCACCAGATTCTCAATCAAAGGGAAATAGGATGAATTAAGGTGCATATCCATTCACCAAAACACATTAAATAGTTAAACATGGATCAAGTACACAAAGTTGTAGAACAGATCAAGGTTTTTGAGTACGAAAAACACAGAACAGACAATCTCAAAGATGCAGGACATGACACTTTTTTAAGATACATTTCTCAATCACTTGAGCAATGTTTTCACGATCGACTTCACATTGAGCTTCTTCATATCCGTATAAGATTGGCCACAACCCACAAACATTACCGGCGCACCAGAAACATAAACCATAGAAAGTGCCGCTCCAACCTTCAATGTTTCCATCAAAACAAACAAAGGTTAGCCATCTGAGAGGGCACGAATAAAGGTACTATTCAATATAATGGAGGCTTATTTGAAACTGGCATATAAATTTTTCGATACAAAGAGACTAAATTTAGCTTTCAAATGTGGTCACATCATTGGCTTATAAGGAAAAACTTATGTTTTTGTATCTTATATGGAGAGAAACCGACAATAAATTTCTCAATGGATATTCAATGTCATGCTAAATTCAGTTTCCCAATGTGATCTGGATAATTCTGAGCAAAAAGAAAGAGCAGTTTAACTATAAGCTAGTATATGCATGGCTAAGACATGTTCATCGCAAGTTAATAGGTATTATTCTTGTTTTATATTGATTTTTTTTAATTGTTGACTCAGTGCCATCTAAAAGGATATTTAGCCAATCCAAATTAATAATATACCTTATCGTCGATAGTGTCAAACTTAGTCAGAAGGATACCATCAATCAACCTGGGATTTGGGGAAGCTGAGAGGTCTGCTAATTTCTGTAAGAACAAGTAGATAAGTTTAATGTTGGAAAGTACACCATGGACAATAAATAGACTATGTAATGAACATAAAATTATCTGACAAACCTGATTAAACTTTGATAATTGATCTACTGCATCATTCCCAACCAAGGCTTCACCGACAAACAGAACAAGATCAGGACTGTTGAGGTTTATAAGTTTAGACAATGCTCTCATAAGTGGTTCATTGTCCTGCACAGGTACAGAAATTTAAAGTAAAAATGATGTCCATTGATGATTCTGGATCTTACTTAATAAATTATAATCCATAGAAACTTCTATTGGTGTTAATACCTGCATTCTACCAGCAGTATCAACAAGAACAACATCTGAACCATTGTGAGTGGCCTCCTGAATTGCTTCCTTAGCTACGATTGCAGGGTCTTTCTCATAGCCTTTCTCAAAAATAGGAATCTAATGGAAAATAAAAGGTTAGACATCAGAAATTTTCCATAAGAGGCGAAGCTGAAAAGTAAGTGTTAAATGTGGAATACTGAATTTTAAGTGCCTGGAAAATAGATGTTGAATAAACCAAATAAAAATATATGAACTTTAAGTATTTAATATGTAAGTTGATTTGATTACCCTTATAGTAACTTAATCGGATTAATTTTGTGGATTAAAGTGGTCTTTTGTATGCATTTACTATATTACCGAGTTAAACTATCCATTGCAGTTGTTTTTTCTAGTTTAATTTGAGTTGAATCTAAATAGTTTTAAATAACAGTTATGAAATGAATTTAATACAAATAAGTACTCAATTGTTTAGATTAAATGATAAGCTGAGTTACTGCCTTAGTTTCTTCAGGCAATAGAATACCTGGAGTCTCCGTGCATGAGTTCTTAATTGTTCAACAGCTCCTGATCTGAACGTGTCACATGCAGCCATCATGACCTTAATATCATGCTGCAGAAGCCAGTAAGCAACCTGACAATCCAAGAAGAAGTTATAGTTCACCTTAATGAGATATGAATTCTGCAAAATGAAAGGATACAAAAACTAGTCAAAAACCTTTGCAAGGTTGGTAGATTTCCCAACTCCATTGACTCCAACAAAGACAACGACATATGGCTTTCTGTGCTCCTTTGCAGCATGCACTTCCCGTAGTATATCGATTGAACGCTTAGGAGTTAAAATACGGACAAGGGCCTCTTCCATTGCCACCTGGAGTTAGAGATTCAATATAACAGCTTGTTCTTTTGGAAACAGTTGTGACAGGAAAGATCAACACACTTACTTGAACAGTTGATGATATCCTGGTGAATGAACCAAGCTTTTTACCTTCCAGACTTATTGCTACAGATTCACAAAGCTTTTCAGCAATCTCCTCTGCCTACAACCAAGATTGCCAACGAAATTGTTAACCAATAGTGAAATGCTAAAGCCAATATAAGTCGTAAGAATGTAGACAAAATGGGAACTGCAGCATACCACATTTTTTGTCATGAGACGGTCCTTGAGAGCTTTCAGTGCAGGTTCTAGGTCAGCCTTATCCAAACTAGCCTTTCCAGCAATACTGGTAAAGAAGTTGGGGAGAATAAATAAGAAACGTAGAAATGATAAACAAACATTGGGGAAGAGAAAAAATGGATTACCTCTGGAACATGGATGAGAACCACCCTGTCTTCTTTGTTCCAGCCTTGTTTTCCTTTCCTGGTTCCTCCTCTTCTTCTGACTCACTGTCACTGCTGAATGTCTCTTCCTTGTCCATCATACTACTCTCACCTTGATCTACTTCTACAACAGTTATACTCTCATTTCCATTCTCAGTCATTGGATCAGTAAAATCTAACTTTTTCTCTTTAGGTGAATCATCCCAAACTCTATTCTTTTTTGTCACCTTTTTGTTTGGCTCTATTATGGAACTCTTCTTTGGAACAGTGTCTATTTTCTTACTACCTTTTTGTCTTAGCTTCTGTAACTTATTTACATTAAATGCCCCATTATTGGGACTTTCGTCTTTTTTACCATTAACAACAGGTGGTAGCTTGTCAACTCCAACATGATTACCATTTGTATAACCGTTTTCTATTTTCTTCACTTTCAAGTTTTCATCATCCGCACCATCACTTCCAGATTCACTGTCACCCTTTCTCGCAATTCCCCCAGTACTGGACTTCTGCACCTGCCCTTGCTTCTTGGCCAAGTTGTTCACAGGCTTACTGATCTGCTTAGACTTTTTCATTTCTTCTGCCCGCGCCTCAGCCTCTTTCTTAAGCTGCCTAAAAATGTCATCGAAATCATCATAGACGGTACGAGTTGGATCATAGATCTCTGAGAACTCTCGCTTCACCATAGCAAGCAGATCATCAACATACAAAAGATGGAGTATTTTCTGATAAACAGCAACAAATACAAGGCCAAGTTCGTTGTGGAATGTCCATTTTAGAGTATACGCAGCTCCAGGAGCATCATAATTGTAGGATGCAGCACCTGAACGCTCCTCCAAAAGACAAGACCTAATCAAGGTGTCAATGGGCGAGCCTCTAAGTGCATTACCAAGCTCGTTGCAAGTCCAGAGGATCAACCCTCCTCTAGTGAAGATCAGTAGCTGCTCTAACATTATTTTAGTCCTTCTAATACCTTGCCTGCAATAAAATCCTGAAAACCGGTTAGAAATAATGACATTAGAGTAAGGAGTGAACAGGAACAAATATATCTGATACAACCAGATAATAAATTATAGATTTAGGGTAAAGAGAATGGCCTAATAAGGCCAAAGGGGAGAATTAAGAGGGAAAAGAGGTGAGAGCATAATGTAACTTCTCATTTCATTTCACATATCTGATACAATTCATTTGAGAATATCTTCTAAACAACAATTACAAATCTTCCACTATCTTTGTTTACAAGCATACCACTAACCTATACTACTATTTATAACCTAACAATGGACCTTTTTCTGTAAGTGTGATAAAAATGAGGTTAGTCACATCACCATTTGAAAACAAAAGAGGTCATTTGTATTTTCACCGTTTCTTAACATGTGTTAAAAAATACTATATGCTTATGACTTTTGGAAACTCATTGACCACAAATTTGTTTGGCAAATTACAATAAAAATAACTCCAGGCCAGCTGATTGGACTGGGCTTGGGACTGGAAATCAGCAATTCAAGGTCTTTTCTCAACTTAAGAAACTTGGGATTTGATCAGGAGTAGATGCAACATGGTGAATTGGAGCAAAGTGGTCTGGTTTACTAAGGTGGTTCCTAGGCACCAATTCATTCTTTGGTAGACATTCCATGGAAGAAGAGCCTAAATAGCTACACCAATTAGACACTTTGCAAGGAATGTGATCTTGATCCTAATCATATATTATCCACGATATATCAATAGCCTAAAAGTTGTTTAGATCCTCCATCAACTTTTATTACACAGTTTTTCTTTTCAATACAAGGGAAAACTATGATCCCAACTAGCCACAATTTTTTTTGCCTATTGATGATAAATTGATTGTTTCTTGGTGAGAACTAGTTACATATACAAATTTACTAAAACATGATTTCATGACTATAAAAAGTGATAAAACCTAGATACGTTTGTGATCAAGTTGAGAATTTCCACATATGTACTTAGGGAGAACTATTAATAACCAGATAAACACACAGATCACTCCAATTACAAACTTTAGGAAACCACAAACTTATAAGGCAAGACGGCTAAATTCCAGTTACTACTATCAATCGTATGTAATCAATTTGGTAACGCTACGTTAGTCACATATTTTGCTAAAGTTTGAGGATAGGCGCAGAGCAGCAGCACACGATTAATGGAACATCGGTTGAAAGTTGAAAAAGCTTCTAATCGAACTAGATCCTTGTTTACATTTATGCAATTTGTATATTGCAGCTACTCATATCAACAAATAAACAAAAAAAGCTCGATGCTATAACTATATTTCGAATCTAATTGATCTTTCCGGATCTAACCAGATCGTAACATGCGTGAACGAAAAAACACCAGAAACCTATAAATTCAGCAATAAAACGAACGGAAATTGGCCGATAGATGATATTCAACGAGAATTCGCATGTTATATAAATCAAAATAATAAATTATATTCATAACACCGATCTGACCTGAGTTTTCGATTGAATCAGCAATCAATCTCTATCGGAGAAACAGAAGGAAAAAAATCAACCAAAATTGAAAGATTCGACGAGTAAATCTACAAATGAGGGAAGAGGAGAGAGACCAGAAAATAATAACCTCGATTGGACCGGCGGCTCGATATATATATATAGGAGAAATACGCGTATAAGATTAATGAAACTAATCCTTAGTTAAAATTCTATTTATGATTTAACTCATCTTATAAATAAATTTAATGATGTTTCTAATTTTAAAATAGACATCTTTAATAAATTTTCTCCTTCAAGTAATCACTTGCATTTTCTTTTATAATTGTTTATAGTTGGATGAAAATCTTTTTTTTTTCATTTTGGCAAGAATCTTAGGTCACCCTAATTATTTCATTTGTTTAATCTTCTTCATCATTTTACGACAAACTAAAATGAATTAATACTTAGATTTGAATTAATAGGATGATGTAACTTCTAAATTTGATGCTTTAAAAAGCTTTACGAAATTGTGAAATTTGAACGAATTCAAATAGACAAAAGTGCACAACTATATTTAGTGGAAGAAATGTTCAAATAATACCAACGATCGGATAAGTTTCTCTAAAGGTGTAAACAGTTCGGTTTATTGACCGAAATGCATATAAAAATTGTTGACGTCGATTTACTAAATTTCAAAATGTCGGTTTAATCGGTTCGGATTGAACGATTAGAGGATAAGTTTGATCAGTTTAATTGGTTTAATTCATTAAATTTTTTGTTAAAATAAATTAAATATATCAATATAATAACCGATGCTTATTTTTCTGACAAAAACATAATTAATGAATCACTAGCCTAATTCTTTTTTTTTTTAATTAAAAGAGGCAAATTACTTTTCTCACCCCTTCCATATTCCCACCCTTGTTCCATTCCTTAATTAACTCCAAAATTACTTATTTATCCCTATTATTTTTATATATTTATTTTTCTTATCTTATTTATTTTACTTATTTTATTTTATTTAATTATTAAATTTTTTTATTATGAAATATAATTAATTAATTAATTTTTAATATTTTTTTATTTAAAAGATAAAAAATCTAAAAGATATATAATTAATTTTAAATATTATATATTAATAATAAAATTATAATAAATTAATTAAAATAATATAATAATTTTAGATAAAATAAATATTTTAAAAAGTTAAATATGAAATATTTTAATAAAAAATATTATTAAAAATATTATGCAAATGTTATCGTTTATATTATTAAGTAAAACATTATATTTAATTTGACTAATTATTAATATATAATGTATTAAAGACTTTATCTTATTTTATTTATTTGTTAAATAATTTTATTTATAAAAAAAATGATTTTTATAAGTATTTTAAAAAATATATATATAATTAATATAATAAAATATTAAATATAATATTTAATACACATTTCAATATTTATATTTTATTAAATTAGTACACATTTCAATATTTAATATATTTTAAATAATTATAATATTTTTCCAAAAAAAAAATTATTATAATATAAAAAAAATAATATTTTATATTTGTAATTAAATAAATAAAGTTAAAAAAAACATATTAAAAATTAATTAATTAATTATATTTAATAAAAAAACTTAATAATTAAATAAAATAAAATAAGTAAAATAAATAAAATAAGAAAGGTAAATATATAAAAGTAATAGGGATAAATAAGTAATTTGGGAGTTAATTGAGGAGTGAGGACAATGGTGGGAATATGGGATGGGGTGGGAAAAGCACCTCCCTTAAAAGAGAACTAGCATGACACTACACGGTAGTCATAGTCATCTGCTTAAATTTAAAGCGCTTTCAGATGGAATCGAACCCGTGACTTTCTTTTATCTCTTAAATCGACTCTTACAACTGGACTACCTTGGTGGATCACTATCATAATTTTCAAAACACAAATACATTATACTATGATTTTTTTTTCTTACTGAACGTCACACTAGAAATGAGAAACGATTTTGAAATTAAATTTATCTACTTAATATCTTTGATATTCTACTAATAAGTTTTTACGTTCATATTCTCTTATTATTATTTTAAATATGTGTTATAAATGTGTTATGACCTAATAGTTATAATATAATAGGTCATTCTCGGTTTAAGGTTCAATTTTTGTTCTCTGTCTTTGAACAGTTTGAGCGGTTTTAATGGCGGTGAACTGACAAACTGAACCGTTGAATTTGGTTTGGCCGATTCAGTTTAATATTCTGTTTGATTTGAACGGTTTTGGTTGAGTTTGAATGGTTTGGTCGGTTTACTTACCCTTGAAGCTTCCATAATCTCCCTAACAGCTACTGATAGCAATCCTAAAGCCAATAATAGCTAGTAGAAAAACTCAAAGAATCTTCAAAAGCTCCCAACTGCTCTAATGGTGGATTTTAAAATAGTTGGTTTCACATCTAAAAATTGTTCTTCCTCTTCCCTTTGAACCTAGGAGAATAAATAAACAAATCCTAGGTCGGTTGGTTGATCGGTTGTCGAGAATTTTCAATTTACCCCTTTCCCCTTTAGAACTTCAACGGACAAATTCCCCTATCTCATGATAATTTTGGAGCTTCTTTTTAAAATGATCATTGTCTTTTTGGACTCTATTTGTTTACATAAAAGAACAACTATTAAATAGAAATAAAAAATTATAGAGATCAAATAAACAAAAGTAGGGTTAGATATTTAAAGTTTCAGCGAGACAATCAGGTAGTCAAATGATATCGGTTTTGTCTCGAATCACAATTGTTAGAACTTTTGCGGCGTTCTCTACAATTCGACCGATCTATATCTTTATTTAAACTTATCTGAAATACTCGTTTGAAGTATTTCATTTTGGTGAGATCTATTATTGTTTTTTTTTTTTAATTTACCATTACCTTTGAAGATTTTTGTATTAGTGAACTTTTAGGTGTTAGAGATTACTTTAGTGTAACCCACTATAATATATTGAGAGTGTTTTTAAGAGGTTTACGATTTTTATCCTTGTTAATTTTTATAATAAGATTGGTGTCTACTTGTGCTTGATTTTATTGAGTGTTGTTTGGTTTAATTTTGTTAATTATCTTATTTTGACATAAATAAAAATAATAATTATTCCACATTTTTTATTATTATGTAATTTTTTCCAACAATTTTGTCATGGTCATATAATTTATTTCAGATCTGAATATGACCCCAAAATCAATTGAGAGTTAACTTAAAAAAAAAAAAAAAAAAAAAAAAAAAAAACCAAAATATTTTGTTTTGTTGATTGTATATGAGTAGACAAAGAACATGTGTAGAAAGAGAGGTTGTGATCGGATGTTGTGCCCAGTTGACTCGTGGATTGATCAACCAAATTGAACTGAAACCACTTAAATTAAATTTATTATGCTTTTCTTTTACCAAAAAGATCGGTTCGGTTGGTCCGGTTGGTCGGTTCAACGCCAACAAAACTATTCAAACAGACTAAATATTTAAATAAGATAATAACCAAAATTGAACATTAAACCAACCATGATAGTAATGTGTTATAACTATTAGTTTATAACACACATTTAAACTAATAATAATAGAAATAAAAATATCAATAACTTAAATATTTAAAAAATATTAATTTTTATTAGTAGTAGGCACAAAATTGTAGACTATTTTAACATATATATATATATATATATATATATATATATATATATATATATATATATATATATATATATATATATATATATATATATATATATATTTGTGTTTTGAAAATATGAGTAATTCATTAATTATGTTATTAAATTTCATTTCTAGTCTATTTATTTATTTAATAATATATTTGTAATACTTGGATTTATTTCAAAACATTAGGAATTTAAGAATTTAATTGTTATAAAAATATGGGTTTCAAATTAATTATTTATTTTAATTATATGCAATTTACACCGTATAAGACATTTTTTAAAATTATTTATTAGTTCGATATTATTTAAAAATTATAATTATGGCCCAAAAAATGGAGTTGTTAGATAAATTCATACCGGTTCAAATAAACCTAACTTAAACAAACTTCCTACGCAGGAACAAGGAACCGGACCGGATGAACAAAAGAAAACCAACTGAAGAAACCGAACCGGTCAAGCTACCAAACCGATCAAGAGTATTCGGTACGTGACCGCACAGAGGAAGGATCGGCCAAAGCCTAAAAGCCAGATCCATCAAATAGCCGATCAATCCTCAAGACAAACATAACCGGAATAAGCCCGGTCACTTCACTATCAAAAGATATTCGGCCAAGTCAAGCGGCCAACCTAGGCCAAGTCAAGAGGCCGACCTGCACAAGAAGACACTTTGGGTATCTGTTGAGAATGATACCAAAGGAACAGACTGAATACTTCCATATCCATGCAAGTCTGAGGAAAGACTGTAGGCTGCAGAAAAAAGTACTACCGGATCTTTCTACTTCGGGATAAGCCAGAAAGGAAATCTTCAAAGTACAGACAACTGTCCAAGCAGACAGTGCCTACATTGAGTAAAAGACAAACCCGGCAGGTTTGCTTTACAGACCGGCAGGTCTGAAACAGGATGCCAGGTCTGAGATTGACCGTCAGGTCTGAGGAGAAGACCGCAGGTCTGAAACACTGAATCACTGCATCTCTGATCAGCCAATCAGATTCAAGGCTTCGAAATATGACCGTTGGCATATTTCACCTATAAAAGGAGGCAGTTGCAGAAGAGTAAATGCGGGACATCAGGGCAGTTACTAAGTGAGACAAACATTGAGATAACAAAAGCTAAGTGCATTTACTACAAGTGATAACAGTGTGGTATTCTAAGAAAGCCTAAGTGCTAAATTCTAAGTGTGTGTGCTACAATTTCAGTGTGAATTGTAAGAGTGTCATCGAGCAGGAAATAAGTCTCGATCGAATTGTATTTGTATTCCTTAGTGAATATCCTTCTCGCGGTTTCGAGAGGAAGGGGTGACGTAGGAGTTTTATCTCCGAACATCCATAAAACTCTGTTGTGTTATTTACTTTCTGTTGGCTTCCTTACATAACCAACTAACTTAAACCATACCGCTCCAAACCAACTCCATACTGACCATACCAAGTATCCAGATTGCCGAAACCGACCCACCATCCTTCAAATCATCATCATCCGAAACCGACTCCGCCTATCATACACGTGTACCGCTTCAACTTGAAAGCAAACCTCTTCCGCGCTTGAACCTAGTTCAAGGGTTTGTGACAGATTGTGTAGTATTGAAACCCCGGTGTTAATCTCTAACCGGATTAATCACCACCCTACGAGTGAGAACCGCTAACCAGTCCAACCCCCGGTCCACCAGCGGCGACCTAGATCCTAACAATTGGTATCAGAGCAGTTAGTTTCAATACTCAAGCAAACATGTATCAGGATAGGCCTCCAATGCTAGAAGGTGATGATTTTGCCAACTGGAAGGCACGCATGCACCTACATCTAGTCACCTTGGATGATGAAATGGAATCCGTTCTAACCGAAGGACCGATAGTCATTGATAAAGACAGAAAAGAATGGACAGTTGATGATAGGAGAAGGAACAATCTGGACAACCATGCAAGAAACCGGATCTCCAACAGCGTGGACAGAAATACATACTGCAAGATCAGAGATTGCAAAACCGCGAAGAAGACTTGGAATACGGTCATCCAGATCTTTGAGGGAAATGAAAGAACAAAGGAGAACAAAATAATGGTGGCCACACAGAGGTTTGAAAGCATCAAAATGAAACCAGGGGAAACTATGAAGGAATACAGTGACCGGTTCACTGGTGTATTAGATGAGTTAGCAAATCTGGGCAAGAAATACGACAACAAAGAGGTCATTATGAAGGTCTTGAGATCTCTTCCGAGTGCTTGGGATATAAAGACGATGGTCATGAGAGAATCAAAGAGTCTACGTAAGATGAAATTATACGATGTATTCGAAGATCTTAAGGCATATGAATTCGAGATGAATTCTAGAACTGAAGAGGAAGTCTCGGCCTCAACGTCAACCAGAGCACTGTTCACATCTACGGAACCGGCTGCACCTGTTCCTGTTCCTATATCTACATCTGCACCGGTACCGACTCCTGCACCTGCACCGATCAGAACCGCCGAACAGTTTACTGAGGACGCCATGGCAATGCTTGCACAAAAGTTTGGGAGGTTCATGAAAAGGAGCCAACCGACAAACAACTACTATGGTGACAAATCCAATATAAGATGCTATAACTGTAACTGTATGGGACATTTTAAGTGGGAATGCAGGAAACCAAGGAGAGATACACAGAAACCAGACTATCAAAATAACCGGAACAACTATCAACAAACCGGTGAAGGAAGTGAAGTACCGAAAGCACTGATAGCCGATGATGGAGGAAGCCTATGGGCTCACAGTGACAGTGACGATGACCTCACATGTCTCATGGCAAATGAGGAACAGGTATTTGACTCTCCTTGTGATGAATTTACTAAAGATGAGTTATATGAAGCATTGAATGACATGGTAGAAGAATATAAGAACCTATTGACCATGTTACCTAAGCACCTCAACATCAAAACCGATCCCATAGTACTTATCCCAGTAGAACCAGAGGTACCCATCATAACCGAACCGGAAGCCATACAACCTGATGACACCCATACCCTAGAAACCGAATTAGACCCTAAGATCGAACAACCTAGTGAGTCAACTAGAGAACTAACCGAGAAAGAGAATGCCAGATTTCAGTATACGATGGCCGCCTATAGGAGATCTAGCGATATAGTAAAGAACCTGAATAAAGAATACAGGCATCCACGTTGTAAGAATGGCCTAGGATACACAGAAAACAGATCTAAAAACCGAAAATCCATATGGAAAGCAAAGCTTACAAAAGGAAACCTTCCCTTTATAAAATTCCTTAAGAGCACCTGTACAGCTGAAGAAGAGGAGACCGCGTATTATAGGGAAGAAAAGACAAAGTATGACTATGTTGGCCCAACCGATTCATGGCTTGACCTTGAGAAAAGGAAAGCAGAAGTCCTCAAATATAAGAAAGACTTCCCTGAACCACGTAGATCAAACTATAGATCATCAAACCAAAGACCATCATCATTTAGGTCATCTGTAGGGAAACCGAAATACACCAGACCAAGTGTGAGGAGAACAGTTGAAACTTTAGCAAAGAAGACCGTTCGATTTATCAAGGTTTGGGTACCTAAGGGACTAATCGCATGTGGACCCAAGTAAATGTGGGTACCAAATAGTTGTAAATATGTAATTTTTGCAGGATCCAAAGAAACGGCTAGGAAACTCTGAATGGTTCTTGGACAGTGGTTGCTCCAGACACATGACCGGAAATAGCAATTTGATAATCGACATCAGATCAGTAACCGGTGCTCCTATCACTTTCGGTGACAACTCTAAAGGTAAAACCGTGGGCAAGGGTAAGATTGTCCATGGTAACCTAACTATTGACAACGTACTTCTAGTTGAAAACCTACGTTTTAATCTACTTAGCATTAGTCAGATGTGTGATGCCGGATACACAGTAGAATTCCTTAAACATGCATGCTTAGTTAAGAACTCTCAAGGAATAGTACTACTAACCAGAAATAGGATAGGTAACATCTACAAGGTAGACTGGAAAACTAGAGTAGAACACCCTATATGCATGATAGCTAAAACTGATCAAACCTGGCTATGGCACAAAAGACTAAACCACCTAAACATGAAAACCTTAAACTACATTCGTGGTAAGAAATTAGTTGAAGGCATCCCAGATATAGTATTTAACCAGGATAAGGTTTGTTCAGCGTGCCAGATGGGTAAACAAACTAGGTCATCGTTTAAGAGCAAAGGAAATCTCCAATCTAGCCGATGCCTAGATCTTCTTCACATGGATTTATTTGGACCGATTCAGGTCATTAGTCTAGGCGGTATGCTCTACACCATGGTAGTTATTGATGATTATTCTAGATATACATGGGTCATATTTCTACCATCTAAACGTGAAACGGTATCAAACCTAATCAACCTCCTTAAGCGTTTGCAAAATGAAAAATCAACTCGTATAAATTGCATTAGAAGCGATAGAGGTACCGAATTTACTAATAGCACATTAACTGCATATCTTGATGAATCCGGCATTAGACACGAGTTGTCTAGTGCTAGGACTCCTCAACAAAATGGCCTGGCCGAGAGAAGAAACCGGACTCTCAAGGAAGCCGCACGGTCCATGATAGCCGACTCCGGCATTGCTCAGAAATATTGGGCTGAAGCTATCAACACTGCATGCCATACACAAAATCGGTCTTTGATAAACAGATTTCACAACAAAACACCATATGAGGTTTATTTTAACAGAGTTCCCAAACTTAAATACCTCAGGATTTTCGGTTGTAAATGTTATATTCATAATAATGGTAAAACCCAACTCACTGCTTTTGATGCAAAGACCGACACCGGCATTATGCTAGGATACTCGTCGGTAAGTAAAGCATATAGAGTATATAAAAATAGAACTGCAACCATGGAGGAAATAATTCACGTTGTTTTCAATGAATCGGTTGAAAGCAACACTGCTTCATGCTTTGATCTACATAATAGACTGGAAAATAACGATATTCATTCTGATAGCGAAGATGAGACCCCGGTCTTCAGGGGATTTGTCCATGACCTAATGGGTAATATTGATACCCAGCCGGATCAAGCTGTTTTACAGCAGGAAGCTGACACTTCGGTCCAACCCGAGGAAGCCGGTCGGTCTGACAATCTTGGTCAGCCTACCGACATGTCTAGCCTTGATCAATTAAACGGTAACTTGGTAGACACCCTTGAACTGAATCTCAGAAGAAATAGTAAACATCCTCCTGAGCAAATTATAGGTGACCCTTCAGAACCTGTTCGAACTAGGAGTCAACTTCTGGAAGGATATTTTAACTCTGCTTTTATATCCCAGATTGAACCGAAAAGAATAGATGAAGCATTGTCAGATCCGGACTGGATCTTGGGAATGCAAGAAGAACTAAACCAGTTCGAGAGTAGTAAAGTCTGGTACTTAGTTCCCAGATCGAAAGATAAATCGGTCATAGGAACAAGATGGGTATTCAGAAACAAACTCAATGAGGACGGTTTGGTCACGAGGAACAAAGCCAGATTAGTGGCTCAAGGCTACAAACAGGAAGAAGGCATTGACTTTGAAGAGTCATTTGCTCCTGTAGCCAGGATTGAAGCCATTAGGATTTTTCTTGCATTTGCTGCTTTCAAAAATTTCAAAGTTTTTCAAATGGATGTTAAAAGTGCATTTTTGAACGGTGATATACGTGAAGAAGTGTACGTTGAACAGCCACCCGGCTTCAAGAACGCTGCACTTCCAAACCATGTATACCGGCTAAACAAAGCTTTATACGGTCTAAAGCAAGCACCAAGAGCCTGGTATGATACACTAACCGCATTCCTAGTAGAGCATGATTTCACCATCGGTTCGGTGGATAAGACCCTGTTCAAATTTGAAAAGAAGGAACATATCCTACTTGTTCAAATCTATGTAGATGATATTATCTTTGGTTCCACCGATCCAAAGCTCTGTGATAAATTTTCAAAAATGATGACTGACAAATTTGAAATGAGTATGATGGGAGAATTAAGTTTCTTCCTAGGTCTTCAGGTTAAGCAACTCAAGGAAGGAACATTCATCAGTCAACCGAAATATACCAAGGAGCTTCTAAAGAAATTCGACGCAGACTATGCAGGCTGCAAGATTGACAGAAAGAGCACCAGCGGAACATGTCAGTTCCTTGGTGACCGACTAGTATCATGGCATAGCAAGAAGCAGACATCCGTGGCTACATCAACCGCAGAAGCTGAATACTTGGCGGCCGGAAGTTGCTGTTCTCAACTTCTCTGGATCCAACAGCAACTGAAGGATTTCGGCATCACGGCCGAAGAGTCTCCAATTTTCTGTGACAACACAAGTGCCATTGCGATTACATACAACCCGGTTCTCCATTCTAGAACCAAGCACATCGATATAAGGCATCATTTCATTCGAGAGCATGTCACGCTGAAGCATATCCGGTTGGAATACGTACCCACCGATCAACAAGTAGCCGATATCTTCACAAAGCCTCTACAGGAAGCTAAGTTCTCTCAATTTAGACTTACTCTCGGTTTAACCGACATCAGTCAGATCCTTCCTAAGGATACTTAAAAGGAAAACCGGCTTCGACAGATAAAACAGGTAGTTCTTCTTAAGCTGCTGATCTTTGAATTCTCAAGATGCCTATGGAAGAACCGCCCAGCCCATCAGACAGAGTAAACCGACCGGCTACTTGGTGGAAACACCAGCTAACCGCATCGGGATGAACAACTGATGACTGACCGGTTCGGAAGCAGGTCATCCTAGATTATTTGAATTTCACAGATGTGGAACAACTACCAATGTTTGTAGATGTCTGTTCTGAAATGTTGCCTTTTCAAAGAAAACTGGTCGCGCCTAAAAAGACGTGAAGATCTTTTGATATCTTTCATGGTTCAGGCCTATGACCGACACCTAGACTGCAAACATACCCATTTTGGTGAAAAAAAAAAAAAAACCTTTTATCCTGCAGTTAATACATGTCATTCCATTTAATGCCTGGACAATAGGTTAGCCCCTAAACTAGTATTTAAGAGAGGGCAACACTCACCACAAAACTCACAAGTCACAAGAATACTCTCTCACTAAGGCAAACTAACCATGTCTCAATTCCCAAACATCCTCCAAGTAGATTTTGAATCCTGTACCGGTACCGAACACTATGAAGTGTATCGGATGATTAAGAAGTTAGAAGATACTGGTCTCCAGTATTTTTTGGATGATAAGCAAATCATCTACCCTGCATCCGTTATGGAATTCTACTACAATGCCAGAGTATTCCGGGGAACACCCCATTTTGAGACCCACATCCAATCCAAAGTTGGGGGGGTAATTTTCGACTTCACCGAGCAGGACTTTGGTCGGTGTTTTAGTCTGCCCAAGCAAGGGATCACAGATCTCAATCCCCCTGCAGACATTAAGGCTGAGGTATCCCTAGCCTTTGCCCGGTCGGATGAACCTGTCAATGATCATGGTTCTAAATCTCTCTTGAGGGCTGAGTACCAGCTCCTCAATGATGTGTTAGGAAGGGGCATCTTTGGAAGAGATGTCACTAACACCTACTGCGTGGCAAGCTTCAACATGATGGCCGCCATCATTACTGGCACACCGGTAAACTGGTCCCGGGTGCTGTTCGACACCTTAGTTTGGATGATTAACGTCCAGTCAGTCGGTCTCATTCCCCAAATGAGCACCCTTCTGGTGGAACTCGGCGTTCCAACTTGCCCTGGCGAAAGCCTGAACCAGGCTCAAGTGCTAACTAGGGAAATGACCGACTCTTTCTACAGTCGGTTTGAGAGGGAATGGAGGAGGAGAAACTTCAACCCTCCTCGTTAAGTCACTCCATCTGGCATCCGGTCGTTTTGCTGCATGTACCGGATGCATCATTAACCATATCGGCCTCATCCATGTCCACTTCGGTTTTATTTGTGCTTTCCTTAACTTCATCATTTATGTATGTCATTTTCGGTGTTGTCTCTACCGTCTTCGGTCTCCATCTAATATATATCATTATGTGTTAAATGCATTTAATGAGATAATCCAATTTAATGAGATAACTCCCAACCACCCGCACATTTAATTCCCAACTAATCTGGTTACTTTCCAACAAATATTTACCTCGAGATCTGCAAACCGCCACTTCCCAATGCACTTTGAAAAGGAAAAGATTCTTTCCCTTAATAAGACAAAACCAACCATCAATGCTCTGATTTTCCCTCCAAAAACGATTCTATATAAGGAGCCATCCTCCCTTCACTTTCTCACATCCACAATCACTTGCACTTCTCTTGAATCTCTCTCTCTCTACATCATAATCATGCCAAGCCGAACTTTGGGAAATTTTCTAAGTGTTGACTTCGGCTCATGCTTGGCCGAATGGGACTATGACCACCCAAAGAAACACATGTTTGAAAGTCTCATTGTTACCGGTCTTCAAGCCTTCCTTGACGAATCCGGTCCCATACTGACTGAGGATGTCAAGGAATTTTTCAGAAATGCCGTTAACTGGGGAGATCGCATTGTAACCACGGTAAGGAATCATACCTTCCGGCTTGATGAAGCCGAATTTGCCTCCCTCTTCAATCTGCCTAAAGAAGGGTTCTCTGACTTTCCGGCCATGGAGGGAACTGATGAATACTACTATGTGTTCCGCTGTCTTGGAACCTTCGATACCGTGGAAACCCATGGGTTAAAGACCCGTCTCGGTCGTAGCACTCAGCTACTTCTTGAGATTGTCACTCGGTCCATTCTGTGCCAATCTGTAAATCAGCGGTTTTCAAAGAATACCTATAATATGATGACCCACATCTACAACCACACGCCCATCAATTGGGCAGCGGTCCTCTTTCAAACTTTAAGGAAAATGGTGTGGACCAAGAAGGGTCTCGGCTTTGCACCCCACATCAGCAGGCTGATTCTCAAGTACCGGCCAGATTTTGGACCGGGTACACCGGCATCCCCCTCAAATATTCTCGATAGAGATGCCGTGGTGGAAAAGTATTCCAGAATGGTGTTTACTGCTTAAACAACCTTATTTAAATGTCTTTCTTTCGTCCTATCGGCTTCCTTTCTAATGAAATATCGTTTCAGTTTTGATCGCTTCTCTTTACTCTATGTATCTATCTAACATAACCGGCTTGATATCCTTCGTATCCGGTTTCATAAAATCTGCTTAAAACTGTTAAACGCCGATCAATCAAAATATCTGAATAAGCTTGAACATAATCTACTATTCGGTCTCGTAGAAAAATACGTCACCGATGACATAGGCAAAGTTTTGGAGGGAAAAACTCCCGCTCAAAGACACCGCACACCGTTTCGCACGAAACCATGTCCTTTCATTTTGGAGGGAAAACTCCCGCCCATTCATGATGGGACGGTTTGGCTTCCAAACCGTGCCTATAAAAGGAAAGCCTTCATCACATTTGTCATTTTCACAGAAATTCACTTTCTCTCTCTAAGCTACTAAATCCTTCGAAACCGATTTCTCTCCTTCTCAAACTATTCAAACATGGGTCGTGATGCGGTATTGTTCAAACTATACTCTCAAGTGGACTTTGATGAGATTCGGCAACATGGAACAACCGAGGCAAAAGACGTAATTGACCGACTCATAAAAACCGGTCTGGGATATTTTCTGGAGGGACCTCACGTAATCTACAAGACCGCGGTTGAAGAGTTCTTCAAAACCGCAACCGTTTCCTACGACAGGATCCTCGCAACGGTTTGCGGCTCCCAAATAGAAATCACTGAAGCCGTAGTGGCCGAAAGTCTGCATCTCCCAACTACCGGTATGGACGCAACAGCGGAGATGGACGATGACGTTTTTAAGATGGCTTGCCACCGTGTATCAGCAACAAACAAGCCGGTTCCCACATCCGGAAAGAAACAACTGCTGAAACCGGAGCTCATCCCGGCGTGTGACGTCTTTGCCAGGGCGATACTGGCAAGGGGAGGAAATTTCAGCAATCTGACCAAAGACAAAATCAGAATGATTTTTCGTCTAATGGAAGGCACAGAGATCAACTGGGCAAGATCGGTTTTCAGCAATCTTATGGAAATGGTGAGACCGGACTCAGATAGGTCTTGGGGGTATGCAGTTCAACTCGGCAAGATCTTCTTACATCTAAAGATCAAAGTCGGTCCCGGTGTTGGAATACTAAAACGCAGCATCATTCGATCAAGGCACTTTCTTCCAAGAAAGCAGTCGGCCTCCAGTTCCACAGGTGGCCGAAAGAAGAAAGCCGCAAAGAAAAATACCCCGGCAAAAGCAAGCACCGGAGGAAAGAGAAAAGAAAAAGTAATTTTCGAAGATCCACCTCAACAAACAGAGGATGAAGAATGGGACGATGAGGAAGCCGATTCAGAGGGAACCGAAAACAGAACGGAACATGACGATGATCCTTCGGCTCGGAGTCCGACCGATGCCGAACAAAGCTTCAATCCTGAGATCACCGAGGGTGAGGACGGGGTTGATGAAGGAGACAATGATGAAAGAGCCGATGATGGAAACTTCAACAGAGAGGAGGCCGACGAAGCAGAGGCCGAAAGACTAGCCCAGAATATCTTTCAGGGCATTATCAGAAGAGACGAGGATGTCATTGACCTATATATGGAGTGGCATGAGTACCGGTTCAATACAAAGTATAAAGACATCCTATCGGACCACTCGCAAGAACACTGCATCGCCAGATTGGAGGAAGTGGAGGACAATATCCTACGTCTCACCAAATCCAATACCATTCAGGAAATACAATGCCGAACTTGCCTACTGATACCGAGAAGTCATCTTCGACAGATAAGAAGGCGTATCAGAAAGATTAAGGAAGAATATGTCAAAGGGGGATCGGTGTCTACAGTAGCACCGCTAGTATTAGAAAAGCTTGAAAAGGGCAAATTGGAAATACGCCAAGAGATAGAGCGGTTAGAAGCTATATGCAATCAGAAACAAGTTCCGGTGTATACCGCTCCGGTCATCAAAGATTTTCAAATAGACTGGACAACAGAGGACACTGTGACACCAAGGGACATTGAGACACCACTGCCAGAAAATGATGAGGTACCGACTTCGAAGTCTGTTGAGGTCCAAACTTTGGAGGATGCGGTTCCAAACCCAGACGATGCGGTTCAAGACCTGGAAGCTGAGATACCGACATTGGGAGTTGAAGCTCCAAACTCAGAAATTGAGGTAATAAACTTAGAGGATTCGGCTCAATTAGAACCTCCAAATGAAGAGGAGACACCGATAAATCTTGACGAAAGAGCCGATCCAG
Source organism: Impatiens glandulifera (assembly GCF_907164915.1). Taxonomy (NCBI): domain Eukaryota; kingdom Viridiplantae; phylum Streptophyta; class Magnoliopsida; order Ericales; family Balsaminaceae; genus Impatiens; species Impatiens glandulifera. The sequence continues at coordinate 23,281,474 of NC_061870.1, forward strand.
ATCCTACCGAGCAATCAACGCCTCCACCACCTCCGGTAGTCACCGCTCCAGCGCCCCCTCAGGAATGGATTGATGACCTATTTCAAAAATTTGAAGTAGTTGTTTCGAAGCGGATTGAGGACCGACTCCGGCAGTTTGACACTTCAATATCAGAGAAGATTGATGACCGCATACTTGACCACAACGTCTCCAAGCTTCAACCGCTCAAGGATAGATGCGAAAACATTTTCGATACGGCTATGAAGTTCGCCAATGCGACGAAGCTGGTTGTGGATCACACTCAAACACGCCTGGAGCAACTCAGCACCGGACTATGGGAAGAGGCCGGTGAGCGAGAAAAATGTGCTCAGCATATTGTAGCTCTGGAGGGTCTCACGTCGGAATTAAAGAAGGATTTCGAACGGGTCGACCCAGCAATTGAACGAGTCTCGGCACTGGAAAAGAAGAACGAAGATCTCGTGGCCGAAGTAAAGGCACTTACTGCACAAATGGCCGAAATCCTGAAAGCTAAGGAAGCCGCGGATGCCGCTGCTATAGAGGTCGATGCTCTGGTTGCTAAGAGAGTCCAGGAAAGGCTGGACGCCGAGGTTAGCAGAGACAAAGAGGCGCCGCGAGCGACTCAGCTGACCGAAGAAGAAATAGAGGCCGAGAGAGTAAGAAGGGCTGAGATCATGTATCCAGGGTTTGCTGAGCAAATAGCAAGACAAGCTGCGGATGATGCCGAACGACTGGAGAGACAAAAACGTGGGCTGGAAGAGTTCTCCGAAGCGAACAAGAAGAAAAAGAAAGTGGCCCCCTCCGCTTCAGCACCGGCCGCCTCTGCCTCAGAACCGAAGAAGAGAAAGAAGCCGGCTAGTAAGAAAGTTCGGATTGTGGAGACGCTCAATATAATTTCTGACCCGGTCGAGACGGGTACTTCGCAGCAAGACGACCAAGTCGAGGATGTGCTCGAAGAACAGCTGCGGTACCGATCTAAAAGACCACGACACTCCACGCAACCGCAACCGCAACCGCCACCGCAACCAAAGAGAAAGAAGAGTGCCTACGAATTCACGGACTCAGAATAGGGACTATCCTTCTTTTTCTTACTTACCTTAGTATTTTTGCTTCGTACTTTCCGGTTATCTATGAATATATAAAGTTATTTTTGAATACCGGCCTTATTTTGCATTTCTACATGATTTTGATAATTTTAAATAAAATAATCAAAAAGGGAGAAATTGTTAGATAAAAGATAGAGACTCCTCCAAAACCCCTCCCCCAAAATTTTTCGAAAAATTCTAAAATTCTCTAAATCTTTTTCAAAATCGGCCAAACAAAACAACCGGCCTACGGTTGCAAACTTACATAATTTTGATAATTTTAAATAAAATAATCAAAAAGGGAGAAATTGTTAGATAAATTCATACCGGTTCAAATAAACCTAACTTAAACAAACTTCCTACGCAGGAACAAGGAACCGGACCGGATGAACAAAAGAAAACCAACTGAAGAAACCGAACCGGTCAAGCTACCAAACCGATCAAGAGTATTCGGTACGTGACCGCACAGAGGAAGGATCGGCCAAAGCCTAAAAGCCAGATCCATCAAATAGCCGATCAATCCTCAAGACAAACATAACCGGAATAAGCCCGGTCACTTCACTATCAAAAGATATTCGGCCAAGTCAAGCGGCCAACCTAGGCCAAGTCAAGAGGCCGACCTGCACAAGAAGACACTTTGGGTATCTGTTGAGAATGATACCAAAGGAACAGACTGAATACTTCCATATCCATGCAAGTCTGAGGAAAGACTGTAGGCTGCAGAAAAAAGTACTACCGGATCTTTCTACTTCGGGATAAGCCAGAAAGGAAATCTTCAAAGTACAGACAACTGTCCAAGCAGACAGTGCCTACATTGAGTAAAAGACAAACCCGGCAGGTTTGCTTTACAGACCGGCAGGTCTGAAACAGGATGCCAGGTCTGAGATTGACCGTCAGGTCTGAGGAGAAGACCGCAGGTCTGAAACACTGAATCACTGCATCTCTGATCAGCCAATCAGATTCAAGGCTTCGAAATATGACTGTTGGCATATTTCACCTATAAAAGGAGGCAGTTGCAGAAGAGTAAATGCGGGACATCAGGGCAGTTACTAAGTGAGACAAACATTGAGATAACAAAAGCTAAGTGCATTTACTACAAGTGATAACAGTGTGGTATTCTAAGAAAGCCTAAGTGCTAAATTCTAAGTGTGTGTGCTACAATTTCAGTGTGAATTGTAAGAGTGTTATCGAGCAGGAAATAAGTCTCGATCGAATTGTATTTGTATTCCTTAGTGAATATCCTTCTCGCGGTTTCGAGAGGAAGGGGTGACGTAGGAGTTTTATCTCCGAACATCCATAAAACTCTGTTGTGTTATTTACTTTCTGTTGGCTTCCTTACATAACCAACTAACTTAAACCATACCGCTCCAAACCAACTCCATACTGACCATACCAAGTATCCAGATTGCCGAAACCGACCCACCATCCTTCAAATCATCATCATCCGAAACCGACTCCGCCTATCATACACGTGTACCGCTTCAACTTGAAAGCAAACCTCTTCCGCGCTTGAACCTAGTTCAAGGGTTTGTGACAGGTTGTGTAGTATTGAAACCCCGGTGTTAATCTCTAACCGGATTAATCACCACCCTACGAGTGAGAACCGCTAACCGGTCCAACCCCCGGTCCACCAGCGGCGACCTAGATCCTAACAGGAGTATATACACTTATTTTAAACAAATTAGTTTTATCATTCCAACTTTAATTTATTATAAAATTAGTTTTCTAAAATATTTCTAAATATCTTTAATCCCAAATTATTTTTCAAAAACACAATTTTTCCTTAAAGAAACAACATCCGTTTTTTTACTTCACTTTACAAGTAGTGAATAAAGAAATACTTGTAAAATGATCTTCCTAATTATACTTATCATTCCTTTTCCCTTTCCTTTTGCAATAAAAGGGTGAAGAGGTTGATGAATACTGCATATTCTCATTTTAATTTCTTTCTTTATATGAACCCGTTCTAGTTTGATAGAAATAATTATTTTTCAAGATTTTTGGGCTCTTCACCTTGTTGTTCTAAACTTGAATTTTAAGATCAGTCTTAGAATTTTTGTCTTTGTTTCCCTCTGCAACAGTCTTGGTAACATCTACTTCAACTTGATTATTCTGAGTATCCTCCTTTTTGGTTTCCTGTATTACAGTTTGACTTGTTTGAGAATCAACTCCCTTCATTTTTCTTTATTCTCTGTTTCATTGCTACCTTTATTCTCTTTTTCAATAGAAACTCCCTTAATATATTTTCTTCAATTTCATTGTTTTCTTCATTTTCAGAGACCTCATTGCTTTCTACTCCTTTCTCTTCCTCCACATTTTTCTCTTTGCTTTTAGACTCCCTTGTTTCTTTTTCCTGATTTTTTGTTTCTTGGCCTTTCAGTATCTTCTGTTCATCTTCCATAGCTTGAGCACATTTCGTTCTGGCATGTTGAAAAGTATTGCAGAATGTACACCTATCCGGTCTCCACTCATAAGTGATTCCCATGACATTAGATTTTTCTTTCCTATCGACCATTATCATATTATTCAGCAATGTGCTACGAGGATTCACATTTATGCTAATTCTAGCAAATGATAGATGCTCCCTTCATTCTGTTATTAGGTCCATGTATAATAGTTTTCTCAATAACCCTGCAAAACGACTAATGGCTTCTGCTTTGTACATGTGTGCAGGGATATTTCAAAGCTTGAACCATATTTGTGTTGTCTCTATAGGTTTACTTAATAGGTTCAAATCTTCAGACCATCTTTCCAACTTAATATAGTTGGATCCAATATATGTATGCCCATGTTCCAGAATTTCATCCAAATTTGACTCATTCTTGAATTGAAGAAAATAGAGATCATGAATATTTACAGAGATTTTCTCTAACCCATTTTCCTTCCACTGTTTCATTAAAGCTTCTTTAGTGATTGAGAATGATACTTTGTTTTTCCAATATAATTCCCTACCACCACATTTTCCCATTCCTTTATGCACTTTTATTCTACTTCATTAGGAAGTTTAAATTCAAAAGGAGAATTAAGTACCTCCACTTTTGTTGTAACATCCCCTAAGAAGATTTTCCCTTTGTAGGCATGGTCTTCAGCTTTCTTTCCTGCATTTTTATTCTATACCTTATTTACTTTCCAGGTAGAGTTTCTCCTGATAGTATAGGTCTTCGATTTAGGGACCTTCATCAACTCCCTCATTATAGATACTGACCAATTTACTATCTCTTCATATTATTCATTCTTCAGTAAATTCCAGTCCCGAAGATAATGAATATTGAGTTGAATTGTTATATGCTGAACTTTCTCCTTATTAAGAACAATCACTCTCCCTTTTTAGAATGCATCAGAAGCTTGGTGATCTGGTTTTTGAGTCCAAGTAGATTGGCTCTCTCATTGTAGCCAACCTTCCAGACTTCTTCCTTCCTTCCTTATTTTCCTACATTATTTTCTTCAAAAACCTTCTTCCCCTGCTTTCCTGCATTATTGTCTTTAGAATTTTTCACAATATTTGATTTTCCTTTTCTTTTATCATGTTTTTCTTGAATGATTTTTTCAGCAATCTCCTTGGGACCTTCCATAACAAACTCTTTGACTTCTTTTGTTTTATTATTTTTCTTTTTCCCCATAGTTGAAGAGCATAACAAATTAATAAAGCAGAGTACATGCAGAAATAGGGCAAATTCGAAACCCTAACGATTTAGTGACAAAATCGTTTCGAAAGACAATCTTCTAAGAACACCAAAGATTAGAGAACATACTGGCGCTCGCAATCAGAAAATAAGCATTCAGAAAAGCTATCAACAAAATTCTAAGAGATTTAGGGTATCGGCATTTACTTCACGAATCGTGTCGTTCGTGCCGATCGTGTTGATCGTTTCGTTCGTACCGATCGTGTCGTCGATTGTGTTGTGTTAATCGTGTTGATCGTGTCGTCAATTGTGTTGTGACAACCGTGTCGATCGTGTTTTAATCGACGAACGACGTTTCTTGTTTTTCTGGTGATGCGATTGAGTTTCTAATTTGTTATTATTACTGAGTTTTTGATACGATGTGCACATTCTTGAAGAAAAATTTTAAGAATTCGTAGTCGAAAAATTTTGTCGAAAAATCACTGGAAATCTCCAAAGTTACGAAATCTTTTAATTTTTTTTGTTTATAAAGTAGTTTTTGATTTGATTAATATTTAGATTACTATAAAAGTTCTTTTGTCCTGATATAAATTTACAAAATAATTCAAAATAAATATATCTTCTTTATCTCTTAGTTAAAGATAAACATTCTTTTTTATTTTTTAAATATGATCAAATGAAACAAAATTCATTATTTTTTAAAAATAAAAATTCATTTTTTTTTTATTTGACTTCAAATTTACAAAAATAAAAATATAACCAAATAGGATTAATAGAAAAATATCAGAAAAGGAGAAATTATGTAAAATATAAGAGAAATAACTAGGGGAGTGATACGTTTAAAATATTTTTGAAAAATAAAAAACAAAAAAAATAGAAAAAGCATGAAATAAAAGAGCACATATTTAACCAAATTAAATCTCAAAATTGTGTATAAAGGAGAATTCATATTTTATAAAAGAGCACATAATGTTTGCATATATATATATATATTCAAATAATTTAAAAACATAAATTTTAATTGAGCGAAGACTTTAAAAAAATTTGACTAAAATTAAAAATATATTATTTTAATTAGGTATGAGAAGAAGAAAGTGTAGTGTATGTCAGTCTTTATTGATTTGTTAATGGACCAAATTTTACGCATGGAATGGAAGACGAGTAGGTCTCCTAATGTTCAGAATTTAATTGTTTTAGTAAACCGGTTTTAAATAAGTTATTTATTTTAATTTCGTGCAATAAAAATATTTTTTTTAATTATTGAATAGTTCGAGATTATTTTAAAATTATAATTATGGCCGGAGAGATGAGTATATACACATAATTAATTTTATTTTATTTTTTTACATAGTTTAACATATAAAAAAAATAATATATTTTAAACAAATTAGTTTTATCATTCTGACTTTATTTAATTATAAAATTAGTTTTCTAAATATCTTTAATCCAAAATTATTTTTCAAAAACACAATTTTTCCTTAAAAAAACAACATTCATTTTTTTACTTCACTTTCCAAGTAGTGAATAAAGAAATACTTGTAAAATAATCTTCCTAAATCTAAAGATGTTACAAAATTGTTTTCAAATTAAAATTAAGAAATGTATATACAATATATTTAACTAAAATATAAATGAATAAAAAACAAAATTATTCTTTGCCTTGTCCCCCACCCACAAAGTTAATATGAGACCATAACAGATACTTCAGATCTTATTTATTTCTTCAATTTAATTATTTTGAATCATTGATTCATTTGTAACTTATTAATTTATTGAGAAATGACAAGGAACAAGAATTATAATGCAAGAAAAATGACAATATTGATATGTAACTACCATTATTGAATTGAAAATTTAATAGAGATATAAATTTCAAATTTTGAATCACAAATAATTCATTTCAACTTTCTTGTCATGTAATTTGGACTCTCTATCATATAATTTTATTTTTATTTTTTGTTTCAAACATTTGAATGACATAGCTATACATAATTAATAATGCATCAACATGGAGATGAATTAAGTAATTAATAATGCAGAGTTAATTCAACTTAATACAATTGAAAATTAAATAACTACACCCTTGCATGCATTTTTAGCAATATAATTATTAATATTGTTTGTCTATAGTCAAATATAAGTTGAAACATTGGCTCTTGCTCCAAATTAATATAAATGAATATTCATATTTGGTCAATTTGTCTCAAAAGTAACAATAGAGTTGATCATTGTGTACATTGAAAAAAAATTAATGTTGTTCAATTGACATAAACAAGTAATATAATGCAAAAAAAAAAAAAAAAACACACAAATCTTTTTAATTGAAAATTTGACTATCTATTATATCATTAACTAAATATTCATTTGAGTGCATATTAATTAATGTATTTATATATAAAATTATAAATATAAATTAATAATCTTAATGTATATAGTAAAAACTGAAGTTTAATTCTCTATTAAAAAACATTATAGGATAAATAATGATTTTATATTGTGATTTTTAAATATATGATTTTTTCAATAAACAATTCAAATGTGTATAAACTAATTAATTAATTGTATTCTCATAAATTTGACTTTAAATTAATAGAGTTCATACTTATAGGAAGCACGTAAGAAACAACCCAAGTCTCCAACCCATTTGTTACTTATATTTACACTATAGGTCATTCCCTATAAATAAAGACCAATTTGTTCAAACCAAAAATAACTAGATCCATATTTCAATTAAGCCAAAAATAAACATAACACATTTTTACCAATCCAACAAAAAATGGAGTGTGGCCGGTTCGGATCAGCTCTAGCCATATGCATAGTTTTGATGATAATCGTATCGATCCCGGTCTCAGCTCAAAGACCGAGCCCAAGTGAGTGCTCTCTAGAGATAAAGAACGGCGTAGCATCGTGTAAGGGAGTGATTTTCGGACTGAATCCTTCCGCCGCATGTTGTAAGCTTGTTAGAACCTTTCACTATGAGTGTGCTTGTCCCGTCATCGATGCTAAGCTGGCTACTCTTCTAACTGTCAAAATCGCGACGAAGGGCCTAAGAGACTGTGGTCGGGATGTCCCTCACAAATTCCAGTGTGGAAGTAAGATTAATAATTAATTATTAACACAATCTCTTGTTAAGTTGATATTTATTTGAACCTAATATTTTTTTTATATGTGACAGGTTTATATTTTCCATGAAGATAAATTTGATGAAGAAAACTTGTGTGGTTGAGAGATGTGTGAGGTTATTTGTATGTCTTATCAATAAATTTGAACTTGTTTGTATGCCTCATAAATAAATTTGAGAACTTGTTTTCTCTTTGTTGGTTGCATAATTTTCTTATTATTCCTATTTAATACTAACTAGAAATTCATGTATGGGATGAATATATAGGTATAAATAAAATAATAAGTGATATAAAAATTAAATAAATATTAAAATCTAATTTATTCTTAAAATTTATCTTTCTTTCGTTATAATTATTTTACAAATATAATATTAATTTTACAGAAAGTGAGTTCAAATAAATTTTAACAAAATATAAGATAAATATAAAATTCTTAAATTCTTACCAATTTTAAAATTAATCAAAATAATAAATTATATAAATAAATAAATTAAAGATATATATATATATATATATATATATCATAACAAAATAAATATATTGTCATAAAATATTTAATAATATGAATAAAAAAAATATTATAATAAAAACTAATCAATTAATTAGAAATACATATTATAATAAAATAAATATATTGTCTTAAAATAATTAATAAATATATATAAAAACGTATTATAAAAATATAAAATATAATTAATGTGTATTTTGTATAATAATAATAATAATATATTTAAATTTGTTACAATATATATAATTATATATACATATACATATTTATATTGATATTGTTTTATTTTTCTATTCAAGAGATATTTTATTTTATACTTAATTTAACAATTTTGTTTCATATATTTAATTATTATTCTTTTTCTTTCTTATAAATTATTATAATTATTTTGGATTTGTATTGTGTTTTGAATATTGATATTTATTTTGTCCTATAAATAATTTAATTATTAAATCACGATAGTATTGTTAATTTATATTTATAATTATAATGTTGTATATAAATATAGAATTCATATGACTAACCATTAAATAAAAAAAATATTTTAAAATTTATCATTAATAAATAAAAGAGAAATAATTGAGAGAGAATTTAGAAAAGAGAACGACAGTTTTGAAAAAATAACAAATTTTCTCTCTTCTATTTTTCCTCACTTATTATTATGGTCACACATTATTTTCTTCCTCATTCTCTCTCCCAAATTCTTTTTCCCCTATAACTTCTCTAAATAAAAATATAATAGGTTTATGTTTTTAAAAATATTTGGTTCTCTCAAATTTATTGTTGTATGTTTATAAAAAACAGTTTATAATTGCTTGGAAAATCATAAGAGTTAAATATGTGCATGTTACATAATCATTAATTTTATATATATATATATATATATATATTTGTAATTAAATACTTTAATTTATGAAAACATGTCAACTTAATCCCCAAAATTTTACTTTTATGAAAAAGTTGTGTTTTAATATATAAACATTATTATAAATACTGAATTTCGTACACATGAATAAAAATATATATAAAATATTATTTATTTATAAATATTTTAGATAAAACTAGTATTATTTAAATTAAATTAATTTAAAATTAGTTTTAGTTGGTTAAAATTAAGTTTAATCTTAAACTTAATATTAACATATATTTTATTCTTTCGGTACTCATTTAATCCTTCAATTGACCATCATATTGTAACTCACACTTTTTTATATGCATTTTTTATGCCCTAGACAAACTACCCACCAATTTTAGTCGACATCAATTGATGACACACATATTATATCTCGTCAAACTCAATCACTAACCCTCCATTAATTGACCATCATATTGTGACTCACACTTTTTCATATGTCTTTCATCCCTCGACAAACCACCCACTGACTCGAATCTTGTGACTCACATTTTTTCATATGTCTCTATCCCTCAAAAAACCACTCACCAATTTTAGTCAACCTCTCTTTTACTCTCATTTCAACAAATCAACAACCAATAACAATTGATCACAGACCTCTTATCCAACATCAAACAAACCACTAACCACCACCCGACATTCATTTCATGACCTCACACTTTCAAATCGTCAAACCAATCATTAATTCCAACATCACACTCGACAAACCACCCAAAACTCGACATTCATCTCGTGACCTCACACTTTCAAATGCTCGTCAAACCAACTACTAATTATGACTTCACACTCGACAAACCACCCACCACCCGACCTTCATCTCGTGACCTCACACTTTCAAATGATCGTCATACCAATAACTAATTCTGACCTCACACACGACAATCCACACACCACCCAACCTCCATCTTGTGACATCTGGGTCATTGGATGAGATCCCAACACTCATCTCATGGCACTTTGTTTGAAATTGATATTTCTTTTATCTTTTTGCCTTTATTTTTTTTTTAAATGCACAAAATATAAAAATAAATATGCCAAATATTTTTTTTTTATATTATTAAGGTTAAATAAATAATTTTGGGAGATGAATTGGGTACTAATTTCATCCTAAATTATTTATTTTAATCTCTGATTTTTTTTTAAATTATTTTAAAATAAATGAGTATAACATTTATCCTAAATAATTTTATTTTTATTATTTTGACTATTTTCTCTAATTAATTAGGCTTTTAATTATTACATTAATTAGTTTAATTCATTGTTATAATTGGGTTTTTGGCATGTAGTTATTTTTTTGATTTTATTTATTTAAAATTAAATTAAAATAATTATTTTAATTTTATAAATTTGTGTAAAATTTTAGTGCTTACGATTATATTAATATTTAGATGGTTATAAAAAGTTATTTTGTTCTAATATAATTTTAAAAAATAATTCAAAATAAATATATCTTCCTTATCTTTTAACTAAAGATAAACATTCTTTTTAATTTTTTAAATAATATCAAATAAAACAAAATTCATTAATATTTTAAATTACACAATAAAAATAAAACCAAATAGGATAAATTAAAAAAATATCAGAAAAAGAGAAATTACGTAAAATATAATATAAAAAGTCGTAGTTGTAATTAAAAGAATTTTTGGTAAATGAAAAAAATATATATATAGAAGAAGCATGAAATAAAAGAACACATATTTAACCAAATTAAATATCAAAATTATTTATATTTAAAGGAGAATTCAAAATATTTATATTTTATAAAAGAAAATAAAAAATTTGTGCATATATATATATATATATATATATATATATTCAAATAATTTAAAATAAAAAAAAAATTAATTGAAGAAGAATGAAAGTTAGGTCAAAATGAGAAGAATAAAGTGTAGTCTAGGTCTGTCTTCACTGTTGATTTGTCAATGGACCAAATTTTACGCATGGAAGACTATGTTCGGAATTTAATCGTTTTAGAAACATCGGTTTTAAATTAGGTTTTTATTTGAATTCCGTACAAGGAATTTTATTTTATTTTTTTAATTCTTTATTTGTTATAATTATGGCCGAAAAGATGAGTATATACCTGTGAAGTTAATATTATTTTATTTTTTACATTGTTTAACATATAAAAAAAAATTATATTTTAAACAAATTAGTTTTATCATTCCGATTTTAATTTTCTATAAAATTAGTTTTCTAAAATATTTCTTAATATCTTTAATCCCAAATTATTTTTCAAAAACACAATCTTTTTTTTTAAGAAATAGCATTTTTTTTTACTTCACTTTACAAGTAGTGAATATAAAGAAATACTTGTAAAATGATCTTCCTAAATCTTTTTAAAATTAAGATATTTATATACAATATATTAAACTAAAATATACATGAATAAAAAACAAAATTATTCTTTGCCTTGTCCCTCACCACAAAGTTAATATGAAGTTGCGCACCCACCCAAGACCATGCCACATCCTTCAGATCTTATTTATTTCTTCAATTTAATTATTTTGAGTGATTGATTCATTTATAATTTATTAATTTATCGAAAACACAAATTATATGACAAAAAAAAAATTGACATGATAGATAACTTTAATGTGTTAGAATTTTTTTAAATTTTTAATCACAAATCATCATTTTAAATTTCTCTCTCATTTAAATTTATCCTTTTATTATATATATTTATATAATTAAAATATAATTTCTTTTTTTAATTAATTTTTTTTCTATATTATATATATATACAATAGAAGTAAATAAAAAATAATTATATATATAATATTTATATAATAAAAATAAATAAAAATATATTAACGTGAATATAAATTAATAAGGAGAAATTTTTTTAAAAAAAAATTCAATATTATATTTATATAAATTAATTAGAAAAATAAATTAATATAAATTATAGGAGAGAGAAAACTTGATAAACGCAGTATATATTGAATCTTTAATTTTTGTTAAGTGGAAACATATAAAAAAAAATGATTTATATATGAATATTTTAAATAAAATAATCCATACGTTTATACATGTATATCAACTTTTATTGATTTTAGAAAATGAAATGTGAGAATATGTTTAAAAATAAATAAAATTTTAAATTAATTATATTTAATTAATTTAATTAAAAAAAATTCTAAAAATTAAATTTGATTTTATTACCATAAATCTCCAAATTATTTAAAATTGAACCCCTGAAATTAATTATTTTAATTAATTTTAAAAAATTGTCAGAAATCAATTACATATTTTATTTAAAAAAAAAAATTAATAAGCAAACTGAAGTTGAACTTTTCGAACCTCGAACTTTTCACCGGAACCCGTTCTAAATGGGGTTTTTTTCCGCGGTTAAACATACCAAAAATATAATAAAAATAATTATTTCTCTTATCATAATATTAAATAAAAATATTTAAGTTAATAATTATATATATATATATAGCGTTATATATAATAAAAATAATTAAATTTCTTATCCTAATTTTATTTATTAAGTATAAGACACATTAAATACATATTTTAAAATTATTATTGTATTTTTTTTATCTTTTACGCGTGCATCCCACGTGAATTACCAGTATTTATTATAATGTTTAACATAAACAGACATTTCTAACATTCGATTTCACCTTTCGGCATGATGTTAGGCCCTAAATTACCTTAGTGGATGAACCCTTAGGTTTTCTCACCAATGTTTGCATTACTCAAACCGACATTCCCAAACTTCGATTACACCTTCTGGCATACATTCTCGATTTCACTTCATCTATCAATGTTCGCGCACCCCCACATATAGTAATTACTTTTAGAGGGATTAAAATCATTATTTAAGTATGAAATTTTACACCACCTATGATTGTTGAAAGAATTTTATAATTATATATATATATCTTTTTTTTGTTAGTTACATTTCGAATAACAATAAATATTATAATATATATATATATATATTATATTATATTGTTATAAATGTTGCGCGTTCATCAAATTTTGTGTAAAAATTAAAATATAAAGTCTTATTAGCTTAGTCTGTTAAAAGGTTTAATTTTACTCGTTTTGTTATGTTGAAAGCTCAAAACATACGTATAACATTTTTAATTTTATTTTTAACCGTTACAAGTTTATGGACGGGTCAACCCACAATCCGACACGAATATTCATTTACTCTCACATATATATCCAAATTAACCATAATTATCGACCCGACAAATTTAAATTAAACATTATTATGAATGTCGTGCGTTCACCAAATTTTGTGTAGAATTTAAAATATAAAATTTTATTAACTTAGTTGGTTAAAGAGATTTACTTATTTTGTTATAAGTTGCAAATTCGAAACATACATATTATATTTTTTATTTTATTTTTAAACGGTTCAAGTTTATGGGCGGGTCAACCCACGATTTGACTCAAATATTCATTTACTCTCACGTATATATAAATTAACCACCGTTATCGACCCGAAAAACTCAAAGCATTATATATATATATATATATATATATATATATATATCATTAGTTGAATATTCATTTGAATATTCATATTATTTAATTATTTAATGTATTTATATATAAAAATATAAATTAATAATCTTAATGTATATAGTAAAAACTGATTTAATTCTCTATTAAAAACATTATATGAGAAATAATGATTTTATATGTGATTTTTAAATATGAGTTTTTCAATAAACTATAATTCAAATGTATTTATAAACCAATTAATTGATTGTATTCTCATAAACTAACTTTAAATTAATAGAGTTCATACTTATATATATATATATATATATAAGGAAGCACGTAAGCAACAACCCAAGTCTCGACCCATTTGTCAAAGTCCCAAGTCTTCAACCCATTTGTCAAGTTTTTTGTTTTCAATCACATGCCAAAGTCCTTATTTACACTATAGGCCATTCCCTATAAATAAAGACCAAATTGTTCAAACCAAAAATAACTAGATCCATATTTCATTCACATCAATCAAGCCAAATAAACCTAACACATTATTATCAATCCAACCAAGAAATGGGGTGTGGCCAGTTTGGATCAGCTCTAGCCATATGCATAGTTTTGATGATAATTGTATCGATCCCGGTCTCAGCTCAGAGCCCGAGCCTAAGTGACTGCGCTATAGAGAGAAAAAATGGCATAAAAGCATGTAAGGGAGTGATTTTCGGACAATTTCCTTCTGCCTACTGTTGTAAGCTTGTTAGAACTTTTCACTTTGAATGTGCTTGTCCCGTCTTCGATGCTAAGCTGGCTGCTCTTCTCGATGTCAAAAAGGCATCGAAGGTCCTAAGAGACTGTCATCGGGCTGTCCCACGCGGATTGAAGTGTGGAAGTAAGATTAATAATTAAGTATTAACATAATCTCTTGTACTTAAGTTAATATTTATTTGAATCTAATATTTTGCTATATTATGTGACAGGCTTATATTTTCCATGAAGATAAATTTGATGATGAAAACTTGAGGGTTGCTGATTGTGTGGTTGAGAGATGTGTGAGATTATTTGCATGTATTATAAATAAATTTGAACTTGTTTGTATGCCTCATAAATAAATTTGAGAAGTTGCTTTTCTCTTTGTTACATAATTTTCTTATTATTTCTATTTATAACTACCTAGAAATTCATATTTTGGATGACTATATAGGTATAAATAAAATTATTAATGATATAAAATTTTAATAAATATTTAAATCTAATTTATTCTTAAAATTTATCTTTCTTCATTATAATTATTTTACAAATATAATATTAATTTTAAAGAAAATGAGTTCAAATAAATTTTAACAAAATATAAGATAAATATAAAATTCTTACAAATCTTAAATATTATTATAAATAAATCAAAATAATAAATTATATAATAATAAAATGATTAAAGATATATATATATATATCATAAAATAAATTTATTGTCTTAAAATATTTAATAATATGATAAAAATATTATAATAAAAAGTAATAAATTAATTAGAAATATATATTATAATAAAATAAATATATTGTCTTAAAATATTTAATAAATAAATATATATACATATTATAAAAAATATATATTATAATTAATGTGTATTTTGTATAATAATAATTATTTAAAATTGTTACCTTATATATACATATTTATCTTAGTATTGTTGTCTTTTTCTATTAAAGAGAGACTTTATTTTATACTCAATTTAACAATTTTCTTTCATATATTTAACCATTATTATTCTTTTTCTTTCTTATAAATTTTTATAATTATTTTGAATTTGTATTGTGATTTGAACATGAATATTTATTTTGTACAAATTAATAATTTAATTATTAAACCACTTAATATTGTTTATTTATATTTATAATTACAATTTTATACATAAATATATAATTGATATGAATAACCATTTAAAATAATTTACTCAACTCATACCAAAAAAATTATCTTAAATAAAATTTATCATTAATAAATAAAAAAAAATATAATAGGTTTATGTTTTTAAATACATTTGGTTCTCTCACATTTATTGATGTATGTTTATAAAAAAAACTGTTTAATTGGTTAGAAAATATAAGACTGAAATATGTACATGTTACATTTTATATATTTATATTTTTAAAATATATAATAAATATTTATTATTTTAATATAACTAAATTAAATTTTAATTTAAAAATATATTAATTCTTGTCTGGTTAAAAGTTATTATATATTTCATTTATTAACTAGAAAAATAATTAAGAATATAAAAAATAATAAAAAAAAGTTTTATCCGTTTTTATATTTAAATCGACCCATAGTTTAATCTATATACTACAGCTCGGTATCCTTTTTCACTGAGGATAAGATTCAAATTAACCAAATACTTCCACATTAATTTATTATTATTTTAATATTAATTTCTTTTACGGAAAAACGGTTAAAATCATTTCATTAAAACTTTAAAAGTGGGAGGGTCAAAAATCAAAGTTAGACAAACCCTAGCTATGATTAAAAGATGACAATCAAAATACCTTAAAGAAACTGATTAGTAGCCATCAAACATACAAAAAACAGAGATTACAAACAAAAATTACAAATTGTATCAAATTCTAATTATCTCAATCATGATTTTTATTTCCATACAAACCTAATGTTTCAACAGGTTTTCTTCCTCTTTCCCTTGTCTTTCCTCTTCCTCTTCTCCTTCCCCTTCCCCTTCCCCTTCCCCTTCCTCTTGTAATGAAAAATGGGTGAACTGAATATGATGATTAGTACTGTCTATTCTCATTTTGATTTTTTTTCTTTATATGAATCCGTTCTAATTTGATAAAAAAATTATTCTTTAGAAATTCTAAGTTCTTCACATTGTTGTTCTCAACTTGAATTTCAAAATCATTGTCTCAGTTTCAGCTTTGGAATTCTTAGCAATTTTGGATTCCTCTATATCAACCTTAGAATTCTATTTTTCCTCTTGATTAGCCTGAGTATATTACTCTCTGTTTTCATCAGCAACCACTTCAACTTGATTGAATTGAGAATTCTCAACTATCTCTTCAATATGATTAGGTTGAGGTTCCACCTCCTTCATCGTACTACTTTCGTCTTGTACATAATTTTCTTTATCTTCTGTTTCCTGATCTTTAACCACATTTTGTTCTGTGATAATAGGCACCTCTGTTTCATTTTTCTGCATCTTTATTTTCTGGCTTTTATGAATTTTTTGATCTTCTTCTTTAGCCAAATCACAATTTGGGCTTGCATGTTAGAAGGTATTGCAAAAAGTACATCTGTATGGCCTCCACTCATAAGTGATTTCCATGACAGTAAGTTTTCCTTTTCTGTCTACTACTGTCATACTATTCAGTAATGTGCTTCTAGGATGCACCTCAATGCTAATTCTAGCAAATGATAGGTGTTTTCCTCCTTCAGTAATTGAGTTCATGTATAATGGCGTACCCAATAAACCTACAAAATGACTAAGGGCTTCTACATTATACATGTGTGCAGGGATATTCCAAAGTTTGAACCATATCTGAGCTGTTTCTTTAGGCTTGCTTAATAGGTTCAAATTTTCAGACCATCTTTCCAACTTCATGCAAATGGATCCAATATATGAATGCCCATTTTCCAGAATTTCATCCAGATTTGATCCCTTCTTAAATTTCAGAAAATAAAGATCATGTACATTCGCTGAAATTTTTTCCAATCCCTTTTCCTCCCATTGCTTCATAAGTGCCTCTTTGGTGACTATGGAGGAAACTCTATCTTTTTCTATGTAGTTTCCCACCACTATATTTTCACATTCATTAACACAATTTTCTTCTACTATTGCAGAAAATTTAAATTCAAAAGGAGAATTCAGTACCTCCATTTTTGTTTGTACATTTCCAAGTAGATTTTTCTTTGTATGCATGATCGATCTTTAGCATTTTTTCCAATGTTGTTTTTCCAGATTTCATTGATTTTCTATGTAGAATTACTTCTAATAGTATAGGTCTTTGATTTAGGAGTATTCATTAACTCTCTCATCGTTGCAACGGATCATTTTACTATCACTTCATATTCATCTTTCTTGAGTAAATTCCAGTATTGGGGATAGTGGATGTTAAGCTGGACGGTTGTGTTTTGTATTTTCTCCTTGTTGAGTATAATCTCTCCTTTCTTAGCATGCATCAGGAGTTTGGTGATTTGGTTTTTTAGTCCAAATAAATTTGGACTTTGATTATACTCTATTATCCAAACTTCTTCTTTCTTGTCTTTGATCCCTACATTATTTTCCAAAAGTTTTTGAGCAGCAATTGGGTCTTTGTTGAATCCATGCACTTTTTCGTTAATAACTTCTTCAACTATTTTGTTCATTTTCTAAATAAATTATATTAATATTTAAATTATTATAAAAAGTTATTTGGTTCAAATTTAGTTTTTATTTGTAAATTTTATTAATTCTTGAGAATATTATTATTATTATTGAACTATTAATACGATTTTTTCAATAACCAAACCAAGTGAAATTAATAAACTACTTATTTTTTTAATACTTTTATTCAAAAAAAAATATAATTTTAATTTTTTATATTATTAAGCATTAATATATATATATATTTTATAATATATGATATAAACTTATTATTTTAATATATTTTAATTAAAATTTTATTTTCAAAATTTATTAATTTTTGAGGTAGATTATATATATATATATATATATATATATATATATATATATATATATATATATATATATATATATATATATATATTAATACTGATTTTTTAATATTTATTTTAAATAAATTTTGAAATATTAATTTTATTTATTTATATTTATTATTAAAATAAAATAAATAAATAAGTTAATATAAAAAAAAATTCATTATTTTAATTAATTGAATTTTCCCTGTAACAAATAAATATAAGATTTATTCAACTTCTATATTATTAATTATTTTAATATATATTTATATTTTTAAAATATATAATAAATATCTATTATTTTAATATAATTAAGTTTATTTTTTAATTATTTGATTTATTAGTTAGAGAGAAATAAATATGAAATATTTTATTAATTTTTTTATATTTATTATTAAAATAAAAAAAATAAATTAATATAAAAAGAAATTCAATTATTTTTATAATTAATTAAACTATCTTTTAATAAATATTATATATATATATATATATTCATCTTCTTGTATTATTAATTATTTATATATATATATATATATATATATATATATATATATATATATATATATATATATATATATATATATATATATATATATATATGTGAATTTTTAAAATATATAAATAAAAACAATTATTATTTTATTATTAAAATTTATTAATTTTAATGTGATTATATATTTAATTTAAGTCATAGATATTCAATTTTTTATATTATTAATTATTTAAATATATATATATAAATATATATATTTATATTTTAAATATATAATAAATATTTATTATTTTAATATAATATAATTAAATTAAAATTTATTAATTTTCACATGGTTAAAGTTATTATACATTTTATTTATTAGTTTGAAAATAGATGAGAGGGATACAAAATGTTTTAGAGTATATATCTTAATTTTTTTTATCTATACCTTATACTTTATATTTTACCTAAATTTTCAATATATAAAAATTCATATATTTAGATAACCTTAATTTTGATATATCTTAATTTTTTATCTATACCTTATATTTTATACCTTACCTAAATTTTCCGTATACAAAAATACATACGTTATGTTTTTTTTTGTATAACTTAATTTTTGTACGGTATCTGTATAACCTTTATACCTATAAGACATATTAAATTAAAAAAAAAAATAATATAATTACTACATAAATATTACACAAAACTAAAAAATAAAAATATTTATCATAAAATGAAATAATCTTTTTAAAATTCAACATTTGTAAAACTAATAAATTTTAAAAACTAAAGTTAATTAAAAAAAAATAGAGTTAACAAAAATAAACATTTATAAAATTATAATCTTCAAATTAGATTAAAGTGGTTAGATAATATTAATAATAATAAATATTAGTTAATTTAGACTTAATTAATAAAAAAGTCAATTTTTTTTGTAAACCATTCAAGTTCATTATTTTTTAATTTTTTTAATCCATTCAAGTTCATCCTTTGTTAATTTTCTTAAACAATTCAATTCAAGTTCATCCTTCTATATTTGTTAAATTCTTTTACTTTTAGTCAATCATTAATCATTAGTACACATAAATGTTTCTATCATTCTAAATTTAAGTATTATTATATATAGATTAAATTATTAATATATTATTATTTTACTTTTAATTAGATTAATATTTAAATGGTTATAAAAAGTTGTTTCTGTTCTAATATAATTTTAAAAAATAATTCAAAATAAATATATCTTCCTTATTTTTTAACTAAAGATAAATATTCTTTTAATTTTTTAAATATTATCAAATAAAACAAAATTTATTAATATTTTAAAATACAAAAAAATCAATTTTCTTTTTTTATTTGATTTCGAATTTACAACCATAAAAATATAACAAAAAAAAGATAAATTAAAATATATATATATATCAGAAAAAGATAAATTATGTAAAATATAATATAAAAAGTCATAACTTTAAATAAAAGATTTTTAAAAAAATAATATAGAAGAAGCATGAAATAATAGATCACATATTTATCCAAATCAAAATTTTGTATATTCAAAGGATTATCAAATAAATTTAAATTTAAAAATAAAAGATTATCTAAATAGTTAAGGAGATAGAAGAGATCAAATTTATTTAAAAATATCACATATTTAACTAAATTAAATCTCAAAATTATGTATATTTTTATAAAAGAAGATAATAAAAATATACTATTATTTATTTATTTATTTATTTTAATTAGGCATGGGAGACTCTTCTTCGTTGGTTGTGAGTGAAGAAGAAAGCTAGGTCAAAATGAGAAGAAGAAAGTGTAGTGTAAATGTGAACGTCGTCACTATTGATTTGTCAATTTCTTTCGCTTTTTCTGCGTCTTCCTTTCAATGTCGATCCATGTAAGAAAGCGCCTAGAAACTCCATTCCATTGCCCAGTTGGACCAAACCAAAAGAGGAAAAGGAGAAAGAAAGAAGCAGGGAAGACGATTAAGTGTCCTTCAACTCAATTACCTTACGATGGGCAGCCATAAAAGAGAAAACCCAGTTGCCACAATTGCCCTTCTGCAACATCCCAAAATATCCCATCTCCATCTCTCCAAGACCCACAAGAATAATGGGTTTTCTCCCTCGTTCACGTGGGCTTTGCTTGGTTCTGAGCTTTCACAGAGAAATAGAGGAAAGCTCTTTCCCCTCTCCCTCTCTGTTTGTTCTGCGTTATTTCCCTTTCTTTATTATTATTATTTCTTCCTTCTTTATTACTCTAGAGTCTAGCCTAGCCGTCTCTGTACTGTCTCTTCATCATCCTCTTTGTCTTCTCCCGGTGGGTGATTTATTTAGTATCTGAGATTGACCATGTCTAAGAAGATGAAAGGGGTTTCATACTATCCTTCTCCATCTCCATATCGAGTATTTGAAGACCCAAATCCAAGACTCAATCATCAAGTTCTTATACAAGACTATCAAGAGCTCCAAAAGGTAATCTTTATGATGCAAGATTCATTCATCGATTCATATGGTTTAATCTTCTATCTTTTCATTATGTGTACATACTTTGGATGTGTTTGATGAGGAAAATGATTGTCTTTTTGAAGTATCTGATGAGCTGATTAACAATTTTTTTAACCTGTGATCTGTGTTCAGTGATTTAGAAGAATTCTTCAAAGATTTGATTGTTGTTCTAGAATTGGATCAGTTATATATAGTTAGAACTTACATACATCATTTTAAGCAAGAAACAAAATCTTGTATCTTTTCATTATGTTCTAGATGATCTGCCTGTCTTCAGTGATTTAAAAGAATTCTTTAAAGATTTGATTGTTGTTGAACTTAGATACATTATTTGAAGCAGGAAACAAAATCCATCAAGAACAGATTGGATAATACGAAAGAGCGAAAATTGGTTTTGTTGGCTGAAGTAAGGTAATACTAGCGTTTTCATGCACTTAATTATTATCAATTTCTTAGTCTACACATGCCTTTTTTGCTCAATTGTTTGTGAAATACATACAAACAGGTTCCTGCAGAGACGATACAAACAGCTTCTAAGAACGAAGCATGATAATAATCTCGGGGTTCAACAGCAGCAGCAGAAAAAAACCCAAAACGAGAGGATTCATATCAGAAACGAAGCTTCACTACATAGGAGAGCTATCCAAAATGTTGTAGCATTTAAGAAGGAGATGAAGATCTTGGATGGGAAAGGTTCTCCTCAACAACAACTTCCTCCTCCCTTGACTCCTCCTAAGAAGAACAAACAGAGGAGAATTGGTGGGAAGAAAGCTATGAATAGTTCATTAGGCTTAAAAAAACCCATTCTTGATTTGAATCAGAAGGGTGAAGCTCCTGTTTTTGACCTGAACCAGATAGCGGTAATGATGTAAATCTTTTTAAGTCGAACTGGAAATGCCTTGTTTGCTTTATTCTCAAATGAGTTGAGCCTTGATCTTTGCAGAGAGAAGATAATGATGAGGCTGATTATTTCTGCCCTGTGACAATTGATGAATCAAGGAAAAATCCCTTGAGCAGAATGGAAGATCAACTGAAGTTTCAGCAGTCATGTAGGAATATGGGGAATGGAAATCGAGCTGGGAAGATGAAAGCTGATTCATGGCAAGATCCAGTTGTTTTGAAGGTCTGATTCATGGCTTCTTAGGTCTGATCAGTCTCCATTTGCTGCGATTATGAAATGTAGATTACAGAAGAACAAATTAAGTCTTGTTTGGTTGTATATATAATTGGGGTTTGTTTAAAGCAATTTGATATATAAATTATTGGTTTTTGAGAAGTATGTGACCATTTGAGCTAAATGTTTTTGTGGCTTATAAATTGTATTAAAAAAATTGAAAAACTAAGTGTTTGAATAAAATATTTTAAATTTTAAAGGGGTGAATGACCTGTGATTTGGTTAAAAAAAACAGATTTATACGTGTTATTTTGTAAGTTATGGTATATATTGAAATATATTTATAAATAAAAAATATATATAATATAATATTTTTAAATAATTAAATTCCAATTTTTATTTCAAAATTTAATTTAAAATATCCATTATGAAATTGTTTTAAATCAATAAATAAATTTTAGTAAATTTATTTTAGTTTTTCGAAATAATTTGAGACTAGTCTCAACTCTAGAAGATTATATATTTTTATTTTAACAATAATATATTTATTATATTCTTTAAAAAAATTTTGTTAGTTTAATTAACAAAATTTAATTTTTTAAAATATAATTAAATTTTAATAATTTTTAATTATGGAGAATTAGAATAACACCTCACCTTTTGAGAAGGGTTTGCTTTCGAGAGTCTTTAATAAAACAAGTAGTCTGACTTTCACATGAGATAGAGATTGAAAGAATATCGGTGCCCCGATACGATTAATTGGTTTGTGCGCTTCTTTTATAACTCCGGTTTCAGAGTTCAAAATCGTAGAACGTGAGAAATGCCTACTAGAACTTCATTCTATCCATTGTATGGATTAGGGGTAAGCTTACTTATGAATAAACAAGAATTTCGGGATAGAATTTCACGAGATATAGCATGCCTATAGCACTAGGTAACGCGTGCCGACTAATGAAACAAAACTATGGCGCCAGCTAAACAAGCTCCGTGAACTCCACATACTCTTGTACAATCAAAAAAAGGGATTGGTTTCAGGTGAAAATCAAATCCGTCACATTTTTTTAAGTCTTTTCACTGTATCCCTCTAATGGGTAATTAAATTTTAATATTATTTGGTATAAATGATATAATACTACTAATTTATCGAAATTGCCTATACAACAGTATAAGGTATAGATAAAAAAAAATATTAAGGTACAATTATCTTTGTTGAATTTTTTACTATATATTATTTTGTATTTGATTGTATTTGAATAATTAATTTACAAAGATGGATTATGAGATGTATAAAAAAAAGTAACTTAGTTTTAGAATTTACCCTATTTTAAATATATTTGATTTTCATAATAAAAGTTTATCATGTTTAAAATAGAGTCTAAGGTGGGAAATTGGATGAAATGACCCCCCAAATAAGGCTATTTGCATCCGTGGTAATGTTTAATAATTTTTGATCTGATGACCACTTATTTTTTTTTTGACGATTTTACCCTTTTCGCGTAACGCGAAGGGAGTTCGCGTTTCGCGAAGTGAAACAGTCTTGATATATATACTCAAATTTTTTCATTTCTCTCATTTTCTTTCTCTCTCCTCCTTTCTTTCCTCCGGATTTTGTCGCCGGCGGCGTAAACTCCGGCGACTTCGACTATTATGAATGAAATCTACAAGATAAGAAACCTAATCCCCGAATCTATGTTTGTATAACAGATTTATGTTCTTATTTGTATTTCTTAATGAAACCCTAACCCTAAATATGTTCTTTTTGGTGATATTTGTTCATATTGAATCATATTTGTTCATATTGGGTTATATTTGTTCATATATGTTCATATTTGTTCATATATTGGTTTATTAGTTCATATTGGTTCATCTTATTGATTGTTCTTTTGGCTGTGATGATATTTGCAGATGATATCGTTTCTGCTAGTTACTTAACGAAGCGTTAAGTACTTAGCGAAGCGTTAAGTACTTAACGAAGCGTTAAGTACTTAACGCTTCGTTAAATACTTAACGCTTCGTTAAGTACTTAACGCTTCGGCACGCGCGCGTAGGAAGACGAAGAGGCGCGCGTATATGCACGCGCCATACCATATATTTTAAAAAATAAAACATTTGGACATTCATTTGTTTCCCTCTTCTATCCTCTCGATTCCTCTCTCTCTACAACCGTCTCACTGAAGAACACATTGACAAGGCCGATCTTCCCGTCCCCCTCGTGTCCTCCCTCTCTATCATTTATTCCCCATAAATCTCAGGTTAGTTTTATTTTGGTTGTTGCATGTCTTTTTTTGGTTATGGGTTTTCATATTTGCATGTTTAGTTTTAGGGTTTTGGCTGTTTCAGTTTATTTGGTTAGGTTTAGCGTTTAATGTTTGTTTCTGGTTATTGATTATTGCATTATATTTGCATGTTTGTTTCTGGTTGTTGGTTATTGTTTCTGGTTTAGGGATTCGCGAAGTACTTAACGCTTCGCTAAGTACTTAACGCTTCGTTAAGTACTTAACGCTTCGCTAAGTACTTAACGCTTCGTTAAGTACTTAACGCTTCGTTAAGTACTTAACGCTTCGTTAAGTACTTAACGTTTGATGTGGTCTATGTATATGATCTTACATTTTTGTTGTTGTTCCTTTTGTAGATGGCAGAAACCACCGTTCCTGATTTCCCTGGACGGATTTCTTGGAAAAGCGCCCTCTGCCTTAAAAAGATTGTAACGAAGTTTGAGGAAATGGATCTTGTGGAGAAGGTGTACAATACCCAATTCCGATATATAGTCTCTGCCCCAGTGTTGCAGTTCTCAGGAACTATTGTACATCACATGTTGCTTAGGAGGGTAACCTCAACCTCCAAGGAGATTACTTTCAATATCAATGGGCAAGAACTTGTGTTTGGTATGAAAGAGTACGCCTTGGTGACGGGCCTAAACTTCGGAAGGTTTCCTGAGGTGAACGAAGAAGAATGCCGAGGTTGTCCACCTCTGTTGGTAAAATATTTTAAAGGGAAGTCGAGTGTAGTAATGCAAGACTTGGAGACTGCTTTTTTGAGATGTAGAGATAAGGAAGATGCCTGGAAGATGGGGCTGGTATGCTTGATTTGCCTGTACCTATTTTCATTTGACCCAAGGAGGGTGGTATTTGCCAAAATCCTCCACATGGTCGAAGACGAGGAAAGTTTCCTCCGATTTCCTTGGGGGAAAGTGACCTTTAGAGCCACCCTCAAGGGTTTGAACAAGAACATGAGACATCTCAGTCACACATATTATAAGAAGAAGAAGAAGAGTACTACTGATCCTTATGCTCCTTTTGCTTATAACATTTATGGGTTTGCACTGGCATTTCAAGTGTGGACATATGAGGCCATCAAAGGTTTTGTTCCTAAATTTGCTAGAAAGAATGAGCTTAATGATCCTCTACGCCCAAGGTTGTTAGTCTATCATTCCAACAGGAAGAACACCTTGATCGAGATAAAGACTGCCCTGGAGACAACGGATCTGACTGAGATGGAAGAGTCCTCCATGGAGAAGAGGTTATACAGTGGTGAGGACTTTGAACAAATAGATGAGTCAACTGATGAATTTTTTGAGGGATTTACAGAAGGGAAGTTAGTGAAGGAGGATTATGATGATGAAGAGGAGGGAAGTGAACCTGAGGATGAACATGAAGAACCTACTTCCAAACCAAACACCCGGAAGAGAAAGGCTGCGCTTAATCTCAAAGAAGCCGTAAATCTGAAGAGGAAGCTTGCTTATGAATCTAGTCCTGCCCACATTCCTAGCCCTCCATCCGCTACTAGTCCTGGATTACCTCCAACATCTTCTGTTGGATGTAAATGTGAAGAGCTGAAAGAGGAGGTAAAAGCGCTGAAGGAGGAACTCATCAAAGAGGTGAAGGAGGAGCTCAAAGAGATGAAAACAGCTTACGAAGAAACTCAAACAAATCACAAGGCTTATATGAAAAAGTTGGTTGTTAGTATGTGCGAACAGTTATTAGCCAAATCCAACCAAAGGATGGCCACGTTAATTGTCAAATTAGATAGTATGGAGGAGGAGAGGAAGAAGAAGAAGAAGAAGAGCAAATTGGAAAAGAAGGGCAAGACTGAGGTAAGATGAAGATACTTATCGCTTCGTTAAGTACTTAACGAAGCGATAAGTACTTAACGCTTCGTTAAGTACTTAACGCTTCGTTAAGTACTTAACGCTTCGTTAAGTACTTATCGCTTCGTTAAGTACTTATCGCTTCGTTAAGTACTTAACGCTTCGTTAAGTACTTAACGCTTCGTTAAGTAATTATCTTTTGTTGTTCTTAACTAACCACACTGTTGTTTTATTTTTGCAGGAAGGGAATGTGGAGGAGATGAAGACGAATGAGATGGAGATGAAGGATGGGAAGGTGGAGGAGGAGAGTGAGAAGGTGGAGGATATAACTGAAGTAAGTTTTACTTAGCGAAGTCATATGTTTCGGGAAGTAAACGCTGACCACACTGTTATTCTATTTTTGCAGGATGGGAAGGTGGAGGAGATGATGAGAACGATGATGATGACTTCCAATTATACAACACTCCACCTAAAGGAGTAGTTCCCAAAAAAAGAGTGAGGAAGCAGAAGAAAGATGAAGACTACACCAACCCTTCTTTGTCAAAACAGCCAAAGACGAATGATCCATTAACTATCAATCCCCTTCAAAAATTTGATGATGAGTTGTTGGTTCAATTACAGAATTGGTTGAAAGATGAAGCTACCAATGATGAGACAAAGACTGTGTTTACTTGCGAAGCACGAAAGAAGTTGTTTGTTAGAGTTCTAACAAAGTCCACATGGCTTAAAGATCCTGTAAGTCTTGCATTTCATATTAATTCTTTAACTTATGAATAAGGTTTTTGATATATGCTGCCTTTTGTAGGAAATCGACGCAGTGTGCCACTTGTTGCGCAAAAGGATTGAGCAATATCCCAAGACATATAAACATTGTAAAGTATCAATAGGGGATTGCTTATTAGCAGATATGATGAGGCGAGAGTACCCGAACTATAAACAAGATCCTGAAAATTTTCCAATATCAGACGTCTTTTCTCAGTACTTCTGGGGAGCGCCTCATAGACATATGCCAGAATGGCCACACGTAGACGATATTTACGTGCCTTTGAACATTGGCAACAAGCATTGGGTACTGTGCGTCGTTCGTGTACAAGATAATCACATTGACGTTTATGACTGCGACTCGAGTATTTATAGGAATCTCGATCCATACATGAGACCTTTGTGTGAGATGTTTCCACGAATATATGCAATGGGAGCCAGTGATGCTGAGCTAAAACGGTATCCTAATTTCAATTTCCAGAAACTGACATATAAAAGGTTGCCACACCCAGCCAAAAATGCAGTCGCCAAATATGGGGAAGTCCCTAGAGCAGATGAAAGTGGGGATTGTGGTGTATTTATGCTTATGCACATGGAATACTTGACTGCTGGTTTAGGTGTAGAGAAGGTGACTTCCAATGAAATGGAGTTTTTTCGACAAAAGATGGCGGTCCGGTTATTTCATCAAATTACAGAACCTTAGTTTGTATTGTAATGGTTTATTGATTTTTGGATAGAACTTGAATTGTGCTTATGTATTCTGAACTTGTATTACTTTTTGGGTAGAACTTCAACTTAAGTTACATTTCATGTTAAAATATTTTTAGTTTTAATGTAGTCTGGTTTGTTGGTAGTCTGATATTTTAAAAACCAAAGAATTGAACATATAAATCAATGTACCAAGTAACTAACTTAAACTCACTTAAACCCAGTTTTACTTAACGAAGCGCTTAACGAAGCGTTAAGTACTTAGCGAAGCGTTAAGTACTTAGCGAAGCGTTAAGTACTTAACAAAGCGTTAAGTACTTAACGAAGCGTTAAGTACTTAGCGAAGCGTTAAGTGCTCCTACAGTAAGCAGATAAACTAGATACAACATACAGATTACAACATATCCGAGTTCAACTTATCCGAGTACAACTTATCCAAAACATAATACAACATATCCAAAACATAATACAAATTATCCAAAACATAATACAACTTATCCAAAACACTTATACAACTTATCCCAATCCCAATCAATCTAAAGGCTCATATTGTTGAGATGATGGCTCGTGCTGTTGAGAAGATGAGTCATGATGCTTAGATGATGATGCTTTTGCAGTAGATGGAGCAGGCATGACTGCTTTGCATGTGGCCCTATTATGTCCTAGTCCACCACATGAGGTGCATCGTCTCGGAGCCTTACGTACCTCACCTTGAGATGACCTACGCTTTGTTTGTGGACGCCCTTTCTTAACCTTCACGGGTGGTTTTAGACATACTCGTTCCTTGATCATTTCGGGAATATCCCAATCGTCTTCATCACCAGCAGGGTAACATGTCTCCGCATATGCATTCATCCAAGATTCAGTTGTGTAATATCTGTAAGAATGGAAAATAAAACGATTAAACAATTGGTTAAATAGATTGAACATGTGAGCTGAATAATACCTTGAACAAAAGTCATAACAAACCAAATTGCGGTGACGGGCAGCAGCCATTGCATGAGTACAAGGAAGACCAGAAACTTCAAATACCCTACAAGTGCAGTTCATGTCTTTCAAATTGACTTTAAAATGAGACTGATTGTCATGCACATAAAACTCGAATCGGTTAAGCGATGATACTGTATAGAATCTAGCCTTCTCGAATCCCTCACGTAACCACTTTTCATATGTTGGAGATAACACTTCTCGGTGGTTGGACGCTCTTTCTCTTCTCTCATTAAACCAACCTTGTATTGTCACTCTTAAATACTCCGCCATTGAGGAAATGGGGTACTTTCTGGCTTCCCTGCTCTGACTATTAAAACTCTCAGCATAATTGCTTGTTAGTTGATTGTATCGCTTACCGGGGAAAAATGCTCTACTCCATCTTTGAAATCCAATTTCTTCCAAATAGGCAGCAATCCTATTATCTTTAACCCTTATCTTGTCAAAAAAACGATTGAATTCGTGGACGGTGTACGCACGAGAAGCCATATCAAACTCCATATGACAATTATCAGTTTTGAATTTCGCGTTGATATTCATCTTTATGTGATATGTGCACGCACCGTGGTATGCTTCTGGAAAAACAGCACATAAGGCATTGGCGATGCTTGGGTGTCTATCGGATACGAAGACGAGATCATCAACTAATCCAATTGCTTCTCTCAATTTTTGCATAAAATAAGTCCAAGAGTTATTATTCTCTGAATCAACAACTCCGAATGCGACAGGATATAATTGTTCATTAGCATCTAATGCAATAGCCACCAATAGTTGACCTCCCACCTTGTGCTTAAGAAAACTGGCATCAACACACAATACGGGACGACAAAATGCTTTGAAACCCCTAATAGAGAGGCCTAGGGACATGAACATATACTTGAAGTGCCCGAACTCGTCTGTTTGGATGTCTGTTATGGTACCAGGATTATGCTTCTCCAACATGTATAAGTATGAGGGTAATTTTTCATATGAATCCTCAACCGTTCCTCGCACCGCCACTAATGCCATTTCCCTAGCCCTCCAAGCCTTATTATAAGTCAAATTTACCCCATAAGTTGCCTGCATGTCTTCAATTATTTTCTTAGGCAAGTGATTATGGTGATGGTCCATATACTTACTCTTCACGCACTGCCCAATAACCCATGCTGGTGTTTGCATTTTTTTCTCTGGCCTAGATAGAACTGAGCATGAGTGTTGTTGGTCGAATTTCCGGATCTCAAACATCTCAGATAATTTACCTTTCACGGCACGCAATCTCCATTTGCATTTCTCATCCAAACATTTCACATACCAAAGATGTTTTCTTGACTTCTCCACCTTGAATTCAAAATGATTAGCCATCGCATATTTATATAGCATCAGTTGTAGTTCTTTTTTATTTTCAAAGAAGGCACCGACTTCCAATACAGTTTCAGTAGTTAACGCCAACGCAAATGAGGGGTCTGTCGGTGATATGTCTGTCGGTGATATGTCTGTCGGTGATATGTCTGTGGGTGATATGTCTGTCGATGGTGTACCAAATGATGACCTTCTTGCACTACTTGGTGTACCAAATGATGATCTTCTTGCACTAGTAGGTGTACCCGTTGATGCTCTTCTCGCACTATGCGGTGTAGGTAACGATGCATGCAAGTCCTGAGTAAGTGGGATGTGAGGCAAAGAGTTATCTCCGGCTTCATTACTTTCAACAAAGACCTCCGAGGGTAAAGCTTCTGGTACAATTTTCTGAGTAAATTGTGGGAGAATACTTTCTTGAGTTGGGTAGGTAAGTAGTGGTATCTTTTCTTTAGTAAATTGTGACTTCTCTACTACAGACACAAACAATGGTGACACAGTTCTACCCAAAATCAAGCGTGATAAATATATGTTCAGATCCTCATCATCTTCAATAAAAACGGGTTTAGGATTTGTGATATTCGGAATATCATACTTCACTTGCAGCACTAAATCATAGGTAGATTTCTGCACTTGAAGTCTTTCATGGAGTTTATCAATTAATTCAGCATAACGAGTACTTTGGGGTAAATCCAATGTTTTGATTGAAGAGGCATCAAAAAACCATATTCCATTAGCATCAACTTTCCACTCTCCATTATAGAAAACGAAAACTTCGGCTGCAAGATAAATTGGAAACGGGATAATTAATACTGTGAAATGGAAACCCTTCGCGAAACGGGAAGTACTTAGCGAAACGGGAAGTACTTAGCGAAACGGGAAGTACTTAGCGAAACGGGAAGTACTTAGCGAAACGGGAAGTATCATCAGATGAAACCCTAAACAACGCAGTGATTCGAAAATGCATAAATGAACAACAATAAACTTGAAATACATAAACTTACCAATTGTTACAGTGCTTGTGCTCGTCGTGGAGCTCATTGAGTGCCGCCGTTGAACTCCGTCGCCGGCGAGATTAGAGAGAAGGAGGAGAAAAGAGGAAGGGAAGAGAGAGAAGAAGAAGAAAAGAAATGAAAAAAGATGGCCGGATTTTATTATATAGTAAGGGTATTCTGGACTTTTCACAGAGTCTCACTTCGCGAAACGCGAAGTCCCTTCGCGTTACGCGAAAAGGGTAATTTCGTCCAAAAAAAATTAAGTGGTCACCAGATCAATTTCAATTATCTGGTGACCACGGATGCAAATAGCCTTATTTGTAGGGTCATTTCATCCAATTTCCCGTCTAAGGTTTGAGTGAAGAGAGGGAGAGCCATCGAATTGCAGAAAACTGTCTAAGAAATGGATAAGTTCTACGAGTTCAACTGAACGCCAAGACCTTCAATTTCATCAGTCGACGCCATGGCTGGGATCACCAGCACCTTCACTTGCAGACCTCTTCTATCCAGATCCAATCACTTTCCTACGCCGCAATCTACTCTCTCCTCACTTCAATCCAACCAATGTCACCTTCTCTCCTCTTCGCTCTCCAACTCTAACATCTCAGTTCGCTCCTCCTCTACCTTTTCCATCTCCGCGCGCTATGGCGGAAGAGGCGCCCCTTCTCAGTCACGTGCTCCTTCTCGTGCCAGCGACTACGACGAAGCTCTTGATATATCATCAATCAGGTTTTCCTTCGCGATTCTCATATATTTATCATCAATTCTGTTTGACGTTGTATTTGAAATTAGTAATTAGTTCTATTATCTAACGAATTAGGTCGGATACTGTGAGACTGATTGATGAGCAACAGAATATGGTAATGTTTTGTGTTCTTGTATAAGCAATTGCATCATCATCATCATGCGATCTGAATACTCGTTCTTATAGGTTGGATTGTTAACAAAAAGAGAAGCTATTAAAATGGCTGAAGATGCTGAACTTGACCTGGTATGCTTGTTAGGTCATCACTGGAAAAGAGGATTCATTAATTGAGTTCAATTTAGCATTTTGATTCCATTTTCATTTGTATCTTCTTCCATTTCTGCAGGTAATACTGTCACCAGAAGCTGATCCGCCTGTTGTTAGAATAATGGATTACAAGTGCGTATTTCCTTTTCCTGTTTTCTTCTTTGAGTAGATTGAATAATGATATCATTGTGCCATTGCTGGCTGCATAAGTTGCTTCAGTGGTTAGCTATTCATATAGTGTGTGATACTCTGAATCGAACAAATTATGGAGATTCCATCATAGAAGTAAAGGGTTTGATATGCACCTCATGGTCCTTATGGACACAAGCTAATACTGTATTGGAAGAACATATTCAAACTTTGATTTCGTGTTAAATAGAATACTTATATATTGTGATTGTTGAATGCAGTTTAATACATTGTTTTTCATTACAGCAAATATAAATATGAACAGCAAAGGAAGAAAAAAGCACAGCAGAAGAAAAGTGCTGGTGAAGTTATATTCCATCTTCTTCTTTTTTCTTTCTATTTTCTTAAGTTCAAGCAAAAAAATGAAGATAAATTTTGTATTGGCAGCTGGGCGCATGGATCTGAAGGAGCTAAAAATGGGGTGAGTATAGAAAAACTGTTGTAAAAATTACTACTTATTTTAGATACTAAAACACTTAGATTTCATCTCGACAGTTATAACATTGACGATCATGATTATACTGTGCGTCTAAAAGCTGCACAGAAGTTTCTGAAAGACGGGGACAAGGTATGTTTCAAAATCTTCAAGACAATCTTTCGCTAAAAGAAAATAAAGAAAGTAAATTGATCTTGCATGCAGGTTAAGGTGGTTGTAAACTTAAAAGGTCGTGAAAATGAGTTCAGAAATAACGCGATTGAGCTCCTGAGGCGGTTCCAGAATGATGTGGGCGAGGTATTGATTGATTGATTGTTGTAGAATGTGCAGGTGATTAATTCTCATTGAATTCTTTTACACTTTGCAGCAAGGGGCGGAGGAAGCAAAGGGTTTCAGGGACAGAAACATGTTCATAATTTTGGTCCCAAACAAAATAGTTGCCCAGAAAAGTCAAGAACAGCAGCCACCAAAGAAAAAAGAGGATTCTGCAACAACAACAACAACAACAAGCCCAGTGTCGACTGGCGTTTGAATCTAAGGTTGCGGTTTTGAAGGTAGAACATTTAACAATTGGGTAATTTATTGTTTCTGTATAATAGAGATGTTGATCTTTAACAATGAAATAGCGCCTTTAAATTAAATCCGAATTTGTACCATTTCCTTTGGTACTGATCATTGAGAACTGGCAACTATATATCTTAATTGACTGGAATTGGAGATAAATAAATAGACTTAGAATGAGTTTAGATTGTTCTAGATTGGTTCGTTGGAAAGCTTAGCTTAGCTTAGAGGCAATGGACGCTGCAACAGACTTTACCATCCATAACGCTGACAGAATTAGGTATGAGAGGGATAGAGAGAGGCTCATTCTATATAATAAGAAGTCTCCAATTTCAACTGCATACAAATTAATCTCTCTCCGAATCCACCATGGAAGCCGGCGCCGGACTTGTCGCCGGTTCTCACAATCGGAATGAGCTCGTCGTCATACATGGCCACGAAGAGGTATTTCATACATACATACATAATCGTCATAATCTCTCCATCTTTTTAATATTTTTAATCACAAAATATCCTTTTAATTTAAATAAACTGGTTCATAAGTCAAAAACATGATACACATAATCAACGATAAATTTAAATAAAAACAAAATTATAAAATTGGAATATAACAATATTTTCTAATTATCAAATATTTCGGTTTTATGCATTCAATCGTTTTCAAATAATCTACTTACTCTCAAACAAAATAATAATAATAATAATAATAATAATAATAATAATAATTAATAATAAATAATAAGACTACTTATAATTTTTTTATGTTATGTATTTGGGTTAAAATTATAATTTAGTCATGATAATTTTGAGAAAATATAGAATATTTTTAATAAAAATATTTAAAAGGGTATTAATATATAAGAATAAAATAAAGTATAATAATTTAAAATATAATATTTTAATTTTTTTAATAAATTAAGTAACGTGATAAAGGAGATTGAGAATAAAAATGTTATTTGAATTATTTAAATAACTCAAACTAAAACAAGGCTTAATTCTAACCAAATTATTTAATTAGAAATCTTAATTTTTATTTTAATTTTTTTTTATTACACTATTATTTTTATTAATTTTTTATATTAAATTTAAATAAAAAATATATAATAATTTAAATTATTTTTTAAAATAATTTAAGATTAAATAAATAAAAAAATATAATAATAATAATTGATAATAATTTTGAAGAAATAAATTTTATTTTAATTAAAATATTTTAAAATATTAATATATCATAATAAAATAAAATTTTAAAATAAAAAATATTTTATAATTTTGATTAACGAATTTACTTAAGTTGTACCAAAATTCTTTAATCAAAATCATAAAATAATTCTATTTTAAAATTTTATTTTATTATGATATATATATATATATATATAATTTTGATTATTTAAATAATTTAATTTTTGGAATGTAGTTGAATTAAAAGTTTAACATTATTCTGTTAGTTCTTTTTTATTTATTTAAAGGAAATTGTTAGTGCTAATTTTGAGAAAATGGGATTTTTTTTTGATAAAATTATTAAAAGATAGTAATATATGATAAAATAAATATATATTTTTTAAATAAAAAATATTTTAATTAATGAATTATCTAAATTATAATTAGAATAATATTTGTTTAAGATGAATTTTTGAAAAAATATATATATATTACTAATTAAGTTTAATTGTTAAAATATAATATATATATATATATTTAAAAAATTTATAATATATTTTTTATATATATAAAAAGATTATATTAAAGTGATTTATATATAATTTTTTAATTTTTTAAATAAATTAGATGTATAATTCTTTTGATAAATGAAGAAAGTGATAATCTAACCGTCTTTTCTCACACCTGAATGAAAAAACTCACCAAATGAAACCGCTTAATCCCAATTTGAATGTTCTTCTTCTTCTGAATTTGGGGAGCAGGCAAAGCCATTGAAAGACTTGAATGGAAAAGTGTGCGAAATATGTAGTGATGAAATAGGGCTTACGATCGACGGAGATCTGTTTGTAGCGTGCAATGAGTGTGGTTTTCCGGTCTGCCGTCCTTGCTATGAGTACGAACGCCGAGAAGGAAGCCAACTTTGCCCCCAATGCAAAACCCGATTCAAGCGCCTCAAAGGTATCCTACATATTCATCTTTCTTGCTTCTCTAGATAAATACACACTACACATAACACACTCATGCTGACACTTTACTGTATGTAAAAGGGAGCCCTAGGGTTGAGGGAGATGACGATGAAGAAGACCTGGACGATATTGAACACGAATTCAACACTGATGCTTCCCAGAAGCATAAGAATAATCAAGATATTGCAGAGTCAATGCTTCATGGCAAAATGAGCTATGGAAGAGGCCATGATAATCAAAATGATATCACTGGTCCTGTAAGCAATTCTCCTTATTATTATTATTAATCATATCATATGCAATTTTTTCTAGTTTAAGTAGAGAAATAATATTAGTCTGATTTAGCAAAATCATCTTTTTCAGGTCAGTTGTGAATTTCCAATATCAACTAGTTGTTATAATCATGGAGATCACATCTTATCTTCTTCTTCTTCCATACACAAACGAGTCTACCCATATCAAACTTCTGAACCTGGTATCTCTTTAAATATCATTCATATGATGATGATGATGATGATGATGATCTTCTGTATGAGATATTGAAGTTCTCACGATCTTCTTGTTCCTGTTTTGTCTTACAGGAAGTGCCAGATGGGATGAAATGAAAGAGGGTGGCTGGAAAGACAGGATGGATGACGACGACTGGAAAAGGAAACAAGGCGACGAATCGGCTGACCCTGATATTGACATGTATGATCAAATTACACTTTCTTTTTATGAATATGTTTTGAAAACTAATTGTGAGTTTCCAGCTTTGATTTGATGTTGGCATGCTGTGATGATGTTTTAATGTTGTCATCACTTGGTTTGTATTGGTTTTAACTAATTGCAGGCTAGATGAAGCAAGACAGCCTCTGTCGAGAAAAGTACCAATTGCATCGAGCAAGATAAATCCTTATCGAATGGTGATTGTAGCCCGGCTAGTCATTTTGGCATTCTTTCTTCGCTATAGAATCTTGAATCCGGTTCATGATGCTATCGGTCTATGGCTAACTTCCATCATCTGTGAGATCTGGTTTGCCTTCTCGTGGATACTCGATCAGTTCCCAAAATGGTTCCCCATTGATCGCGAGACTTATCTTGATCGCCTTTCTTTCAGGTACACCATCAATCATTCTACATATTGCTGCAGATATAACATGATATAATAATAATAATGATGTTATTCATGTTGCAGGTTCGAGAGGGAAGGTGAACCGAACATGCTAATTCCGGTTGATATATTTGTCAGCACGGTTGATCCATTGAAGGAACCTCCTCTCGTTACAGCCAATACTGTCTTATCAATTCTAGCAATGGATTATCCCGTCGAAAAGATCTCATGTTACATCTCTGATGATGGTGCTTCAATGATCACTTTTGAAGCATTATCTGAAACTGCAGAATTTTCCAGAAAATGGGTTCCCTTCTGCAAGAAATTTCAGATTGAGCCACGCGCTCCCGAGATGTACTTTTCCTTAAAGATAGATTATCTCAAGGACAAAGTCCAGCCTACGTTCGTCCAGGAACGTCGAGCAATGAAGGTCAGTTCTTGTTATATGTCCTTGTTTAGCTATAACGAAGAAAATGAGGCTTAGCGACAGTTTTCAGTCGTTAATGCTTCAATTTTTAAGCAGAAGAGATGAGTGGTAGAAAAGGGAGAAGGAAATTAAATCTAAACTCCAAAGTAACACAAAAACTTTACATTAATAAAGCAAAGATGCATCAAAGATGAATCATCAACATTGATTTCAGCTCTTATGATCTGTCTTGATTTGACCTTTTTGTTTCATTTTTCTATTGTAATGGTTATATGGTTTTCAATGTGTATGCAAAACAGAGAGAGTACGAAGAGTTTAAGGTTCGGGTTAATGCAATTGTAGCGAAAACCTCAAAGGTCCCTGCAGAAGGATGGATCATGCAAGATGGAACACCATGGCCAGGAAACAACACTAAGGATCATCCAGGCATGATTCAAGTCTTTTTAGGTCAAAGTGGTGGCCTTGATGCAGTAGGAAACGAGCTTCCAAGACTCGTATACGTTTCTCGTGAGAAGAGGCCCGGTTTTCAACACCACAAGAAAGCTGGCGCCATGAATTCTTTGGTAAAGACATTAGTCTTCCATTTTTTTTCTTTTAACTAATTTAACTGTCTACCAATTCTAAAATATTGCAGATCAGAGTATCGGGAGTTCTTACCAACGCTCCCTTCATGCTGAACTTGGATTGCGATCATTACATTAACAATAGTAAAGCCGTCCGCGAATCCATGTGTTTCTTGATGGATGCACAAACCGGAAGGAAGGTTTGTTACGTTCAGTTTCCTCAGAGGTTTGACGGCATTGACAGACACGATCGTTACGCCAACAGGAACACAGTCTTCTTCGATGTAAGTTAAGAAAAAACAGACAGAACCGTGGCAGTGATTTATATGATAAAATATATAAAGAATTTTTATGTTTTGAACAGATAAACATGAAAGGTCTGGATGGGATTCAAGGGCCTGTATATGTAGGAACTGGATGTGTTTTTCGACGACAGGCTTTGTACGGGTACGATCCTCCAAAGGGTAAAAAACGTCCGAAAATGGCAAGTTGCGGATGCTGTCCGTGTTTCGGACGAAGAAAGCTTCCCAATTATTCGGAAAACGGCGCAACCGAGGATGACACACTGATGTCACATATGACTTTCGAGAAGAAGTTCGGACAGTCTTCAATCTTCGTGACCTCGACTTTAATGACCGATGGCGGCGTTCCTCCTTCGTCGAGCCCAGCTGCCTTGCTTAAAGAAGCGATTCATGTAATAAGCTGCGGTTATGAAGATAAAACAGAATGGGGGATTGAATTAGGATGGATCTACGGATCGATTACAGAGGATATCCTTACGGGTTTCAAAATGCATTGCCGAGGCTGGAGATCAATATACTGCATGCCGAAGTTAGCAGCGTTTAAAGGGTCGGCTCCTATAAATCTGTCCGATCGTTTAAACCAGGTCCTTCGGTGGGCTCTTGGGTCAGTGGAGATCTTCTTCAGTCGTCATAGCCCGGTTTGGTATGGGCACAAGGGCGGGAATCTTAAGTGGCTCGAACGGTTAGCGTATATTAACACGACGGTTTATCCATTCACCTCAATTCCGTTGCTAGCTTATTGTACTCTACCCGCAATCTGTTTGCTGACAGACAAATTCATCATGCCGGAGATAAGCACTTTGGCTAGTCTCTTCTTCATCGCTCTGTTCATCTCTATCTTCACGACTGGGATTCTGGAGCTGAGATGGAGCGGAGTGAGCATCGAGGAATGGTGGAGGAACGAGCAGTTTTGGGTTATTGGCGGGGTTTCTGCTCATTTGTTCGCGGTTATTCAAGGTTTACTTAAGATATTGGCGGGGATAGATACAAATTTCACTGTTACTTCTAAATCTTCGGGGGAAGATGAGGAGTTTGGCGAGCTGTATGAGTTCAGATGGACGACGCTTTTGATTCCTCCGACGACAATCTTGATTATAAATATGGTTGGAGTGGTGGCGGGAGTGTCGGATGCGATTAATAACGGGTACGAGTCATGGGGGCCGTTGTTTGGGAAGCTGTTCTTTGCGTTTTGGGTGATTGTTCATCTTTATCCTTTCTTGAAAGGTTTAATGGGAAGGCAAAACAGGACTCCTACTATTGTGATTATTTGGTCAGTTCTTTTGGCATCTGTTTTTTCACTATTATGGGTTAGAATTGATCCTTTTGTTATGAAGACTAAAGGTCCCACTGTAAAGCAATGCGGCATCAATTGCTGAACAAACCCCGAGTCGATAACACCCCAAGTTCAAGTCACGACATGATATCGGGTAGTCGGGTCGGGAGCTGGATAAAGTTAGTTTTAAGGTTTGGTTTCTAAGTGAACAATTTTATGTAATTTGGTGCAATATAACCCAATATGAGATAGGGTGATAGTTGAGTTTTTTTTTTAACCCTAAATTCACCTCTGTTTTATGAGGCAGGCTTTGTTCTACCATGAAATTGATTAAAATAAAATACAAGCTTTTGTTCTATTTCCAATCTTGATCAGATTTCTTAATATATAAATAATTATAGATGATAGAATGATAAATTCTCACTAGTTAATAATTATTTATTATATAATATTTTCATGTTATTTGTTAGAATTATTAAATTTAATTATCAGTAAGTATGTATAACTTTATATTTTAAATTTGTAAATGGAGAAGATATACCTACAATTTAAATTAGTCTAAATTCACCCAAAATAATTATTAGTTTATCCTTTTTAAATTATTATTTTTTTTGACAATCACAATCATTTTTTTAATAATTATTAAAATAAAAATAATTTTATTTTAATTTGGTAAATAATGTGATTGAATTGAATAAAAACATAGATCTCTTTATTAGAAAAACAACATTATTCAAATAGTCAATAAAGATGTCTCTATTATTCGATTCCATCAAGAACAACCAACATGTCAGTGACCAAACAAAGAAACAGTTATGATTTGCCTCTTAATTTGTCATATAAAACAATCAAGAATCGACTGCTTGGTTTGATTCTGGCTTGACAATCACCTGCCCTAAAGTTGGCAAAGTTTTTCCTTCCAAGAAAGACTTAAAGAGAGTGAGAGCTTGTTTAGGTTTATGAAGTGGCACTTCATGGCCAGCTCCTCTTACTGAAACAAAAGTCAGTCCTTCATACTCTTGAACCCATCCTGCCACCTGTCCATCGTCGTACCAAGCATGCCAAGAACTCGTAGTCGTAAGATTCAAAGAATCAATCGAATAACGAGTCGATGTGATAGGAATTACAGCATCTGTATCGCCACTGTCAAAGTACATAAACACATGTTAATTATCTACATTCATTCGAATAATTTATATTTATAAACAAAAAAAACACACACCTGAATATCCAAATACGAAGTCCAGAAGGTATAAGTTCGCGATATATATCAAGAACTGATATGGGTGAATCATTCCAATTAGTATTTATTACATCACTGAAACATCATCATCATTATCAGAATTAGGTAAACCAAGTATCATTAGACACAAATTTACGAGGAAATTTTACCTGCAGGTATCCCATGTCGAGACGTGTTGACGGGCAACATGAAGCGCATTTTGAACTTCAGGTTGGTTAAAGTATACAACTGAATGTTTCTCTGTACAAGGATCATATGTCCTACTAACATGACCAAGAATCTACAAGATTATAAGAAAATCAGCTGATTTTAGAATAAAATAACATAAAACATCTTCAACTTACATTCCATTTTTTTAACATGCGGTTGGAGAAAGTATAATTGGCAGTGCATGCAGGAGTGAAGATGCTATATGGATCAATGTTTCCCATTTCTTGATAAGCAACTTCCATTGCATTATTACAATCTTCTGGTGCGTGTATGAAAGGCTGGCCATCACAATGAAGATTCAATAGTTTGTATGTTTGATCCGAAATCAAACCAGATGCCCACATGAACTGAAAAACTCCCAAATAGTCATGATGATCATCGGTTAAAGCATTTCCCACCTGTGTTATGTACATATCCCACATTTCAGATCATCCTAACAAAAGAAAAGAAAAGTGATTGAGCACAAATTAACTAGTAATTAGCTCAACCAACCATGTAACCCTTTAAGTTGATTATATTTTCT
Organism: Impatiens glandulifera; assembly: GCF_907164915.1. Classification (NCBI taxonomy): domain Eukaryota; kingdom Viridiplantae; phylum Streptophyta; class Magnoliopsida; order Ericales; family Balsaminaceae; genus Impatiens; species Impatiens glandulifera. The sequence continues at coordinate 23,322,810 of NC_061870.1, forward strand.
CCAGTAGCTGAATTGTGGTTTACAATAGCTTGACTAAGTTGAGGAACATAATGTCCTGTTCGACAAAAGAAAAAAAATGGGGAAAATGTTCATAAAACCGACATAATGATTCTATATCTGAATCAAGATTTACCTGCATAACTCTCTCCCATAATGTAGAATTCGCGTCCCTTATACTGAGGAAACCGTTCCATCCATTTCACAAAAAACTCAAGGGAGTCTTGAGCTGATGAAACAAATAACTTAAACACGTAAAAATAGGTTGCAAATATTGTTGACAAGAAAGAAATAGATAAGAATGTATAATACCAGTCCTTTTGTCTCCACTTGTAAGCAAATCAGATGAAGTGTTTGAATACGAAAAGCCAACTCCAGCAGGGGAATCAAGAAACAACAAATTGGCAACTGCAAATGTGTTTAATGTTTTGGACATGAAATCAATCAAAAAAGAACTATACATATCCAGCTTTTGGAAATCCCACAATTCTTACCTTGATTCCAAGAATATGGATTCAAGTAAAGTGTCTTTCCATCTTTCTCAACATGAAAAGGTCCAATCTCTTCAGCCATCCCATAAGCAATTGAAGAACATCCCGGCCCTAAATTATGTCAATTTTGAAACATCAAAAACAGCACAACTAGTAATAATGAATTCAGATCGGAGGCATAAAAACAAACATGGGTGATATTTGAAAAGGGTTGAAAGTGAGATTCTGATTTCTGACCTCCATTGAGCCAAAGCACCAAAGGCTTGGAAGAAGGATCTTCAACAGCTTCAGTTAGCCAATAGAACAGAGCCCTACCTGATTCTTCGTTGACTGTAATATAACCAGAATACTGTGCGAATTCAACGTCGAAGTTTTGACCTGGAAGATAGGTTATCCTGTCTAACTTTTGCTGTTCTTGAAGTGTGTCCGAGAATGAAGAAATTGTGCTGAAATTGATTGTGCAAAAGAGGAAAAACACAATCCCCCACCTCGGATTTGACATCTTTTTTCCTAAATTGTGAATCGGGATAAAGTTTAGGATTGATGAAATGTTTATATAAAAGAGAAGTGAGTGGGTGGACGGTTAAATGAACATCCTTTTTTACAGGAGATAAGATGATGATGGTAAGTGCTGAGCACACCCTTTCGCTGGGAAGGTTCATGGTTGTCTTTTGATGGCAGAAAACTTTCATTTTTGTTTGGCGTGGAGTGAAAGAAAATCACAACTCTTTGACAAAACTGTTAAAATATTTTTGTAAGATAAGAATTTGATGTAATGAATTATGTAGAAAATTATGAGGTGATATATCGTTGGACGGTGGACAAAAATAAAATTTTTGTTTTCTTCTATTATATTTATTAAGTTCAATAAACGTGACACTAAATTTTTTTATTTTTTTATAGTAAATTTAATAAATTTAATTTTCATTTAAAACGTTTTTAAATTAGAGTGGATCTAATCTTATTTTTTTTTTTAATAATATAAATAAACAGTGAATAATAAAATAATATTTAATTAAAGTTACCCAACTATCTATTTTTAAGTATTATTTAAATTGTTTGTTGATATTTAAATTATATTGAGATTTAAAAAAAAAAAGTAAGAATTCCAATTTGTTTCTCCTTAGTAACAGTGAATATTTTTTTTTTTCTCTTTTTATCACTCAAATCTAAATTGATGTAAGTCGTCTGCTGCTAATACCTTTCAATCGTGTTGGTGACCATTTCTCAAGTCCGTATTTATTTTCTTCTTTGCAGTAAATGAGATGATTCTATCGAATCTAGAGTTCTCTTTATTTATTTTTAAGGAGTTTTTGGAATTAATATTTCATCTAAGGCTATTTCATACGTATCTTCTAATAATTTTGATGGATTTCTCGTTATTTTAATCATATTTGTATATGGTCATTTATTATTTGGCATAACTTTTTTTGGTTGGTTATCAACTTTCGGACAAAGATAAATTTTATTACCGCTCAGAATTCTGGGTAAAGATTCTTCCAACGTCGCTTAATAGGTTTGTTCGGTTTGCTCTATTTCATCACTTATTGTTATTGAATTCAAATAAGTTTGTACTTAGAGTTACCCGAAGAAATCGCATGATTGATATATTAGTTCATTAGAATTTTATCTTTACAAATTTATTTTATGTAACGTTACGTTTAGATTTGAATTTTTAGATGTTACTTTTTATTTTCTACTTATAACTTCTAATTTGATTTAATAAAATTAATTCTTTATAAAAAAAAAAATTATTTGTTTGATTTTAGAATTCTCTCTCTTCCTATCAAAATTTTGGTCTTTTTTCTATTTGCCCAAATTTCATTTGCTTATTTGAATAATATTTAGATTACTTAGAAAAATAATTATTGAATATAAATGTAAATTATTTAGATAAATGTTTTTTTTTTATATATATTTTATAAAGGATGAAAAAATATTATTTCAGAATAACTTATTTAAAACAAGTCATAATTATCCATCAAATCATACTTTTATAAATATTTATCTATACACAAAAATAAAACAATACAACTTTTACTTTAAAAAATAAAAAAATTAAAAAAAAAACTTTAAAAAGGCCTTGCGCCTTGTTTGATATAGTGTTTTTTCTGAACAAACAAATTTCTTTCAAGAGAAACATTGTTTGATGAAGTAAATTTTTTTGTTTACTTAAGTAAAGTTATAATAATTAACATGGATAAATACCAAAATAATTATCAAGAATAATTCAGCCTTGTTCAAAGTGATTAATTCCCTGAATGTTTTTACAGGTATAACTCTTTTTTGTCAATTTTAAATAAAATAAACTTCATTAAAGAAAAACCAAAATAATGACATTTAATCCATTATTTGAATAACGGTTTAATAAATAATGATGGAATGGTAACTTATTTGAATTAAATTCACATCAAATATTGCAGAAGGGAGCCCTTCTGCTACCACAGGCCAAGCAACATAAAAAAAATGATAGATTGTTTAAACTATCATTTGAAAACATATTTTTATCAAGGCTTTTCCACATGAGTGTGAATCTAAATGAGAATTTGATTGATAACAGATTACATATAAACTTAGTCCATCTCCATCTCATATTAATATGCAATTGCGTCTAAAAGAACACGAAGAAGACAATTGATCTTCTGACCTACAAAGTGGTTAAACGATCAATCGTAAACCAACAGTATTAATATTCTTACAAAAGCTTCCAATAAGTGAGCAAGATTTTATGGCCTTTCCAGAACTGCTACAGATTCCCACTCCAAGCTACATATTACACTCTGCATTCATGGTAAAAACAGAAAGAAAAGAATGAAGAAAATGGAAACATTATTGTGTTCTAATCAACCAAGACGAATAATTTGTTTGAGACTCACAGATGGATTCTGTCTATCAATATCAAAGCTGTTAATAGCACATGGTTCAGCCAACAGTTCAATAGGTTGCTCCCCTGAAACAACAAAACACGTAACATTCAACTAAGAGATGTTTCGTTGTTTCTAATAGACATTTCTTTGTTCATTCTAAAAGTCTTACCTTGTTGAACTACAGCCAGTATTCCATCCTCTGAGCATATCATAGCAGGTAAGATCTGCGACGATGATGATACATTGCTAATGTTTGAAGAAGAACGACTATAATTGTCATACTGGACCTGCCATACTTCACTTTCAGACGCTGCTGAAAATGACGATTCACCGCCTGCTGCATATCCAGACAACATTACCGGTTGTTGGGACCATCGAATGTCCCAAGCAAATACGCTACCCGATGAACCTCCTACCTTCACATTTTATATGAAATTCACATAAGTGTTACTTTCTTTCATCTATGAAAATGAAAGTAAAATCTGGTGCAAATGGGAAAACTCATTTAACTAAGATAATTTGAAGATGGAAATATGAAATGTTGGTTCTTGGCATTCAAACTTCATGTACATAATGAGGCAAGAGGGGGTTCTTACAAGACAAGTGTATTTTCTTGAAGGATGAATATCAATGGAATGCACAATTCCAGAGGTTGTTCCACGATCCCTGTTGTTACAATTAGAAACCAATCATAAATGAGAAAGTGTCTATAGAGAAGAGAAGGGTTATCTTTTTACCAGCTGCCCTTGAATTGAGTTGCAGGTGCTCCTGGTTTACGATGATCCCACCATTGAACACTATGACCAAGTCCACCAGTTGCAAACTCAAATGGGGACGCCCATTTCGCAGCAGTATAAGAAACCAACCCATTGCTGTCAAATATCCGGCGATGATTCAGCCGGGAATTGGAAAAAGTAACTAAATTCACCCTCCCATCTTCCCCTACAGTGACACAATCCGATGCATTTTCTTGAACATCAATGTCTGAAATAGGTCCATCGTGTAGCGATTTACCAGAAATGGAGACCTCCGATTCGAATGACGCGTTTATGGGATCGGCAAGGAGAATGTGTAGCGAGCCGGCTAAGGTAGAAGCGGCGATAAAAGGTTTGTGAAGGAATTGACTGGTTCTGAGAGCGGAAATCCGAGAGGGAGGTGAGAAGGAAGATTGGAGGGAGAGAGAAGGTGAATCTGAATGATTGAGGGCGTGGATTTCGACGGCGGGTTCATCGGTATCGGAGTCGAAGACGGCGAGTACGATGAAGCGATCGAAGGCGGAGAGAGGAGGTACCCAACGTACTGCATCGATGTATTTTGGTTGTGGAAGCCTGTGGATTTGGAGACTCTGTGCTGCGCCATTTGGAGCCATTGTTAGGGTTTTGCAGAGTTGTAGTCGGGAAAGGGTTTTAAGTTTTTTTTAAGAGGACGAAGAAAGAAGAAGAAAAGAGAACTTAACAGTGAACCCGGTTCAACGTCATTACATGAGCGTCTCGGGTCCGAATAACCGATACATGAATACGGACATAAGGATGGTAATAGGAACCGTGTGCCTCGATACTGGGTACCCATAGTCAGGTTCAGATATTTTAAATAGGGTTTGGAGTCGAGCATGGGGAGGGTGAGAATATACCCGGTCGGATACGGGTCAGGGATGAGGAATGTGCGAAACCAAAACCCGATACTCAATTATATTAATATTAAAATTATTTTTTTATTAAAGTTTAATGTGTATTTTTCAAATACTTCATCATTACGATTATATCATAAATATATCATCTAATTTGATTTTATCCACATTGTCATAAATACAATATACTCTAATTTAAAATTTCTTATGTTCTAAAAATAATATTTTTTTATATTCAACTTCAATTTTATTTTAATAACAAAATATTATTTCTCTCATAATTTTTCGGCTCAATTTTTAATTTTTTTTTTATTTTTATTTTATTTTTCTCGATTCTAGTTTATCCTTTTCAAGATTTACAAAAATTAGTAGGTAGTAAGTAATATTTTTAACATTTCTATATTACTCATTTTATAATTATTTATTAAAGTTGTGTTTTTTTTTTAATATTTATAATCTTTAATCGGGTAATGGGTATCCGTCGGGGATTGGGTACCCGACGAATCGGGGATGGAAATAGAAGTAGAGATACCCGTCAAGTTTGGGGTCGAGATCTGGTGGTGAAATGAAAATCGGATTCAAGGATAAATATTTAACTAGATGACAAACTAGCCGTTGTCATCCCTACCGTAGAATGAATCATTTATTAAACTAGCATGTATCTCGTACATTTGCACGAATAATAATATAAAAAACCGTGAAAAATATTACGGTCAAATTTTTATGGGCGGGTCAACCTACAATCCGACCCAATTATCCATTTACTCTCATATATATCTAAATTAACCACAGTTTTCGACCCGGCAATCCGGACATTTTAAAAATTAAGCATCATTATATATATATATATATATTAGTTAGTCAAAAGTTGAACTTATATTGATAAAATGTCACGCGTTTATCAAATTTTGGGTTGAATTTAAAATATAAAGTGTTATTAGCTTAGTTGGTTAAAAGGTTGTACTTATTTTGTTAGGTTGCAAGTTTGAACCATACCTATAGCATTTTTTATTTTATTTTTAACCGTTTTAAGTTTATGGGCGGGTCAACCCACAATCCGACTCAAGTATCAATTTACTCTCATATATATCCAAATTAACCACAGCTCTCGACCCGGCAATCCGGACACTTTAAAAATTAAGCAACATTATATATATATATAGATTAGTTAGTTAAAAAGTTGAACTTATATTGTTAAAATGTCACGCGTTTATCAAATTTTGGGTTGAATTTAAAATATAAAGTGTTATTAGCCTAGTTGGTTAAAAGATTGTATTTATTTTGTTAGGTTGCAAGTTCGAACCATACCTATAGTATTTTTAACCGTTTTAAGTTTATGGGCGGGTCAACCCACAATCCGACCCAAGTATCGATTTACTCACATATATCCAAATTAACCACAACTTTCGACTTGGCAATCCAGACATTTTAAAAATATATATATAATATATATAGAATCCTTATAAAAAAAAAGGTGAACATAAATTATAAGTGGATACTATCATTGTTAAATAAATTTTAATTTTACATTAATAATGTTTTTGAGCGATCATAAAAACATTTTTTAAAATAAATTTAAATTTTACATTAATAAAAAATGTTTTATTCAATGTGTCATACTTTGATGTTGTGTGATTAAATGATTTCTATCATTTTCAAAATAAATGGACTATTTAAAATATATATATATATTTCCAACACAAAACAAGTTTCAAAGAAAAAAAAGCATGTTGTATCTTAAGAATCAATAAATGATAACATTTATTTTAGGTAAGTCTAAATCTTATGTAACATTTTTTTTAACCTTGATTTCTTTTTAAGCTTTCTACATATTTTGTTAACATTTTTGTCATGTTGGAGTTGGACTTACAATTTTAGTTCAGTGTCCTCTTTTTTATGTTATGACTATTTCTAAGTCACTATCTTTGTAATAATATATTTTTGTTATTTATATAATGATAATTGCAATAATGGAATTCTTCTTCAATAATATAATATTTAATTATTACTAACACTCTACAGCATTTTAGCAAACAACTTTTGAAGATTTTTCATACAAGCTATCTTGCTAATTATTGAAGATTTTTCAAACAAGCTATCTAATTATTGAAGATTTTTCAAACAAGCTTAGCTAATTGTGGATGAGCCAACCAGCTAGGAATTAGGCGAACTAGGCTAGGAGCCCTAAAACTATAAAAAAAAAAATTCAAAAAAAAAATTCACATCCTTAAAAGTGAAACGGGCGTTTTTCGAAAAGAGTATCAGATTAAATTTTCAAAACCGAACCAAGACATGGCTGGCGGCTGTCGTCAATGTTAGGAAGTTCGGAGACATCGACGATGTCCTCTTCCTTTTCTGTTTAATCGTCTGTCCATCTTGAAAACGGCCTAAAGACCTATGTAATATGATCGAAATTCTATAATGTTATCGCTGAGATATTCTTTGCTATTGCGGTCGGGACTTGTAGGTAAGTAAACGGGTCAAAATTTTCTATTATGAAAATATGTCCGGGTATAAATACATTTTTGTGCCTTCTTGTTCTTTAGCTGATTAAGAGCGTAGTATCTCAATTATTCTTAGGATAATCACTCTTTCATTTGAGAGATAGGGTACGTAAATTTTTACTATTGACATTTCTTTAATTTAGTAAAACTTATCCCTTCCATTGAAAGGTAGGTCGATTTTGACCAAATCACGTATATTATATTATTTATATTATTGTGCTATTTCAATTTTGGTACATCTGATTTCTTGGGTATGAATTACATCAAGAACAGGCGACCTTGTCATAAAACCTCATACAAGATACCTATTTTCCATGACTAATCATCAACTCATTGTTCCAAAACATCAAATATTATTCGATTTAATTAAGAAAGAGTTTCATAGTAGTATTAAAATATATAAATATCAGATGATACAACAAGAAGACAGTAATCATTGAAGAAGAAAGCAGCAATATATAAAGTATTGATCTTGCACCTGCAATTTTCACTGCTTCAAGTTCTCCAAATACCAATTATAGGTATCAACCAGCCCATCTCTAAGAGAAACTTTTGGCTTCCATCCCAAACCAGCAATCATGGAGTTATCCATAAGCTTCCTTGGTGTTCCATCAGGTTTCGAAGAATCCCAAACCAGTTCTCCTTCAAATCCAACCACCTCCTTCACCAGCTCAGCCAATTCCTTAATGGTTACCTCACTACCACTCCCAACATTCACATGGCTTACTCCACTGTAATTCTTCATCAAGAACACCACCGCATCAGCCAGATCGTCAACATGAAGGAACTCTCTCAATGGTGAACCTGACCCCCAAACAACAACTTCCTTCGCATTGGTCACTTTCGCCTGGTGAAAACGACGCATCAGTGCGGGGAGAACGTGTGAGTTTTCAGGATGAAAGTTATCGTTTGGACCGTACAGATTTGTCGGCATTGCGGAAATTGCGTCCCATTTGTATTGAATACGATAGCCTTGGCACATCTTGATTCCGGCGATCTTAGCGACTGCGTACCATTCATTCGTAGGTTCAAGAGGACCGGTGAGGAGAGCGTCTTCGGGGATTGGTTGAGGGGCGAATTTAGGGTAAATGCAGGAAGATCCGAGGAATAGGAGTTTCTTCACGCCGTGACGATAAGATGAATCGATTACATTTGTTTGAATCTGGAGATTAATTGCAATGAATTCAGCTGGATAGGTGTTGTTGGCGTGGATACCACCGACTTTTGCGGCGGCGAGGATGACGAAATTAGGCTTTTCGGTGGCGAAAAAGGATTCGACGTCAGATTGACGAGTGAGATCGAGATCGGAATGAGAACGGAGGATGAGATTTGTGAAGCCGATTTCACGGAGTTTACTCACAATTGCGGATCCTACCAGACCGCGGTGGCCAGCGACGAAGATCTTCGCGGATTTGTCTACTGTAAAAGAATCTCCTGTAGACAAAGCAAAACTAGTTAAGAACTCAAATACTATTCAATGAACAGATAAAAGGAAATCGAACAAAGATACAGTAATGAAAGAAATCACCATTGCTAGAATCACCCATCTTCAACGCGGGAAATGAGAGAAAGAGAGAGATTGATGATACTACTGGTTATCGTCAATAGTATTCCATCTTTATAGTTCCCTACTGCCGTCTTCTTCAAACAAAACTAAACCCTTTCCGTCTTCTTCAATTCACTAAATACTTCTATTTTTTTTTATTCTTTTTTAGTTTATAAACCTATTTTTTTCTTTTGTAATGGAGCGAAAATGGTATTTGTGTCCATAGTCTCAAATATAGGATGGTAATCATGCGAAAATGATATTTGTGTTCACACTTTCGAATAGGATGACAATGGGTACTCATATGTCTGATATCTGTAGGTGTGAGTATCCGATAGTCGGATTCGGGTATTTTAAATCGGAATTGGGGAGAAGACTCCCGATCTTACCTCAAACATTAGAGACACAACATTTTATAGGTATCGATGGTCAGATTCAGGTATTTTAAATCGGAGTTAAAGACTCCCGATCTTACCCGATGATTGGTTCAGATATTTTAAATTGGAATCGGGGACTTCCATCTTACCTCAAACATGGTAAAAACAACATTTTATAAAAGATTTAAATTTATTTTTTTATAATATTATAAGTTTTCAATATATTATATTAGAAAAACCTTTTATATAATTTTATTATGTAAAAAACTTAAACTTTTTAAAAAAAATTGTATAATTGACTCATCGCGGAAAATCCCGAAACAGAACCAGACGGAATGGTAATAAAAAATTCTCAAAATAAAATGGTTTACCATCGTAGCTCATCCTCCTCACAATCTCATACCTACTAGGAATTTTATAAATATGATCCTTTTGGTCAATATATGCTTAGATTAATCTGTATTAATATAAAAACAAGCAACCTCACACATCTTGAGAAATACACTCTCTTTGAGAATACTCAAAGTGAAAAAAGTTTTATAAAGAGTGTTAAGATGGCAAAAATAATAATTAAGATACATGTACAAGACTCTGCATAATGTGGATTTAAAATAATGCTCTCAATATGCAAATGTATTATTTATTAAAGAAAATAAATTGAGACTTAATTAGTAATTTACTATCAAAATCATGAATTCAGTGTATTTTGAAAGAAAAAAGCCCAAGTTAAATGGTTATGGGAGAGGCTATTATCTGGTTCTTGTCTTAACAAATTTTCCTCTAGAAGCTTTCCTCTCCATTTTTTCTCTTTTCTTCTTCGTCAATTCATCTTCTTCACCTCCCTACACATTATTATCTCAGGATTTTAGCCAAAATATTTGTCGGGTAAGTGGGGCATAATTGTGGGGTCGTGCTAGCTTCCAAAATTAAAAACAATACCTCTGAACCATTCGGTAGGAACCCTTTGGCAAAATCAATTAATTTGTAGATTGCAAATCCAGGTATCTGAAAAGGGGTTGGAAATTCAAATGATTACAGACGAGGCCAATAAAACTCTTTTTCATGGCAAAAATAGATTTTACTTACCACTAGATAAATGTACCAAAACTTGTCTGAAATTATAGATCCAAGCTGCACAAATCCAGTAATGTAAATCACATCATGTAAGTACCTGTAATGGGTGTTAACCAGATGACATGAGACCTGAAAAGGCAACAACTATTCAAGCAAATCTAAAAGGCACAGTAGTCATTGTTTCGAATAAAAACCACTTGAATGAAAATAGAGTAACAGTTCATCCAGCCTAAAATGTATATGTTTGGTTTCTCCTTGCGATCCAGCCACAACTGTGGCCACCAATTCATTAATGAAACTATTATGAGAGGCACACTTTGTTTCACCAAACGAAAATGATTTGTTTCTATCTCATTAGAATCGAGTCAGGACAACAAAATTATTAGAGAAAATGCTGGCTCATTGTGTAACTGAAAACAGTTTTCTACACCTTGAACTATATGTAGAACTCGAAAGTAGATATAAAGAAGCTTCCAAATGAAGGGACCTGTTGGATGTGGGTTATTTGGAGACCCACTATCCAATCTACCAACAATCAAATTACTTTTTTACAAAATAGTAAACTATTAAACAATAAGAGGACACGTTTTGATAATTTTATCCAAATAACTCACTTCTTACATTGAAAATAATTACATGGTTATTCAATAACCCCAGATCAAACAAGACACAGGTTGCAACTTGCAACATTGAGACTGTAAGAATTGACTTCTTTTCCTGGTGGTGAGACTTGGTAGTAGTCCTTAATATTCTTTCATTTGATAAAAGAAATGGTTGGGTGAAATCAAAGCTTTGTTGGACAAATGAAAAGTTCCATTATGATCCCATTTTTTCAAGAATCAGGTACAATTTTGTTTGGTAAAAAACTGTACCTGGATTTATAGGTTGAACCACAAGTGACCCATCTACAGACTATTTCCGAAAAACACAACCTAGGTTTTTATATCTCATATTGATTTAGAAGACCATCGCAAACAAAAAAGTTTTAAAACATAAAAGAAGAAAGGATGCATAATACATCTCAATTTGAAGAAAAAGACAAGGCATACATACCCACAAACACCAGTAGTACTCATATCATAACCACCATCGAAGAGTTCACCATCATCACCATAAGAAGGCTTTGACATTGAGGCAAGTTGTCGATAAGGAATGAAATAGGCAAATGACGTCAAAATAAGGCCTATCCAGTGCTTCCAAGTGAATGTTGCATGGAATACGCCTGCTCTTAACAAGAGATAAATAACCTAGACAAGAACAGTAAGACCAATAGTTCAAATCACCATGACCATGACCAATTGACCATGACTCACAGAAGAGTTGTTCAAACATTAAGCAAGCAACAAAGGCATAATACTAACTGCTATAAATCCAATGATTCCAATTCACCTAGCAACATTTCCTCAAACAGAAGAGCATTCAGCATAGCTCAAGAAAAATTGATAACAAAGGTAATATGTTGACTGTTCTAATAAAGTCAGAATCAATCTATCAAATCAGAAACAACACAAAATCCAACTGGATAATCAATCAGAGAAAGAGATAAAGGCAATTGATTGATAAATCACAAAGAAAATAGAAACTGAAAACGCTGTACATTGCAGAGGATGATGAAACGAAGAAGATTCCTCATGTGCCGAGTGTTCTCCTCTTTTCTCTTCTTCGCACCTTGATTCGCCATCTTCAACCTTCTGAAGAAGCTCGAGAAGCAGGCAGCAGAGAATCAATAGAGAAAGAGGAGAAATCAATCTGCACTTACAACCCAAATTTCATACTATAATTACTTTTCTTAACAGCAAAATTCATTAATCATTTAACTCCCACACCAAAAATATATATAAATATATCAAATGTAAGCTTTTCTTAATAAATAATAACAATTTTAGTTTAGATAATCTAATAAAAAATTGATATTTTTCATCCACTTTTACCTAAAAAAGTTTTTTTTATGATCTAAACATTTATTAAAAAATCACTCTTTTCAACCCTTCTAAATAAAAAAAAGTCTAATTGTTTGGTCAGAATTCTTTCATGATCTATAGAATCTGACATTGAATATCAATAATCAAGTAACATTGATTATCTAAATATTTTATTTTATCACTTTATTTACTATTTTATAAATACAAATATCATCAAACTTTCACATATTCATCACTTTCCTATTTCAATAATCTACTGAAAAGAACTTCAATTCCAGCAAGAACATTAAAAACACCAACTTAACAAGTGAATAATCAATTATATAGAGTTTATTTCCCAATTCCAGTACAGAAAAAGTACATTACAGACAACTCATCCAAAACCATCTGAAAGAAAAAAAATAAGTAATGTTTCATCCTTCTGCTTCATATAATATATGTTCAAACATTACCAATCAAACGTAAAACAATCTTAATAATAATTTACTAGCGTTGGAATGAAATGGAGTATGAACCAGTATTCGGGTCCTTGATGGCTTTGAAGTTGTCAACACTCATACCAAATCGCCCTAGAACTGAATTCCCCATTTCCTTAAGTTTTCCTGTTTATCCAACAAGTCAAGAAAACACATATTTAATCATCAATAGAACAGTACTAGTGTTATATAAGACGGCAATGATAGATTTTACCCACCAATCATTTCTTCTTTCATTTTTTCACGCTTTACAGCAGCCAATGGCTCCAATCTTTGAATTGTTCTACTAGCTTGCATCTTGTCTATCCCATCTGATTCATCTAATTCCAAAACTTTCTTCAAATCTGTGGAGAAAACACCATAAAAGCAAGAGGGTAAAGAACGAGAATTAGAATTATAATTAAAATAAGAATAGAATGAACTTAGTATTATCGTTAGATAAAATACCAGCAATGGCTTCTTCAAAGTGTTCAAGCTTCTCATGAGCCTCTGCTCGTCTAATCAGCACCTTTACATAACTAGGATTGAGCTCTAATGCTTTTGTGCATTCTTTAACAGTTTCCTCATTTTTCCCCTGGATGGGTTATTACGAGGCAAAGAACTTAGCAACAGCTATATCAGCAAAGCATTAACAAGAATACTAATTATAGACTTACTAGTTTCGAGAAGCATAATGCACGATTAGCATGGCAGTTTGATCGTATTTCGACAGATGAAGGCATATCTGGTGCAATTTGCAGAGCAAGATCATATTGTACTAATGCCTCTTCATATAATCCGCTCTTAAACAATCTGTTGCCTTCCAATTTTGCATCATTTGTATCAGCCAACGCTTTCTGCAAAAAGAAGATCAAATCAGAGGAGAAAGCTTGATTGATCTCAACTCTTACATCTTAACAGGAAACTGTTTTCCAATGGAAAGTATTAACAATTGTAAAAATTCATTCCACAATCCATAAAAACTAGTTAATCAGAAGCCAAATTGAGTTCCTTTCAATCATCACATGAGTAATCAATCAGAACATATAAATATGCTAATGACCTTAAAATTACTGAAGCCTTTGTAATGAAAAACTAACGACAGTTTACCCTAACCTCTTTAGATTCATTCTCATTAATAGAAGGTTTATCTGAATCATTGGTTACTGTAAGAGAAGCTTCGTGTTCTTGTTGATCCTCCTGCTGCTGCTGCTCCATTTCTTTAACTACTTCATCGTCTTCATCGCTCAAGTCCTTCTCGCTTGCCGTTTCGAATCCATCCGATACGTCTCCGGCGGCGGTTTCTGCTACGTTAGAGTCTGTAACTTCCGACGAAGATGATGTTGGCGGCTTCGATTTCGGTTTGGATACAACATTGACGGCATCTTGTTGTTCTTCAATCGGTACTGGCTCGATCAGGACCATCTCTTTCTTAACTAAACTAGCTGAATCAGATTAAAGATTTTGGAAGTCGAGAAGGAGAAAGAAATCAGATGCTATAGCTAGAAAGTCGAATTTCGAGTCTTCCAGAAACCTCTTCGCTCCACGACGAATGATTTCATTATTCGATATTGGAGCCTCGATGCTTCTTTCTATAATGGATCCGGATCTATGCGACGTCGTTTTGAGTTGAAATGTTTATTAAATATAGATTTATTTTTAATAATTTTATCAATTGTTTAAATATACAATCCTATATAGTATATATATAATAATTCATATTCAACCTATTATTTTAAATTAATTTAAAACAATTAATTAAACAAAATTAAATATAAAAATATCAATACAGTAACAAATTCAAACAATTCCTCTTATTAAACAAAAACACTATAAAATTAAGTTGATATATATTTTTAAAAATTATAAGTTAACTAATATATTACGAATTTATGTCGAATTGACTATAAGTTATTTGAATAAACTCTCAATTGAACAGTTTACGTTAATTATACTCACTCAATCAAGACATTGCAGACTATATAACTAATATATTTTTTGTTCAAATTAAATCAGCAATTTAAATATTAACTATTACTTTAGCATAATATAATTTTACTTTCAATTTAGGGGTAATTTTTACTTCAAAAACATAAAACTATAATATCTTAATATCAATGAATAAAAAAATAAAATTATTTATTTTCGGAGAGGCAATGGTGAATTTTCTGCCAAAACTCTCTAACATTAATCGGATAAAAATTAAGAATAAAAATGAAGACACTCAATCCGATGACGCTGTGACAACCAGTAAATATGATACTTTCCTTGATCAGCTCATTCATTTCGATTATACGGCGGAGATAGGTGATTCAAATAGAACATTATATTTCTATCTTGTCACAATTTAGAGTTATAATAATACTCGATAACTCAATAATAGAGGACAACAAGGTTGCTAATAAATAAAAAAAAAATTAAAAACAAAATGGCATTGTCATTAATAAATAAAAATGACTGTAAGTGGATTAAATGATTGATTTGTCATTTAAATTTTGAAATATAATTACATTAACATATAATATATAATGAAAACCAATAAGAATAAGAAATATGAAATTATTTATATATAATTAAAAAAAAAAAAAGTAACAAAGTCAGCAACTCCTTCATTTTACAGAGTGACAAACCCATAGTAAAAACAAAAAACAGACTGTTCAATCAAAGAGAAAGAGAAAGAAAAAGGTCAAAAGCATCTTCTTCTTCGTAGTGATTCCTCCTCATCCTCTTCCTCCCAAGAAAAGAATCATCAATGGATTTTCCTTTCACATATCCACCGGGTCGGGTCGTCCCATAAAAAGGAATTAAAAAATCTCCAGCAGATAATCATAATCATAATAATAAAAGTAAACTATCATCATCATCAATCAATTTACAACAGGCTTCCCGTGATTATACCCATAATAAGAAAGATACCATCGAACAAATTTCTTCAACCCAGTTTGCAAATCCGTAGTCGGTTTATACCCAAGTTCCCTTCTAGCCAAACTTATATTCGCATGTGTAAACGCAACATCTCCATTTCCAGGCATATCCACCATATTCTTCCTCGCCTTCACTTTCAAATACTTCTCTAATATATTCACCATCGTCGGCACACTCACCGGCGACGTATTACCCAGATTATAGATCCGATAAGGCGCCGGCCCATTCTTCTTCCCACCCGAACCAGTACTCTTCCCTGATGTATCCAACGACCCGATACAACCCTTCACAATATCATCTATGTAAGTGAAATCCCGAGCTAGATCCACCTGATTCTTACCCCGGTAAACCGTAATCGGTTTCCCTTGAAGTATGTTTCTAGTGAATGAGAAATAAGCCATGTCGGGTCTTCCCCATGGACCGTAAACCGTGAAGAAACGAAGACCCGTTATAGATAACCCATAGATGTGGTTATATGTATGTGTTATTTCCTCGCCGGCTTTCTTTGTGGCGGCGTATAGAGAAGCGGGTCGATCTGTTAGATCCGATTCGGAAAATGGTACTTTATCGTTTAACCCGTAAACTGAACTTGATGATGCCCAAACTATACTAGGTTGTGGATCGGCAGTTTTACAAGCTTCTAGAAGCGTTACTAAACCGGCGATGTTGCTATGAACATACGAACCGGGGTTTTCCATTGCGTAACGTACACCCGCCTGCGCAGCCAAATGCATTACGTGAGTAAAGGAGACGATCTCGAATAGCTTTGCTAACATGCGCGCATCGTTAATATCACCCTCTACGATGAAGATATTACGGGAATTCATGAGAGATTTACGGGCTCTTTTCAAAGACGGGTCGTAATAGTTGTTGAAATTATCGATCCCCACGACTCCATCTCCCCGTTTCTTTAACGCGATTGAAACGTGAGACCCGACAAAACCGGCAGCGCCGGTTACGAGTACGGATAAGCCACCAGATCGATGGATTTGGGCGGAAGTTCGAACTTGTTTCTCCCATTGAATTCCACCCCATGAAGCGGTGAAATACCGACTACCGGAATCGATAAAGCTTTGGAAACTTAAATATGATGCGGTTAGGGCTATGAGAAATAACGCCCATAGGAACATCGTACCTGTTGAGGCGAAACATCGGTGAAATTGACGGCATATACTTTGCGATGGCCGGTCGATTTTGAACTTTCCTGGCGTCGATGGAAACAATTCGTCCTCTAATGACGGCATTCTTCCTGAAACGCTCTCCTTCCTTTGAATCGACAGATTGAATTGATGGATGGATGTATTCGGTAGAGAATAGAGATCGCCGGCCGGTGATCGGAAAATTATTGTAGAGAGAGAAGACAAATGCAGATTGCAGGGAAAAAGGGGATTGTTTCGTCTGCACCTGCCGGAGAAGAAAGGGCAACCGGGAAGAGATTATATAATGAAAGAAGACCTACAGACGTGTTTACGCGTTAATTAAATAAAAGCGCGTTAAAAAGGACGGTCAAGATTTCATCTTCACAAAGTAATTTTTTTTTTTTACCGCTATCTATTTTACTATATTTGAAAAATAATAATAATAAATAGTGTCCTAATAAAAAGTCATAAATATTTTACTATATATAATAATTTAATTAACAAATATAATATTATAAAGGGAAATTTATTTATTGTTTTTTTATTACTTTATAAGATATAATGCAATCGTACATATTACAGCTGTAAAACTATGAGGAATTTTCTTTTTTCTTTTTTCTTTTCTCTTTAAAATTTTACAATCACATAAATAAGTACTTGAAGACCAATCAAGTATAAACTTTAGAATCCGAACAAAAATCATAAGAATCCGTGAAGAAATATGGGACAGTTACTAGTAAAAAAAATCTTGGGTTTTTAATTAATATAAAAATAATTATTTTTTTTTCTTTATAAGTTTGTGATATGATAGATTTACACGTATTTTTACTATTTGTTAAATTTGGAAGAATTTAATTAGTTTGGTTTGTTTGGTAGGGATTGAGAAGTTGATTTTGAATATAAAATGCTTAATAAATGACTTAATAGATTATTAGTTATATAACAAAATTAAATTTGTAACCAAAATAATATAATATATAATTGCTTATGGAGTTATAAGAGGTGTATATTAAAATATGTGATAATCAATTTTAATAATTAATCACAACACAATTGGTTAAGCTATAACAAAACTTGTATTAAGGGTTTATCAAACTTAGAGATTAAATTTGATTTGATTTACAATTAAAATGAAGTGATTGTAGTGTTAATCTCTCTAAAGTAATTTTTTTAATCTCATCAACTTTAATATCAAATTTTCTCTCGATAACAAAACGTGAAATGTTTTCATTAATTTTTTTTAACTAACCATCAAAGAGATTTTTTGAGAAATCTATTAGGGTGGCTCAAATAACAATTGTCGGGGGCTTGAACTGATTAAACGGAAAGTCTCGAGTTCATTTGTCTTTGCTTTTCGTGTTGTTTATCGTTATGATTTTCACAATTTCTTTTGGATTTCAGGCTCAAGTTTGGGACTTAAGCCATATCCGAATGAGTTTGATTATTTTATATTCTCATACAAATTAATTCCACTTGGAGAAAAATCAGATGGTATTGGTGCTTGCTATTTGATTTTGTTTAAGTGATTTATTTATGTTATAATGATTTTTTAAATAGATAAATAAATGAGATATCAATCACCGGCGTTCATTAGCATTTAGAATTATTTAGTCTCAGATCTCAATCTTAATTAATTGCATTAAAGTCGTATCATTTAGTTGACATTCTTATTCCATTTGTCAATACTAGAAGGATATAAACTATAGGGAAAATAGATTATCATTATCACTTAACTACCAACCATTTCTATGTTAATGTCTGTATTAAATGAATTTAGCTATATAACTTTTAATAAAACAAAAGGATAAGTTATGTTAATGTGGAAGCAATAAGTTTTTCTTTTTGGTGAGTGGTTTTGACTTGTAATTGAATTTCACTAAATAATTAAGTCATCTAAACATAATTGTTAATATATTGGCTTATTTTTTTAAAACACATATCTTTGAGTGAATTAGGTTTACAATGAAAAATATTATTAAATATCTCAATAGGTATACAACTTCGAAAACGTGTCTCGAAACAGAGAAATGATTATTTTGATTAGATTTCATCCATAATTGAAAAAATAATTAGCTTAAAATATTTTATGTAATTAATGATGGTGTTTAGATAGAAGTCATTAAGTCACTGTTGAGAACCTTGGTTGTGTCATATATTGCTTTAGTGAAAATAAAATTTGAAAGATTGATTAGTATATTGTATGAGATCTACGTAATGGACGGTTGTGTGGTTGAAAGACTCTTGATTTTATATGAGTGTCTAATTGGATTCTTGTACTTTTATGAAAAAAAGTTTCATTTTGATAAGCCGTGGTCATAAAAATATGAAATTGGAAATTCACTCATTTTTGCATCTTAATGTGAAATTTAGATTGAGGTGACTGATATGACAAGAATACATATTTGTGTTATCATCTCGATTATTTTCTGGTGAACTATCTAGTTAAAAAAAAATCATCGAACATTCAATGATTGAATGATTCATAATGACGTTTTCTGATATTCGTTCTAAAAAGTTGATAGAGCTGATCGGGGAGTTAATTCGTTCTTTTAAAATCTACGAGCTCGATAAATCTGTTGTGTAACATATTTGTATTCTTTTCTTATTTTCATGTTTTGGACTTTATATATATATAATTGAGACAACTTCAAAAGATTTTAAAAAGTGAGTTAGATGAATTTTGTTGGAGATGATTACAACCTTCTTGTGTGTTTGGAATGATGATGCCTTAGTGTGATACAAACCAAATCTATTTCCATTAAACCGAGAGAGTGGTTTTGTTTCATTTCATTTGTGTTGAATGCTTGTTTGGATTCTTTATTTCATTTCATTTTGCTGCTTATGAATTCATTAGAGCAAATTGATGTTTTCCTATAACTCAAATGTTGTTTTTTCCTTTTGGGTTTGTAATAAAATGATGTTTTTTTTTTGCTAGTCATGTTCAGATTTGGTCTTTGAATAGATTGTGGTGGCTTGATCATATTGTGTTGGGTGGTTTAGAAATTGTATACTATATTTTCCCAACACTTCAATTATTGCTTTCTGTCCTTTGCTATTATGCTTTAGCTATTACTAATCATACTTTTGGAATCTTTATATTTATCTTAGGTTTCAATCAATCTTTTTAATATATAATAACATTTAAAATTTGTACCTATATATATATATATATATGATGGATGTAAAATAGTTGGTTAAAAAATCTTTTTGGTATGATATTCTCTTCAAAATTTGAACAACATATACTAGAAAAACAATTACAAATTTAAACTTAGAGTATTGTTCATTATACTAAATTTTTTTTTTTCATGTAAGATAAAGATATATACAATATTTCTTTTTGAAAAAAATTAATTACCATTAATTCAAATAACGAGTTACACATATAAAATTAAATGGTAAAATAATGTCAACAAAATTAAAATAATTAAATAAAAATCTATATGTTAAATAACACGACATATTTGTAATAATTAAAATTCTAAAAAGAAGATATAACAATCTTGTAATTCTTGAGGGTGACTTCAAATATTCATAACGATAAGTAATGGAGTATAGTAAGTCGAAAAGACCCATCAAACGGTATCGGAAGAATCTCTATCAAATATTCTAATCGACAATAAAATTGTCCTTAACTAAATGTTGATAAACAACGCTAAAAAAATTATGTCAAGTGATAACTGAATCCATATAAATAATGAGATGATACCTATAAAATGTTTTCAACTGTAAAATCTGTTTTAGTGACTCTTTATTGGAAAAATTAAAAACAACTTCAGATCTGGTAACTTCATCTCTTTACTGCTAAGAATGTGACGAATACTAACTCGAGAAATGATCACCAAGACAATCAGATAGTATAAAACACAAACGCCCACCAACCGCTGAAAATATTATCTGGACTATACAAATTCAGGATAAAAAATATGATCCGACAAAATAAGATGTGACATTGAACAAGATACAATGTTTCAACTTTGTAACTCCCGGGAAATCCCTTTCATAGCTTAGCACGTATTTGGAGGACATGTGACAATACGGGGAGACCCAAGGTGGCTCGAGGTTTGATGGTTTCAACTTTAGTTTGCGTGCTGGACATCTTTTAAAATAAAACATTTTTTTAAAAAGATTTTGATAGTATGTGACAGCTTTTTAAAATTAATTATGTAAAAATAATTAATTTTATTCAAATTTTAATAATTTGGGGATTTGTTACAATCAAATGACGATTTGATTTGAAATATAGTTTAAATTAATTAAACATCATTAATTTAATAAAGATTATTTATTTGAAGACAAAGTTGTAAATTGATTTTAGAAAAATCAATAAAAATGTGTACGTATATAAATGTATTTTGCACCAGGGTTTCGTTTTTTGGTTTGAAGTTTGGTGTTATTCGAGAAAAGGCTTTCGCGCTTCATTCTCTGTACCCGTCCGAAAACGGTCTTTACTTATAAAGTTGGCTTTTAAAAATTGGTTGTATAACGTTTGAGTTTTAACCAATTATTCTTCTTGTCCTAGTCATGATTCTAGACTTAGCGTTATTTAAAGTATTGAAACATCAATATTTAAATGTTGGTACCTGATGCGGATGACAACTAAGGTGGAAATACCCGAAGAATATTAGTTATTTTTAAAGACATTAGGATTTAGAAATAAACACCAAACAAGTCATTGTTGAAATATTTTTGTAAATATTTAAAATGCATTTTCTAATTTTTCAAGATTTTTAGAAAATAATTTGGAGTCCCGAAATTACAAAAATAATTTTAGATTTTGAAAAGTGGAACCAAACAAGCCTTAGGACCAAAGTCCTAAGGTTCGGGTCTGATTTATTGAACGGGGTCCGAAGACCCTCGGCCTGGGCTCAAGAGCTCTCGGTTTGAGTACCGGAGTCTCTCGGTCGAGGTGCTAAGGATGTTTGGTCCTTAGCTGATGTTACCGATCTAGGTGTAAAAACCTATAAGGACTAGCCTAGGGCAAAGTTTCTCGGTCATGGACCTAGGAGCTCTCGATCCCAAGTCAGACCTCTCGCTCCTATGTGAGAATCCTCGGTCCTAGCTCAAGAACACCGGTCATAGGTCTCGGTCCTAGCTCAAAAATATTGGTCCTAACTCAAGAACATCGGTTATATGTCTTGATCTTAACTCAAGAACATTGGTCATTGATCTCGGTCATAGATCGATTTTCTTGGTCCTTGGTCTCAGTTTGGATCGAAGATCCTCGATCGAATCTCTCAGTCCTAAACTCACAGGTCTTGGTCCTCAAGAACACAATAATTTATTTTTTTAAATTAGTTTTTTTTAACTCTAATTCTTTGATCCAAGAGCTTGGGTGGCTTCACAATGATCATCATCTCAAGGTATGGATCGACCTGGATGATGATCAATTTGTTCAAAACAGTTTTTAATAAAAAAAATGGATTTTTGATTTTAATGTTGTTTTGAAGTGAAAGAAGTTGTCCAATAGCTTCCTTACACTTGATTGGTACTAAAATAAGAGCACTGGATATTTGTTTTGACCAATTCAAGAAATCAAAATTTTCATTTTATTTTGAAAATTTTGATTTTGATCAAACATTATCAGGATGGATCAAACATAATCCAAATGGTTGGCCAACAACATTACAATCATGTTGGAAAGCTTTCTGGGCTGTGATTCGATCAAATTAACCCAAGAATAACAAAGTCGTTTTTTATTTTGAAAATTCAAATTTGAGTTTTTGTTTGTTAGATCGATTCATCGATTCTATCCTGGCTAGATATTTTCTAAATGATCATAGAATCAATATTCAATCATAAAAATCACATAAACAACAAACATACAAGTTTTGAGGATAATTATAACCTTACCAATGATTAGAGAACACTCATTAATCCTTATGGAAGCTTTCTGGATGCACAGATCCAAGTTTGAGAGCCTTACAGAAAAATCTCGAAAAATCCAAAACTTTAATGGTAGATTTTGATTTTTTTTATTTGAGACTTCTGTGTTGGTAGGTTGTCTTCGGAATGACCTTAGAGGAGGTATTTATACTATCCCAAGGTCGATTGAAGCTCATAGTGTCTTGAATCAACCCAAAATCATTAATGGCTTTTGTCTGTTCTTGACAAGTCCTCGCCGGAATAGGGTGATTCATCACTATTTTGATATGGAGAAATGATTACCATCGTAGGGTGATCATTTTAGGCTTTAAATGAGCCGAAATGGTGGACTGTGGAGAAAGTTCCAAAAAGGAAAAATCATCCACGACTTTTCAAGCTTATCTAGACGGCGGTCGCATTGGAAACGAAGGTGACGCTCAAAACGACGTTGTTTTGAGCGCTTTCCAGCGTTCTGTTGGTGTTCCTTCAGTTCCTAGCGTTTCATCAGTGCTCGGGGAGACAGACGTTTGCTGCTTCGCGTGCGCGCTCTTGCTTGGCTAACCGATTGTGTGGAAACGCCTGAAGCGTCGGATGAGGACCCAACGTTCATCGGATGGACGCGACTCCTACTGCAACATATTAATCTGTTTTCGTTACACCCGATTATAAATTTATTTTTTATTAAAACCTTAAAGGTTTTATTAAAATTGAATTTTCTTTCACCTTTTAGCTTTAATTTTGATCTTTTTAAACACACAAAATATTAAAATAAGTATGACAAATATTTTTTTAATTTTTTATTTTTATTTTTAGGATTTAAATAAATAATTCTCTTTAGATGAGATGATACATCAATTCATTAAAATTATTTATTTTTGTCATTTAATTTTTTTAAAATTATTTTGAACCTTAACTTATAATTAATTTGATTAATTAACACATTAATTAATCATAATTTAGTGTTTATAAACAAACTTCTATGTAAGAAAAATAATAAATTTATGAAGAAAAAAAAAGTTTTTAACCTCTATTTATAAAGATTTTTTTTATTCAAATTAATTAAAAACATATATGCTATATTTCATATCCTATTAATTGTTATAATATATATTTATAATATAAAGTTTAGAGTAAATTATAAATTAGAGAGTATCACACGTATAAAAAACAATTCAGGTTTAATTAACGCTGGTAAATCAGTTATGTTTTAGAAAAATAATTTGATTTGAGTGACTTTTCTAATTTGTTCTCTATTCCAATTTGTTAATTGTCGGTGAAATGTTCAATTATTAAATCAAAACCTCACTAGCACCCAATTGAGACTCATTCAATACATGTTTTTAATTTATTATAATTTTTTTAAAGCTAAAAAATAGCATGACACCTCAGTTATTTTATTATATATAAAAATTAATTTTTTAAAAATAAATACATATTTTTTTAAATAATATTAGTTAAAATTAAAAAATAATTACTATCAATTATTATTTATTTAATTATATTTTTATTTATATATACTTATATTTTATAACTTAATAATAAATAAAAAGTAAGTTGATTAGATTTATTATAAATATTTATATTAAAATATTAAAATAATTTTTATAATTAATTAAATTGGTTAGATTTGGTATATATATATTAAAAATATAATAAAAAAATGTCTTTACTCTCTTTTACCAAAGTCACTTTATTTTAAAATCTTTAAAATAATATATATTTTTATCATTTAAAAAATAGTAATGAAAATGGATGAAAGTTAATTTAAAACATATAAAAAAGAAAAGAAAAAGTCACAAACATAAAAATAAAAATAAAAATACAAATTTGTGATCAATCATCTAGAAAGGGGATTAGCTACACCTGCTACAATTTGTTTTTATTTATTATTAAATATATATATTTTTTTTAATTTTTATTAAAAATAATTTATTAATATAAAAAAATAAAAAATTGTGAATGGTGAAATTGAAAAAAGAAATGTAACCGGATTACCGGAATACGAAAATCCAGTTCTATTTGAGACATTGAGAAGAAAATCCATTATCAGCCAACCCTAGTTTTTCCAAAAGAGACCTGAGGTTGACCACCCTAGGGCGAAGGGAGGCATAAGAGAAAAGATGGTTTTCTACTTCAAAGCTCGACCTGAGGTTGGAGATTACACGATCTTCATGGGAATTGACAAACATGAGAACGAAGAGCTTATCAAATATGGCTTCGTCGAAGACATTTGGTAACTCTTTCTTTCTTCTTTATCAAATTGTGTTATTTACAAACATAATCATTGATTACCCCGCTTTCAAATTTCTGCCTTTTGCACTTGGGTTCATTTGGATTTCATTTTTTCTAGTTTTCCAGTATGCTTATATACTTGTGATTTGATTTATTGATTGATTTCGTGTTATTTATCTGATGATTATCAATTAAAGGTGACATCTCATAAGAAATCTAACTTATTGGGGTTTGCTTCTCAATTCTTATTGCCTGCATCTTATAGAATATACAGTATTTTGTAGCATGATGGAGGGCATGGTAAAGTTTAGGTTTAGATATGAGAGGCTTAGAATGGATGATAAAAGTGATACGAAATTCACATGGCTTCAAGTTCAATACGTAGTAAAATCTAGAACTTAGCTGAATAACCATGGATATGCTAAGTATATCAATGCATTGTGTTACTTAGATACACTAGAAGAGGTGGTCTATATGCAGTCAAGATCATTTCTATCCAAAATAAACACATTTTCAGAATAATTTTGTGCTCATTGCTCTTTTAGTTGCAGATAATAATTCACGTAGCATACAAGAGCATTCATGAAATGCTATATCCTGCATTATTCTCAGTAGTTCCCTTTACATTGGTTCTTAAGTCTTGGTGTTTGTACATGTGCCTGTTTCATGGGTGTTGAACCTGTTCAGATTTAGTCATGGATATAGCTATCAAACATAGCCGGTTACCTCTTCCTCTCCCGACCCCCACTGCTCCTTTTGCTAGGGATTTGTAGTTATTCTACAGTTTATTTATTTAGGTATATATTGGTATTTTTTTGGACTCTAGTCTCTTTCCAAATGATATGTGTCCTACTTTTTTCGAACACTTTGTCTACTCGTATCAGAAGTTCCCTAAATTGGTTTATTGCTTCTCTGCAACACATTGGAAAGATGGGGGTGTTATATTTGAGTATTAAACCTTTGGTGCATTTCCATGAATTGTAACCTCTGATAGTAAATTTATATTTTTCCCCATTCTATTGAATGGATCCCATGGTTTGATTGAGGATTTGCTTTTCTGTAGCATTTACTATCTAAGTTTAGTATCAGTATAATAGATTGTAAGGGGGCACTTCCATCATCGATTACTAGTGTCATATGGGGAACATATGGAAGAATCTTAAAAGAGGAACTATTAATATTGCAGTTTGAGCAAATGTAATAAAAATAATGTCTTACAAATGTCATCTCAAGCAAAGTCAAGATTGTCATTGGGATATTTTGCTTTCATTTGCAATAAAGAGGCGGGTCACTCTCATTTGAATTTTTGATCTAAGCTTACAATATTTCTGTTCTCATTAGAAGTTTTTTTGTCATATCCTTCCTTTTTCCGTCTTAGTTTCTTTCTGTCTCATAATTTTAGGTTGCTCATGTATTTAACATTTGTCAGTTAGTTTATGATGTGCCTGGACATACATACATATATGAAACACTTGACTCAGATCTATAGCATCCTGAATGTGAGTCCAAGTTATGGTTGTGTTGCAATATGCTCAATAATCATATATTCATTAGGTGTTTACAAGGACAGTGTATATTTAGACTTTTCCTTGATGTTGCAATTTCTTGAGTTTTATGATTTGTTATCTGCAGGTTTCATGTTGATAAAATGTCTTCAGCCCATGTTTATCTCAGAATGCAAAAGGGTCAGACAATGGATAACATATCCGAAACACTGCTGGAAGATTGTGCACAACTTGTTAAAGCTAATTCGATTCAAGGCAAATGCTTCTTAACTTGCTCTTTACTCCTTAAGAATATTCTTGAACTGGTTTTCCTTTAATCATAAGTCAAGAATATTCAATACATATTTTTTTTTGTTACTCATATATTTATTAATGTAAAGTTGACCTTCTTTAAAAGAAAATGAGATATTTTTAAAGAGGGAATGCAACATCTTGCTCTATCAACTTCTCTTTTCCTTGTTTTCTTTGGTCAGTATGCACATAGATTGTATAGTGAATTTCTTATGGTATTCCATTTACATAGAGGTGGAGGAATGGTGCAGAAGGATAAATAGTTAGAATTTTTCTTGGCATGCTTAGCTACCTTTTGTTTTGTTTTCTTTACTTACAATGCTTACTATCTTCGAACTGCCAAGTGATCTTGATCTGAGGTGGAAATTGATCTACAATCCAGATGTTACATTATTTTTTGAGCCAAAATTTGATCAATTGTTCTTACTTTTAGTACATAGACTATTATTCATTTTATATAATATATTTTCAGTTTAGCACAGACCAGTATTGTTTTGTACACTATCTTAATTGACAGGGAACAAGGTGAATAATGTTGACATTGTTTATACACCCTGGCAAAATCTGAAAAAGACAGCGTCCATGGATGTAGGACAAGTTGGCTTTCATAACCCAAAGATGGTCAGTCTAACTTGTTGCTTTTGATACAAATTTATGCATATAACTTGCTGTTTTTAGTTGTAGATTGCTGATCTTGTTGCTAAATTTAGGTTCGCACTGTTCGAGTGGAGAAGCGAATTAATGAGATTGTTAATAGATTGAACAGAACAAAAGTGGAGCGGAAGCCTGACCTGAAAGGTATTAGTATTCTGATTCAACATGTGATTTAGATGGACTGAATATTGAATAAGATATTGCAGCTTAAATTTTAAAAATCTTATGTTAATTAGTTTAAATGGACTTACTTTACATGATATATGTAGATTAAACCCATAAATAAGCTCTCAAAATATTTGTCAAATTTTGAGAGGTAGCTTTTAACATTATTTTTTTTTTCTGTTCAAACTCTCCACCACATATGATCTTGTTGATTGAACCATTTTATTCTTGTCCTTGTTTACTCCTATATATATAATTACTTTTCTGATGTTTCTCACATCAAATGGTCATGACTTTTCAGTACAAATAGCAACCGTGATTATAAGTTAACCACAACTTTATAGATTAAGTGGTGAAAGAAGAATTACCTTTTCAATAAAGGTCTTGCAAATGAAATGAAGTGGCATATAAAATCACCTTATTTAGAGTCACCATTCATTTAACTTCTAATCTGATTTACCTCACATGTACAGTTATACTAAAGGTTAAATGGTTAAAAGTCTTGTGGTACCAACTTTCGTGTAGCTTAAATGGTTAAAGTCTTGAACTCAGAGGCTATGGTTTCATGTTTGATTTTCACTTTAAACACCTTGATGTGAATGAATGAATAAAAAGGTTAATCTATTAAGATTGTCTTTCCCGCCGAAGAAACTAATTCAGAATTTTGAAGGACAAAGAGACTTATCATTTATTTCACTTTAATACAATATATACATTTAAGAAAGGATGTTATCATGTTTTTCATTTATTTCAATTTTGTTTTTTTTGGCTATTCAGGCGAACGTGAAGCAATTATTGCAGAAGAAAGAGCAGTAAGGAAGCAGTTTTTGAGAGAAAAAGTGAGTTCTTCTGCACCATGTTAAAAAAGTTTTGGAGTAGATTTCATGGAACATATGATTTGTATCAAGCATTATTGATGTATGTTTGTCTTGATGGATATATAATACAACAGAAACGACGAGAGGATCTTGATAGACTGGAAAAAGATAAACAAGCTGATTTGAGGAGCTACAAAAATTTGATGGTGGCGGAGAAGATGACATCAAACAAGGATATAGCACAAGCAAACAAGTCCTTGCAGGAGTTGGAGGACGATTTCATGTGAAGAAGATTAATTATCAAAACCGATCAGTGTCATTCAAGGCCAGTGTGAATTATTGTAAGTTCATCTGAAGCCGAAAAACAATCATAAGAATTGCAGTTTCATTTTTCACCTATTGATGCCCTTTGCTGAATTGGCAAATATTTTTGATTGAGGATTGTGAACAATATATGAACGTGGAGTTTTGTTTGCATGTTGCAACTGAAAATTATTTTTTAAGAAATAAACAGATTGAGTTTTTCATTGAAAATCAGTTTGATATTCTTTGAAGGAATGTTTAAAACTATGCATTTTTTTAATGTTTTTTTGTTGAGGCTATATTCAATGATGGCTCCATATGATCATGAAAAATTAGACATTTTTAACCTTATGGTTAAGGTTTTTTTAAAACTTAATTAGAATGCCTATCTCTCCTCTTTCATCTTTTCAAGCTTCTCTGTTCTTTTTATAATTTTTAATATAAAAAATATTTAATTATATATTTATAAAATATTTAAATTTAAAATATTATTTAATTTAATATTATAAAATATTTTATTAAATTATGAACATTATTTTTTTATTTAAATAACAATTCATCATAATTTAAATTAAATCAAAAAAATAAATATATTAAATTTTAAATTTATTTTATGTTTTCTTATTTGGTAGTTTTTAATTTTTTTTTATTAACTAACTTTTTTCTATTTTCTTATTATTCAGTTTTTTAATTATATAAGTAATTGTTTAGTTTTTAATAATTAGTTAAAAAAATATTATAATGTGAAATTATATAATTTAAAAATATATATTTATCATTTTATAAATTTTAAATATATACATATATAGACTTACCCATCTCTATTTTTATATTTAATTGTTGATCCAATATATATATATATATATATATATATATATATATATATATATATATATATATATATATAATTATATATAATTATTAATTTTTTAATTGGAATATGCTAGAGTCGTATTAATTTTTTATTTGGAATATGGAAGCACAACTCTTACTGTGATGACATGTTTTTTTATTTATTAAGAACAACTGTCTTAGTGAGTTATAATGGTTTAGTTTTTAAATAATAAGTAAACTAATTTAATCTTTAAAATATTTTTATAATACAGAATAAGATAATATTTAAAATAAAATTTTATTTAACTTTAAATAATTTTGAGATTTTTTATTATTAAAAAATAGAAAAATATTATAAACTTATTTTTACAGTGGATGTATTATTGATATGCATTATGTTATATCTTGTTTATTTTGACTCGTGGTTCTTATAATTAGGTATGTTTATAGTTAATTTGTTATATATAATGATGCTTAATTTTAATGTGTCGAATTGTCGAGTCGAAATGTGGTTAATTTTGATATATATGTGATTGTAAATTGATATTTGAGTCGGATTCGGATTGTGGATTGTGGATTGACTCGCTCGTAAACTTAAAACGGTTAAAATTAAAATAAAAAATGATATAAGTATGTTTTGAACTTAATCTAACAAAAACAAGTGCAACACTTTAATCAACTAAACAAATAAAACTTTACATTTTAAATTTAACACCAAATTTGATAAATACAAGACATTTTTAACCAAGTTTAACTTCATAATTAACTAATATATAGGAGTAATCGTTAAATTAATTATGAAGATATCTAGAACAAAATTCATGAAATATTTTTAATTTTTTTTATTTGTCTTTATATTCAATTTTTTATTTTAGTTATTTTTTTTCTGAAGAAACAAGTCTATTGAATCTAACTCATTCTCGTTTTTATATATTATATGATTTGGGATATAAGTTATCATTTGAATATTGCATATTCTATTTAAGTAATTGTAACCAATTGTAAATTATTAAATTATATAGAGTTTCAATTTTTTTTTTCTTTAAAATTATTTATTTGTTTATGTATAGTGTATATCAAAAAATAATGAACAATATCATTTGAATATTGCATATTTTATTTTAGCAATTGTAATTGTAACATGTAAATTATTAAATTATATAAAGTTTTAGTTTTTTTTTTAATTAGTTATTTATTATAAGCCTTTTTATTAACTTCAAGATTATTTACTCTTATTTTTTTCTTAGTTCGATACTTAAGATAATGACACATGTATAAAGAGAAAAAAATTAACAAAGGAGAGAGTTGACGTTTTACTTTTGTGTATAGGTGTCACTTCATGAGTGCATTTACATGTAGCATCGAATTAACCCTTATTTTCACTTACGACTATATTCTAATATATTTTGATTAGTTATTAATGTGACGACTTACGACTATATTCTAATATATTTAGAATATATTTTAATTAGTTATTAATGTGGCGGGAGTTGAGTTTAATGATGCATAATTTGATATTTAAAAGTTTAAACACAACCAAAGAGGGTAATAACTTAGAAAATTTCAATTATTAATTTAAAATAAAATAAATATAGTTTAAACCCTAATAACCTTTTTATAATTATGTTCTAGACAAATTTGACAACATTATTTCCTGTCGGGTTTATTTAAAAATACATGAATGAACTCGTTATTGATCACCGCCGCATCTTCAGTTAGGAATACTCGACCTATGGATTGAAGATTCTATTTTTATGATTAGGGTCCACTTGATTGATTTATAATTCCTCTCACATGCTAAATACACAAGGCTTAAGAAGGTTCTTAAAGGTTGTAGGGCTCTGAAGGATCGTTCATCTATTTCTGCTCTAATGAAATTATGAAGCTTTCCCAGGTTGGTATCATCCCATTTGTTTGTTAGTTCTATCATTCCAAAATTATAAACAGTAAATCATCACTGTGAGTTATGAAGCTAAGGACACTTAGCAAATGGCGCATTAGTTAGTGATTCTTTTGACTTATTATGGTTAAGTAATTGGATTTAAAAGAACCATTTAAATTTGGATACTAGTATTCTATGTTCATCTGGAAAAGCTGGAATCATCATAACATTTGACTGGCTATTTGAGATGTTGATTTTCTTGTATTCTATGGTTTAAATTGCAAGTTTTTGCGGCCTTTATCTTCAGCTGAAACAATATTTAAATCATATTATGAAGCTTGGGTTCATAGAATTTGTGTTCATATAGCAGGATCAAAGTGCCACTAATTTGGCCCAACAATTTTCCTTTCTCTAGTTTCTTGGTTAAGATCTGTAACCATTTACCGGTTACATTGGTACAATAAAATTGGTTTAACGAATTGAGTAAAGGTTTTGTTGCATTGTTTTTCTTGGATTAGTTGGATTTTCTTTGCTCATGAATTTTCTAGGAATTAACGTAGCTCGATTTAGGAAAGGGATTGTTGCTACAAAAATAATTTTACTGAATTACTTAACTATCTAGCAATCCAGCTGCAAACCCAATTTGAGCAAAACCACAATATCTGATTTAGCTACATCTATTTTAGAGTAAACTATAACTCAACAAGTTTCTGTGATTCTTTTGCAGTGTGCGAGCATAAGTTAGTTTACGAATTGTTGAAGGAAGCTTCAGAAAAGGAAGGTTTTTTTAGCGTTAGCGTTGGACACATACACGATCTTCATACAAGTTAAGGGGTATTAAGATAATTATCGCATCAGCTGTGCTTTAGAAATGGCCAGAAAGACATAATTCACATGCGTTAGTCATTGATTGAATATGTCACAATGAACACTACTGCAATGCATAAAATCCTTAAGAAGTATGATAAGGTAAACAAATATATAAAAGTTTTCAAATTACTTACCCGTTTCTTTAACACTTTGATAACTGTTGTTCAGGTAATTGGATCGGTTTACAGCAGGAAATGTACGCAGATGATGCAGACCAAACATATTGTGCTTCCTCACATGATTTGGTTGATAGATTAGGAGCATTCATTATTAATTGAAACAAAGAAGTTAACAGAATGTGCTTAAATTTCTTTGGTCCTTTCTCGTGTGATAATGATGAGTCTCTAATTTCTATGATTCTACCTGATTCTGTCAAGTTGGATTACAATCTCTCTTGTCCCATCCGTTAGGTAAGCATATCAACCAATTATTTTTCTCTCATCTCCTTTTTTAACTATATAACTGATAGTTGCATGATGTGGATATAATCAGGAATTTCTATTCAATCCACATGCTTTGAGTTTTGGGCATCTTTTCTGCAAATTATGTGTTTGTTCGTCAACATCAGTTATGATCTTTGAAGGTCTTGACTTTGCAACTCCTCAGTCTAAGAGTTCGGTTTGTCCAAAAGCCAGAGTATTTGCTAAGTCAATAGAAATGGTGGAGTTGGAGATACTCTTCAAGAAGAGGTGAGAGACTTTGAGCTTGTTTGATGTAGGTTTATCTGAATAGAAAAGCAGACACTTAAATTACAAGTCATTATAGATCAAAAGATGATTTATTATAGGACTAATTGATTTATATGTTCACCAAAACAGATTTATCTTGTTCACCAAAACTCACTCTGTTTTTTCGTAACTTTTCAGATTTCGGAAGGATTAACAACTATATAAATGAGATATCCTTCCGAGCTTCCAAGGCACATCCGTTGATGACCTATTCCGCACATTACAGTTCCAGACAACATATAGTTTATTGAAGCTTTGATTTTTATTTGAAAGGTGATAAGATGGTAATTGAAAGTAAGACAATGAAAATGATCATAAACAAATATCTGCTTGTTCTTATGGATCATACTGTCCCAATTGCAAACATGTTTGAATTCTCCAACTCCATGATTTTGGTAAAAAGATTGAGAATATAAAGAAACAAGATGGAACCGATTTTATGGTAATTGAGTACTCGTCAGCTGAAAACTACTGTCAACGGGATCAAAAGACAATCCATTGTTTATAACAAGACCTTCATCTGTTGGGTTTTGTAATAATCCCCTTACTTGTAGGGTTGTAGATGCAAAATTTTGGATCCTTCTTACAAGTTCGAATTCCTTCGAATATGGCTACTACATGCGTATTGATGAAGCTTCGACAACAAAGAAGTCAATTGTTTAAAGACACTATAGAAACATTTTCGGGATTGAGGTTTAGAAAGCATTTGAAAACGGTCTGTTGCTTGCATTTGAAGGCATTCAATTCAATAGGAATATGAACGATCGTTTTTTCAGAAAATCAGAAATCTGTTTGTGTTATTGGAAGAACAGTCTGGAGTTACCTGTCCACTTTGAAACATAACCAACCACCTACGAATGGAAACAGAGAAATGGCTATTTATCATCTTTTAAGCACGCACTTGTTTAATGCTAAAGGTATAATAATAGAAATCTCACATTTACAAACTTAAACATGATATATACATGAAGAGGGAATTGAAATTGTTCGTGTTATTCTTTTTTATATGATTTCCCTTCTCTTTCAAGATATCCTATTGACCGGGTTTGATATTTTTAATATTAGGATCTACATGGGATTGATTGATGACTACTTAAGGTTGAAGAATCAAGGATCAGGGAGGAGGACGCAATATTAAGTTTTGGGAGGTGTTTATGCACCTCAATGATGAGAAGGAGGGAGATTTTCCTTAGAATTCCTCTCAAGTTGAATACAACAAGCTTAAGAAAGTTCTCAATGGTTGTGTAGAGCCATGAAGAGTCGTTGCTCTAATTTTATTGATAAAGCTGAAGAGGGAAAATTTTCATCTCAAGTTTGTAGATGTGATGCTTGCTCAGGTCGGTATCATCCCATATATTTGATTTATTTGCTAGCTCTATTGTACCAAGATTATATGCAACTGGTTTGTCTATTTTGATTACAATGTAAACCTTATCTACGAGTTATGAAGATAAAAAACCTTTAGAAAATGGAGCATTAGTTTAGATATTAATTAAATGATCCATTTTAAAGGTGGTTTGTAGCATCTAAGTTTATCTGGAAAAGCTGAAATCATTGTGACATTTGACTTGTATGTTGTTGATTTTCTTACATCCTTGGATTTAATCTACAGGGGTCTTTATCTCTAGCTGACACAATATATAAACAATATTATAAAGCTTGAGTAGAAAATAATTTATGCTCATGTAGAAAAAGATCAAAGTTCCACTAATTTGGTCTAATGATACAACAATTTTCTAGCTCCTTGGTTAAGGATTATAACCTTTTTCGAGTTACATTGGTATTTTTCTTTGGTGTATACTCATGGTGTAAACAACCAAGTCGCAACTGTGCGTTTCATCTCTCTTTTTACTTTTATATCTTCAGTTGTATTATATGCTGTGACTATCAGGTTCTAAAACATTAACTTTTGTATTTCAACTTCGAAGCATATCCCAAACTTTAAAAGTGTTAAATCTTCCATTACACTCAACAGTCCAATTCCAATTAACATTACTTGGGTCACCTTTGGAAAGGGATATTATGGGTAATAAAATATCCTTAGCACCTTGAGAAGAGTTCAAATATAGACAATATTTGCATTTTTTAAATCTATCATCCAAGCTTTCTAGAAATAGGCTTAGATTAAGAATAAGAGAACCATTCTCCTTCTAAGGATCTTTCCAGAAAGAGGGTATATTAACCATTTCTAACATTAAACTTCACCAAATTTCAACTTTTTATTTTGTTCAACGTAAGTATCTTTTCGTAGAGACCAAGCAACATTTCTTTTTCAAAATTTGAAATTTTGGAATTAACAAAAATTGAGTGAACTCATTTAAACGATGAAGAATCTTGTTTTTGTAGATAAAGTCCACACATATTTTGAATGATTCTATTTCATATTTCACAAGATCTAATTTCCAAACCACCCTCATCCTTAGGCCTACATATATGCTCTCATTTAACATTATTTCTACATTTCTCATTTTCCCCCCAATAAAGTTTCTTATGATTTGATGGTTAACTTTCTTTGGAAGAAAAAGGTGTTATTCTTGTAGCCAATTTAAGCTTTACTTGCATTGAGTTAAAAATCTTGATGATCAACAAAAAGTTATGAATAATACATAGTATAGTTGTAGCCAATTTAAGTTACTTGGATAGGGATAAAATTCTAGATGACCAGCAAAATATTTTGAATACAGCATAGTGTAGTTTTTAACTTTTTCAGTTAAAGTGTGACAACTAGAATTTTAGAGTTTTCTAGAAGGGAGAGAGATTTCAAGATAATTGATTGGCAGATTATCATCTTTTATATTAATAATTAAACTCAGATTAGCTGTTGAAACCCCAACAAAGTAAACACATTTTTCTTCATTCTTTTCCACAGTAGTTATAGTTGCAAAAAGATCAAGAGTCTTTAATAGTTCTAAAGGAGTGAGCATCAACTCTTACAAGTATAAATAGATCATTAGAATATAAGTAAATATATCCATAATACATAAAATATTTGGGGAAATGGAATCACCTTCTCTAATTCCTTATTTACCTTTAAAGAAACCTCATTGAATTCCATAAATTTTGACAATATATTGAGAAATCTATGTAATAAACTTTGAAGTGAAGTTTGATAAGTAAAGAAAAAACAGAGGCCTCCCAAAAGAAGGTGATGCCTTACTTATGCCAATCTTAATGGCTGCCCTAGGTGATTATGTTTTCTTATCAAACGATGAGGAGGTTTGAGGTCCTAGGAAAATATGAGATGCATCGTTTCAAATTAACTAAAAAATTAGGATTAAAATGTGGATTGAGAGTGAAAATCGAAAGGACTAAGCCTAAGATGAGAAAACATAGAGAACTAGACGATAAAAATCAAAACTTTAATTGCTTTCATTCAAAATAATCAATTTCAATTTAAATTATTGAATTTTGCATACCTACTGCAAGAGTTTTATTCTATTTATATGTTTGATCTAATGCTAATTACGATTATACCATTATTACTTTTAGTATTATATCATTGGCCTCATTTGGAAATTGATTTTTATTAAAAAAAAATATTGGTTGATCTATCTCTCTCAAAATTAACCACAATTGTAGTTTCAATCAATACATCTTTTCCTAAACAAAATGTGACCTAGTTATATTACTACTAGATGAATGATGACTTGATTGAGTTTATATAGAAATTGGTATTTTTGTTCCCAAATCTCACTCGCAATCACGATAACATTGAAAAATTGTCAAAAGTTAAAATTGGAAATAATTTTCATTTTGTTTAGTATAAGATTGTTTTTACATCATGATCCAAATTAGTGTGATTTTTGGTTTTATGTGGTATACAAATTATTTTTTGGAACATGATTGAGACTATATTTTGGCTTCTTATGTTATACATATTATTTTCTGAAATATGACTGATATTAGAGTGTAATTTTTGGTTTATGTGGTATACAAATTATTTTTTAGATCATAATCTAGATTACTTTTTAGATCACTTAGATTTTTTACAATCATAGCAAATGTATTTTTTCCGAATCAACGTTCAAATAAAAAAATGTGATAACAAATATGTTCATATGATCCCATTTAAAAAAAAAATACTTATTCATTTTGTTAACAGAAATGTAGTTGGATTTTAGGTTGCCATTACCAAAACATTTCATTAAAACCATATTTATGTTGGTTACTATTGCATTTTGAACTCTCGTGAAGGTGGAAGAACTTCAGTATTAACATGTTTATCATAAATAATAAGCTAGGTAAAACAACTACAGCAATTACAGTATAATGTGTAATTATATCTAATAATAAATATATGTATCCATTTGTCAATTCTAAATGATAAAGATTCATTTAATGTGTGTTGTTGGAAAGCGAGGATTGTTGCAATCCTGGTTCAACCACCAAAAATATTCTCTTTATGCCCCGCAATATACGGAAAAAAGTTAATAGAAACGTGAGACCCGTGTGATCGTATACCAAATGATTTTCTATATAAACCTTGGAGCGCAGCAGGTTGTCGAAACCAAATTAGGAATTAAGTACCATTTTCTCAATTTGCAAGGTGAGCTCACAAGCCATAGTCATCCCGCGAGGTACTAGTGTTCTAATTCTCTTTAGTCATTTGGAGTTTTATTGTGCCATTTCCCATTAAAACCTCTTATTGTTTTTTTATGACATTTTTTTAAGCTTCTCTTTAGATAGATCCTTCTGCTGCTGAAGCTACTATGATGAATTTTTAGCCCCTTTAGGGAATTTGGTCAATTCTTATGTCTTTTTCATTTGAGATGTTGTATTCTTTTTGATTGCAAGGTGAGCTCACAAGCCATAGTCATCCCGCGAGGTACTAGTGTTCCAATTCTCTTTAGCCATTTGGAATTTTATTGTGCCATTTCCTATTAAAACCTCTTTATTGTTTTTTATGACATTGTTTTAAGCTTCTCTTTAGATAGATCCTTCTGCTGCTGAAGCTACTGTGATGAATTTTTTGTCCCTTTAGGGAATTTGTCATTTCTTATGTCTTTTTTCATTTGAGATGCTGTATTCTTTTTGATTGCTCTAATAACCTTAATGACGTTGTTACATTGTCATAGCTTTTGTATTTTGAGTTCTTACTCACTCAAAAGTTTAATTATATGAAGCAAAATCTAATTGTATTCTCATGGTCTATAGTTATGATTTTCTGTCTTACAGGAAAAAGTCTTACAAAGTTATTATATCAGTTACTCAATGGAAAGAAAAATGAATATAAATCGACTGAGTGATGATACATTGGAGGAAATTTTCTCTCGGTTGTCAGTGAAAGATATTTGCTTCAGCAAGTGCGTGTCTAAAAAATGGCAAATAATCATGTCTGAATTTTCTTTCATAAGTCGTTATGCTTCAAAGTCGACGGGTATTTCTGGACTGTTTTTCCAGCACCACGAAGAACTTTCTGATTTCTTGAGAAAATCGATCGTTCATATTCCCGTTGAAATGGAATGCCTTCAAGTGCAGGAGAATGTTCTGAACTTTCTTCCCGAAAGAGTTTCAGTGGTGTCTTCAAACAATGGACTACTTTGTTGTCGGAGCTTCCTTAATACACATATAAGTAGCATACCAGGTGGAGTTGCCGAAGGATTTCGATGGGGTAAAAGTGATCCAAAACTTTACGTATGTAACCCAACAAGTAAAGAATTTATTACGATAAACCCCCCTGAAGAAGACTTTGGTGTAAGCATTGGATTAAGTTTTGATACCAATGATCGCAGTTTTCAGCTTGTAAACATCAATTGTCATCAGAATTCGAGTTCGTCTGGTTTGTTTACTTTCTCAATCTTTTCATCAGACACATGGAGCTGGAGAACAATCTCAAAAAAGGTTTGTAATTGGAACAGTACAGTCCATAGGAACAAGCAAGTATTTGTTAGCGGTCGGTTCCATTGGCTTACCTTGAATCACCATCTTATCACCTTTCAAATAAAAAACGAAGAATCTGGAATCATTAAGCTCCCTGGACCTGAAATGAATGGAGAAGGTTATCGAGGGATGTGCCTTGGAAGCTCAAAAGGATTTCTCAACTATATGGTTGTTCATCCTTCAGAAATCAGAATTTGGGCTCTTAGAAGTTATGAAAAACCAGAGTGGGGTTTGGCGAAGAGAATAAATTTGATTGAATTTTGTGGACTTTATTTGAGTCAATTCAGTCCTCAATTATTACCATTTTTGCAAGAACAATTGGAGAATGACGAGACAGAGGCTAATACTTCGGTTGTACCACTAGCTTTCAATGAGGATGTTATTTTTATGGATATACATTGGTCTTTGTTCTCTTTTAACCTTAAGACCAGTGCCTTGAAGAAACATTGTTGCACGTACATGATGCCGTGTGATGTTTTTCTTTCTCCGACGGTACTTCCTTACTCGGTAAACTTGGCTGCTCTGAATGCTTTTAAAGGAATGGGTGCAGGTGCGAGTACTAGTACAAGTATAAGAGATCGCACCCGTCAAATCTTCTTTTGATATATAAGGATGACTAAGTTGAGTTGTTAGCACCATCTTGTTCCGTATGTTATGAATATTTTTATTGTTTTGAGACATTGTTAAGTTTACAGAATTTCCGATTGTTAGTAGTTCAAGACAGGGTACTCCTTTTTCTTTTGTTATTGTTGTTCTATGTGGTTGGATTTTACAATGAATCAGCAATAAGTAACCAGTTGTTATTATTAATCATTGTTGTTGTTATGGTAATGATTTCATAATTTACTATAAATCAGTAATCATTTAAAGTTTTTTGAATTTGATTATCTAATGGTTTTCTCTTAGATCATCTTCAACCCACTTGCAAACTCAACTCCATTATAGGTTTTAACTTTTCAACCCATCTATAAATTCAACTGCATTTTGAGTTTTTCTGCAAAATATCTCTCATCCAAACTCAAATATACAGGGACACTGTTTACATACTCAAAAAGTTTTCAAAACTTTCATTTCAATCATTTTAGTTTGTTTTTAATTAATTTATATTTTAATTTGTTTACATATTTTATTTATATAATTTATTTATATATTTAATTCATGATAATTTTAATTTGTTTATATGATTAACTTATTTTTAAATTTGTTTATATTTATATTAATTGATCATTTGTGGGAGGAATACACCAATTTCGAGAATTGATAAATGTCTATTTTATTTTTGGAAAGTATGTTTTAATAAAGTTTGTTTTGTTGTATTTTTTTTGTTTGTGAAATGTAATTTGTGTTTATTTAATAATGATTAATTTATTTTATGCAGTTGTATAAATAATTGATTTATAATTAATTTTATCAAAATTTTCTTTAATTGAATGAGAATTTAAAAGTAATTAATAAGTTGTTGTAAAGTTATGGGTTCAATTTGTAATTTTAGATAAATATATAGATAATATTGAAAAAAATAAAAATTATTATAAAAAGGAATATTCTGAGAATATTCTTTTGAGTTTGAAGGTTTTGGGTTGGAGATGAATTACTGTTTTGATGAGATGTTTACTTCATTTTAGGTTTGAAAATAGTTATTTGAGTTGGAGATGACCTTAATTTATTTTTGTAACCGCTTGATACGTTATGATTCCTCGTTCTAAAAAATTTTACAAATTTTTTATCTTCCAATATTGGTTTTAAGATATGACTTGTGATTTATAATGTTGTGTTATTTATTTGAACAATAATGTCAAATGAGAAGGTTATACGACTTAGACTCACATAAGTGATTATGTTTTATTTTTGAGAAAAATGTTGAATTCTTTTATTTTAAAAATAAAAATCCAAATTATTAAATGATTAAATTACTTAATTGTGATAAAATTCCAACTTAAATTGAATCCTAAGATGAAAATTTAATGACTAATAATACACATTAAAAATTAGAAAATAAATTATAAAATGATGTGTCATCTTATAAGTGAAAAATAAGTCAATAAAATTAATCCTATTAAAATAAAAGTTGGACAAATGTTAAAAAATATTTAAAATAATATATATAAATAAAAAAATAAAAAATAAAAAAATTGTTGTAATTGATATTTTCCTTTAATTTTAAAATTAATATATATATATATATATTAATTTTAAAATATTTAAACTAAATAAAATAATTAAAAATACATTTAACTAAACTTTTATAAATTTTAAAGTTATTGAGTAATATATATATTTAACTAAACTTTTATAAATTTTAAAGTTATTGAGTAATATATATATATATTACTTAATAACTTTAAAATTTATAAAAGTTTAGTTAAATGTATTTTTA
Source organism: Impatiens glandulifera (assembly GCF_907164915.1). Lineage (NCBI taxonomy): Eukaryota > Viridiplantae > Streptophyta > Magnoliopsida > Ericales > Balsaminaceae > Impatiens > Impatiens glandulifera. The sequence continues at coordinate 23,364,138 of NC_061870.1, forward strand.
ATTATTTTATTTAGTTTAAATATTTTTTAAAATTTTATTTTGTTACTTTTTACTTTTTAAATTAATTTTGTTAAACTTTTTTATTTTATTTTATTTTAGTCTTTTTAATCAATAATATTCTTTTACAAAGAATATAATATTTACTTTTTTAAACAATAACATTAAATCTTATTTTTATTTAATAATAATATAATATTTTATATAACAAATATTTATCTATAATAATATTATAAATTAAAATAATAAATATTTATCAACTATTTAAAACAATAATATTAAATCTTATTTTTATTTTTAATTATTTTATTTAGTTTAAATATTTTTTTTACTTTATATATATATATATATATATATTACTTATTTATTAGATATTAATGTATATATTATATTATTAATCATTTTAAAATATTAATAATTATATAAAAAATATATTGTATTAAATATATTATTATTTTTATATATTTAAATATTCTAAATATTTATTAAATAATTAATTTAAAATCTCATTTTATATATTAAATTTTATTGTAAAATATCTTATAGTTTTATAAAAATAATATTTAATAATGGTTACATAATTTTTTTTTTAAAATAAAGTATGATATAAAGTAAATTAAAAAATGAATTCATGATATTTTAACATATTTTATATAGTGAATAAAAATATATATTTTTTAATATATAATGTTTTCTTTTGATAAAAAATATTGAATTAACTTTTTTTTAAATAATAATTAAAATCAAAAGCTAAAAAATAAAACAATAAAAACATTTTTAAATAACAATGTTAATTTTTAAAAATATTAAAAAATATTTTAAATTTATTAATAATAAATGTAGCAAAATCAAATATAATATACTTTGAAGAAAAATATAATAATCAATAAAATTTTAAGGGCAAATATTAATTATCCTAAAAATATTGTTTTTTTTCATCTCATTTTATTTCTCATCATTGTTTTTTTATAAATTGATATATTATATTGCTACTGATACAAATTTATGCATATTTTAGGTAAGTTCCCAAAATATCGAATTATTGGTCATCGGAACCTGAAATTGTAGTGATATATATTCTGGAATGAAAAAAATATTCTTTAAGATTAAATGTTGTATGAAAATAATTAAATATTAGTATAAATATTAGAATATTTTCGTTTACACATGTTAATATATAAATAAAAAAAAAAATAAACTTATAATATAATTTAATTATGAATAAACTAATAATCTAATTTTATATCTATATTTATAGATTGATGCACCCTCCCCTCTACAAGAAGCTAAGATAAAGTAATTTTCAATCTTCATTCATTTATAAATAAACTTTTATATTTTTTCTTTCATAAATATTATTTATGTATAATATATATTTTTCATAAAATAATTATATATTATTTTTTATTATTAATTTATATATATATAAATTAATAATAAAAGATAATATATATATATATTATATTTTACCATTGATTATATATATATATATATATATATATATATATATATATATATATATATATATATATAATCAATGGTAAAATATAATATATATATATTATTTTTTATTATTAATTTATATATATATATATATAAAATAAAAAATTTATATCTATTACCCTTATTTAAAAAATCTTTAACCTTATTTATTTATATATATAAAAATATTCTCTTCACTAACTATATGAAGCCAAAAGAATAAATAATTTCTCTTTACTATTTTTATTAATTAATTTTATATAAATCACATATATATAACTATTAATTTAAAATGTCATTGTATATATTAAAATTTTATTATAAAATATTTTTTAATTTTTTTTGTAATACATAAAAAATTATTTTGATCCCGTAGCTTAGCACTTAGCACGTGTCGGATGACGCGTGACAATACATGAAGTCTGGGGTGGTTCGTGATTAGATGCGTTTCAACATTTATTTGTGTATCAGACATCTTTTTTTAGATAAATATTTTTGTTTTTTAAAAATTTTAAGACTTTAAAATTAACTATGTAAAAATAATTAATTTTATTTAAATTTTAATAATTTATTGATTTGTGGTAATCAAATGATAATTTGACTTAGAAATCCAATTTTTAAATTAATTAAATATAATTACTTTTAAGAAAAGATTATTTATTTAAAAACAGAATTGCCAAATAATTTTAGAAAATCAGTAAAATGTAGGTATATAAACGTACTTTATACTAGAGTTTCTATAAGGAGTTCATTATTTAATTACGCTCGGAAAAACGATTCTGCGCTATGTCCTCTGTGCCAGTTGAAAATAGTTTTATTTTATATAAATGTCTGACTATCAAAAAAATTATTTGTAACATTTATTTCCTTTAATTATTAGTTCGGACCCTCCAGGGTTCTAAATAAGGAGAAGTTTAGATTATATAGATAATTGTACAAAATTATTTAAAAGTGCTTACCTACTATTGCGGTTATTTAAGATTAACTACAAGACCTAAAAATATTAAAAAAGTATTAGAATTTAAAATAAATTTCAAATGGGACCTTAGTCAAAATATTTGTTTAGGAAATATCCCGAAAATATTTTAAAATCATTTTGTGACCTCTCGATTATTTGAAAATGGATTGGGGTTCCAAAATTACAAAAATAATTTTGGATTTTGGAAAATGGAACCAAACAAGCCTTAGGACTGAAGTCCTAGGGCTTTAGTCCGTTTTACCGGTTTGGGACCGGATGGGCTCGGTCTAGACCGATGGTGCTTTCGATCAGGGCTCGGGAGTCGGGACACTCGATTGAAGGACTAGAGAGTTTGATCCTAAGATTCGGGAGGCTCGGTCCTGAACTCGGATTGTTCGGTCCTTAAGTCTAGGAGTCTCGGTCCTAGATTTAGAGTTCTCGGTCATGGGTCTTGGGATTTTCGGTCCTATGTGAGAATCCTTAGTCGGATTTCTTGATCCTTGATCAAGAATACCGATCTTAGGGTTCAGTACTAACTCAAGAATACCGGTCATAAGTCTCGGTCCTAGGTCAATTTTCACGGTCCTTGGTCTTGGTCAGAACCGAGAACTCTCGGTCCAAGGGGATTGAGTTTTCTTCATTTGGTTCAAAAGTTTAAGGTTTGTAACTTTTGATACAGATCATGAAAACATGATATGTAAGTTTCTAACAACTCATATGGATGTATGGATCATAACCATTAACCCTAAACCCAATCAATCGAGCTCTACAATGATTGATTTTTCAAAATGGTTTATAGGGAAAAATTTGGGAACTTTTTTAATTTATTCCATCTTATGAACTGATTCTTGTTCTAATAGTTTCAAAATGATGTTTACAATCAAACACGATCTAAACAAGAACATTAAGTGAGCTTTGTAACAACTTTACAAACTGAAATTCAAACTCATTTTTTTTTTTAATTTCAGTTCAATCAAACATGATCGGAATGTTTGTTTTATGATTTGAAAATCATCCTATAACACGTTCACAAAAATGTTATGCAACTATTTGAATCAAAATTCAAACTCAAAAGCTCAAGAACATGAATTTAAATTTTCTAGATCTTCAAATCAAATTTAGGTTTTTTTGATTGTGGTTGAATTGATTAAATATTTTTCATCAGAAAGCTTAGAAATCATCTAAGGATTTATTTCGACTATAGAAAAAACAAAATTGAGCCCTAAATAAGATAAACCTGATCGAACTTGGAAAATCCAATTTTGAATCACAATTTGAATTACAGTAGGTCTGGAATCTTACTAGTGATTGAAGAACACTCCAATGATATGTAGGAAGCTTTTCCAAACCCTAGATCGAAGCTTAAATAGCTGAAGCAATTTCTTCAAAAACCAGTTGTCAGAGTTTCTTTGCAGATCTTCAATCAGATTGTAATTAGTGGATTATATTCGATGGATTGGAATAAGAACACCTAGGGAGTATTTATACTCGATCTAGGTCGGTTATTGAAGTCAAATTCATATCAAATTTGGCTTTTGAAATCTTATCATTTGATTTTTAATTTGTCCTCGACAACCTAGTTCTAGGGTAGGTTTTGACTTCTGATCCTAAGGGAATTGAAGGCGAGGGAGAGACGTGCAAATTGGTAAAAAAACATGGAGGAATAAAGTTGAGAAATGGAGAAGATAGAGCATCTGGAAGGTCGCCGGCGTCCAGCGCGTTTCTCCGACCTCGCGAAGAAGACGAACAAAATAACGTCATTTTGTTTAAATGAACGCTTCGTTGGCATTCCGTTGGTCGCTAGAGGTCTGGGCTAATAGGGTAACGTCTCGTTCACTAATCTGGTATGGATCCGGGGGCGCGCGTGCTTGGCTACAACTGGAATGCATGGCGTTGATGAATATAATTCCAACTGTAATGAAATCCTTTATTTTTGGCCACACTAGATCAACAATTTTTATTTTTAATATAAGAGTTATTTGAAATCGAATTTTTAACCCTTTGTTTTTCTTCATCAAATTAATACACAAAAATATTTTGACAACATAATAAAAATGATGTCCATTTATTGTATTTTTGAATATTTTTGGGTATTAATTTAATTGTTTTAAACCATAAATTATACATAATTTATGTTTGAAATCATAATTAAATTATTTCCACCTCCTTTTGGTTTTAATTTGGGTAAAATAACTATATTATTTTGATTCAAAATTATTTGTTGATTTTGATTTTTTTTCTTCTAATTAGAGTTTAATTATCACAATAATTCATCATAATTTACTTTTAACTTTTACTTTGATTATTTTGAATTAAAAAATTCAAAATATTATTATAATTGAGATATATTAAATTTTACCCTTACAATTTTATAAAAAAATAATATTAATGTTACATGCACACAAAAATAATAAAAAATTTGTTAAATAAAGTACGATATAAAGTAATTTTAAAAATGAATTCATGATATCATAGCATATTTTATATAGTTAACCACTATTTATTTTTTTAATTTATAATTGTTTTGTTTAATAAAAAATATTATGTATATATTTTAAAAAAATATTGAATTAATATAATTTATTAAATAATAATTAAAAGCTAAAAAATAAAACAAAAAATAATTTTAAATAACAATGTTAATTTTTAAAATTATTAAGAGATATATTTTAAATTTATTAATAGTAAATGTAGCAAAATTAAATATAATATATTTTAAGGGGAAAAAAGTGAAGGGAAAATATTAATTATCCTAAAAAATATTGTTTATTTCGTTTCATCTTATTTCTCTTAATTTTTTTTTTATAAATTGACCAATCATTTTACAATTATATGACTCATTATATACTGTCTTTTTTTTTAAAATGTTTAATACCTTGTAAATGTAAAGTATACCTCCCATCTTCTATCCTAAGGGAAATAAGAGGTTGATATCCTCAACCTCGTTCAAAGTCTTAGATTCAAGTTCGTCAAATGTTAAGTTTTAATCGTATTATTAATTGGTTAATTGTGTTTGCAGACTATGTGACTCACTGAGATGAAATTAGTTGCACCCGAAAGAGAAAATGAACCCAATAACCATTGACCACTCTTTTTGAATGATTAAAAATTCGCGATGGCATAAACTCTTAAATAACTTAGCATAGAGAACATTTTAAAGATTTTTAGTATTCATGTCTTTAAATTACAGAAATATATAAAAAATACAATGTTACAAAAATGAAATAAAATAAAATATATACAAAAAAACGAAATCACCGATTTGAGATGTTGATTTAATTCATGTGTTAGACACATTTTTCATTTCCCTTAATACAATTTCATCGTCTCCCGTATGTGTTGGAGCTTATCATAAATGACTGTCTCCTAGAGTACGACGAATCTAGTAGTGATACTACACTGCAATCACTACGCATCGAAGATGACAAAAATACATGAATCTAGTCACCGAGTTTCAACAGAAATAGTCGAGTCAAAAACTCGAAAAACACTTACAAAGAAAAAGAAAACAAAAACTTTTAGGAGTATTGAGTGAGAAATTATAAGATGATGTGGTGAAAGAAATTAGAGGGAATAGATATATAGCTAAAAATTAAACCTTAAAATCATTCATCAATATGGTTTTAGAACTCTAGGTTCCGCTTCTACTTTGGAGTGTGATTATCCCCACGGATTAAGTATAATCCGCAAACATACTTAATAATTTAATCTCATACAGAACTTATCGTCTGACAGACTCGAACTCAGGACCTCAACGAGGTTAGGGATATCCAGTTCTTGTTGCCGCTAGACTAGAAGAAATGATCACTATTAATTCACATTTGAATTAGTGTGAATTTGATTTGGATTAAATTTTTATTTAAATTAAATTTTTATTTAGATTAAATTTTTTTCACTAACATTAAACAAGTTAAGTGCTTGTCCAAAAGATGACAAAATGGTAATGTATTGTTCTCATTTGTAAAATCATTATGTTTCAAGATGAATGAATATCTCTATATTGTTCTTTCAACTTGACAAACAACTATATGATTTTCTAAAAAAAACAATCATTCACGTTTTTGTTGAAATGTAATGTCTTCTAGAGCAAGAGAGAAGTCTAAATTTTACTTCCCATAAAGTATCTATTGTGTCTCCCGACAACAAACTTTATTAATAGATGACTAGAAAGAGTTTGAGTCAATGAGAAAGATTCAAATATTTATGTTTGGAGGAATGATAAACCCAACGACTCTTTAGCGAAAGCAATGCCACGAATCCTACGTGGCCTTGCCATCTAGGAGAGAGAAAAAGCAAAAAAAAAAATTCTACATTTCTGCATATCCTCTTTCACCAATAGGGTTTCATATTTCTGCATTTCTTTCTCTCTCTGAAACGCATCATTTATTTGTCTTCTCCGGCTGTATTTATTTCTTTCTCCGACTGCATTTATTGCTTTTCTCCGGCTGCATTTACTTCTCCATGGTATCCTTTTTAAGGATCTTTATTATATTTTTTATAGATCTAGGGTTTAGATTTTACAGATTTAGGGTTTACATTTTACAGATGTATTTATTTCAGAACTGTTTGAACTTTCAGGAAACCGAAGCACCGAACTTGAACAACCCAGTAGATGAAGAACATAACTTGAACAGATTCACCCTTGTAGAACCCGAAAGGTACCCGATTGGTATAAAAAATGTACATTTCAATGTGTCAAAATGTCCCGAAATGGGTGGTTTCGGGACAAGAAAGGACCCTTTCTTGTCCCGAAATTGGTAGTTTCGGGATAAAAAAGGGTCCTTCCTTGTCCCGAAATGGGTGGTTTCGGGACAAGGAAGGGTCTTTTCTTGTCCCGAAATGGGTGGTTTCGAGACAAGGAAGGGTCCTTTCTTGTCCCGAAATGAGTGGTTTCGGGACAAGAAAGGGTCCTTCTTTGTCCCGAAATGGTGGTTTCGGGACAAGAAAGGGTCATTCTTTGACCATTTCTTGTCCCGAAACCACCCATTTCGGGACAAGGAAGGACCCTTTCTTGTCCTGAAACCACCCTATTTCGGGACAAGAAAGGACCATTCCTTGTCCCGAAACCACCCATTTCGGGACATTTTGACACATTGAAATGTACATTTTCGGGACCCCCCTCAGTCTGAGCCCCCTGATCGTTTACCCCATCATCTTCAGTGGGTGTTCGATCTTTGAAGTATCTGTGCACGACATCCCTAAAAGGTTTATTCCTGTCCATTGATCTATAAATGATGTGGATGGCGTTGTCATACAATGGCATTGCATCCCAGCCTGAAGTTAAAGATTCCAGTCTTCTCGTGGCTTTTTCAATAAACAACGTACATTTAGCAATTCACGCCAAATTCTCTGTAAAACTCAGTTTATCAACGTCCGGAGCTGCCATGTTCAGAGGTGTTACATTCATAAGTGGTAGGCCTTGATTCATAGGTGTTGATTTCCTTGGTTCTGACTTCCTAGATGGTGACCTCTTCCGAGGTGGTGACCTATTCCTAGGTTCTGCTGCTGCTGCCGCCGCCGCCTTTGGGGTCTCAGACACCCCCTCATTCATATCCTCCTCCTCGTTCTCCGCCACATCATTATCCTCCTCATCGTTCTCCCCCCACATCCCCGGTAGTGGAATTCGTCCCACAACGCTTCCGCGTCCGAATCCTCCATTTTCCAACTCCGTATCCAGCCTAAACTTCAACGTCGTGTCATTCCAACACGA